>NC_137227.1:5210327-5297827 GCF_949987685.1 Ammodytes marinus
TCTCCCGAAAACACTGCTCCTAGCTCAGTGAATCTAATGAGTCGCAAAAGAACCCACTGTTTCGCTGAAACCAGCCTGTCTCCTCCCGAACTCCACGCCGCCTTCATGGAGCCTCCCGGCGGGTCAGCGAGCCGATCCGATGCCGAGGATTTCCTGGAGCTGGAGCCCGACGAGGAGCTACTCTGCTCGGTCAGCGACATCACCGAACACCTCGGCAGAAACATCACCATGGTGCTCGAGACGGCGCTGTCTGAGATCCGCAAAATGGTCAGCATCCGTATACGAGTCCTGAAAATGGAGCTACGCGAGAAAAGCGACGAAATCCAAGTGTTAAAGGCGAGACTGGGTGATTCTCCCCAGACTAGGGACGCTACTAGCGAGGCGTTCCCCGGGGTTAACACCGCCATGGAGCCGTCTGCAGTGGCTGGCCTCAAGAAACCCGACAAACCAAACGGCGTCGACCCCAAGAGAGCCAAAGTTGTCTGTTTGCCAGGTGTGAAAAAGGAGAATATAGACTCGATCTGCGACTATCTCATGAAAGACAAGAACTTGAAGGGGTGTGGTGAGATGGACGGAGATCAGAGCAGCCAAGCCAGCGGCGAGAGGGAGCCTCGCCAAGAGACGGACCCGCATTCCCTCAACCTGTGGCCGGACGGTGCGATGGCTGGCCCCGGGCCTGGGGCCCACGGAGACTCGGTGCCCACCGCAGATGACATCTTCAATATGCTCCCTTCTGGCAGCAAGAGGATGTATGACTACGAATGGATCCCTCCAATGGATTATTCTTCAGACCTGAAAGGTAAGCATAGCCTGCCTCCAAAATCACATATTTTCTCTTCTTACTATAGGCTACTACATAGGCTACTAAACTTTAAGCATGCTGGTTTCCATACTACAGCATGCAATTGGATGTATTGGGGCATCTGGTTGTTTTTGGCATACTGCATTTGACATGCATGCATTCAGATACCCTAGGTTTTTTTCTAGAATACTAAATAGTATGGTAGGATAGGATGGATAGTGTAACACAGGGACACATACCCAATGACGGTCTGCTGAGTAACTGAGCTGACGTTCATCTGGGTGATGACATGTAGGCTACTCAGTAACCTACATGCCATCACAGGTCTTAACCTCTACTGTATTGTCTTTGGAAAAGTGTTGCCTAATCTTCGCTGTGAACTCTCTTAGCCCCAAGCAGAAGCCCAAGATGCCAGCCACGTACTGTCATACTAGGTTTGAGGAGTGTTCAAAAGAATCCATAAAGTTAGCAGGTTATCGTTGTAACAGAGTGTTCTGGTTTTTGCCTAACGGTAGCCTATAGTAATGAAATATTAAACGGAGCACAGGTAAGTTGCAACTGGGAACAACAGCTTGTTATACTTTATACGTTGTTTGGGTGGGCATGCAAACTGTCAGCACTGCAAAATCAACACTTGCTCATTAGCTTTACGGACACCTACCGGTGCCCCATATCATATCTCACATAGCTCTGACACTCATTACAATTACACCAGAGATCTATTTTTATGGTATAATATTTGTTGCAGTCATGAAGGAGGCGGAGTGTGAGATCCCCCTGGCCGCTGAGACAGAGGAGGAGGATGATGATGATGAAGATGAGTCATCGAGGAGGGAGGGGGTTGAGCTAGCCAAGGCCCAGGCCTTACTCACTCACGTCCAGCCCTCTGAGTACAACATGGAGCACAAGAACTCTGCAGGGAAGGGAGGGAGTTCCCTGGATGGCAACACAGGTGGGTCATAATGGGGAGCAGGGAAACGGTGAACTTGTGAAGATGGCTGTGCTATTTTAGACTAGTTTAGTCGAGGAGCATTGGTTTTATCATATGCCATGACAACTCATTTAGTTCTCATTTCAAAATATGTTTTACATGTTTTTATGAGTGATATATTGTCCAATAATTTTTTAGCATTAAACATGTTAAAATAACTTGTTTTACCAGTCAATTGGAAACAAATTTTGATAAAGAATAGATTGCTATAGTTTCATAAAGGAAACCTGCCATCTAGTGACTCTGTTTAGTAACTGCAGTGTACACTGTTAACAGGCTGTGGAGATGTCCTGCAATATTTGTCCTGTTGACGCTATGCACCAAGATTGCATTTAATGGGCTTTTTTTTTTGTTTTGTCTTGAAGGCAAGCAGTTACCCGGCCATACCTACATCTGCTCCCTGTGTGGAACCTTCTGCCCCGACTCTTTGTTCCTAGAGGAACATGTCAAACTGATACACCCAGATGCTGCCGATGCCCAGGCCCTCCAGGCCTTGCCATCCAACCCTGCTGCTGCGCCCGCCATGGGAGATGATGACGGCAGTGGAGACTCTGGGAGGGACAGAGGTGGGCCGGATGAGCTCAGCCCAGGAGCAGCGGCCGTGAAGAAGGAGATTAAGATCGAGGGGGGTTACGAATGCGGGGACTGTGGCCGCCAATTCAACTACCTTGGCAACCTGCGGCAGCACCAGCGTATCCACACCGGAGAGAAGCCCTTCGTGTGTCCGGATTGCGGGGAGAGGTTCCGCCACGCGGCCCGCTTAAAGAGCCACAGGCTGGTGCACAGCGGGGCCCAGAGCCCCTTCCCTTGCCCCCAGTGTGATAAAGGTTTTTCAGTGCTCTCAGGGCTGAAGAGACACCAACGGGTGCACACAGGCGAAAGCCCATACTCCTGTTCACAGTGCGGCCGCTGCTTTAAGGAGCTGGGGAACCTGTACACCCACCAGAGGATCCACAGCGGGGCCACGCCCTACTGCTGCCAGCAGTGTGGACGCAGCTTCCGCCATCTTGGAACCTACAAGAGCCACCGCTGCACCCCACACCAGTAACCAGCGGCAAACATTTCTGACACCAAGAAATGTAAAGTGTATGTCCAAGGTGGGACACAGTGATGACTGATTAGTGTCCTCATTATCTATTTCTTTGTTGACACTGGGGGAGGTGCAGGTCATGTGGGGAGAACAGGGCGGGCATCCTGAGATGCAGCCTTTGCTTTCATATTGTGTCATGGCATTTTCCCCATGTGTCAGACATCAAGCTGTATAGATGATCTTTTTATAACCACCTGCAGGTGGAATAACCAAGTTGGGTGGCATAAATATGTTCTATTCATAAACATACAGGATGGGTTGTCTGAGCTCAGCTAGACGGCAGCCATCTTGCTTGGCACCCACATGACACCTCCTGTATAGATGATCTTCATCAGCAGATGAACAGCAGTTTGAAAAAAAAATTCAGCTCAATGTCTTCATCGACTACATCATCATCATTTATCATGGAATTAAAGATGTTCAAACTGTCCATTTCTCTCGGGACATGTGGGACTCAGTTCTCTTAAATGATGAGCCTGGTCGTTTATTCTTGACTTTTGAAATGACAGAAAACATCCATCCTTGGCTATAGATCAAACACTATTCCACTGATGGAGGTATGGTTAAAAGCTAGTTGACGTAAGGCGATATTGTTCTTGTTAAAAATCTAATCGGGGCCATCTGGTACCGTATGGAGCATGTAAAAAGTGTTTTTAGGTCAAGTCAAAGTTATCATTGAGGGAGGTGGATCCAGGCAAAGAGCATTCACCTTTGACTGAATGTCATCAGTGCAGAGCCTCATCAAATGACTATACCAGCTGTGTAACGTGTGTGGCGCTATAATTAACATTGTACTCACTTTGGAGTATTCTCATCCAGTTCTAATAATAAAGCACTTAAGTCCAGTTGGGCAAGAATTGACAAGCAGCCAGACGATCCAACATACCGTTTTGCCAGTCGGGACCTATCCAGTCAACCACTGACCATTAAAGGTGCAGTGTGTAATATTGGAATAATTAGTGGCATCAAGTGTTGAAAGTTCTATATTGCAACGCTCTCTTGGTAACCCCTCCCTTTCGCATAATAACAGAAGCTAGATACTAAAGATGGCATCATCCACCACTGCCTCAAGTTTTCCCACAATATCGAGTGATGAAGTGAAGATTTATTTAGTTATTTATTTTATAGTACTTCTTCGTCTTCCGGCATTTCCCCAGGACATACACTATATATAAAAACGTGTATGGCCGTTAAGTTTGTCCATTCTGTGGTACTGTAGAAACATGGCGGTGCAACATGGCAGCCTTCGTGAAGGGTGCCCCACTCCTATCTAGTTATAAAAAGCTCCCTCTAAGGTAATAAAAGAAACAACTTTTTTTTAAGCGATAATACAAAAATTTAAATATACTTATGAATGTTATATTCCATTTCTACCAAGTATGTTATGAAAAAAAACAAATTCTACACACTGTACCTTTAACTTTAGCCAGAACACAAAACAGAGTCATCTGGCAGGGTGCTGTGTTGGCTAATGGCCTCCATGCAATCTCACATTCCTGGTAGATTATTTTGTAACAAGCACCATATTCCTGCCTTTTCCATTATGAGAATCGTTGAGAGACGGATCATATAGTTAATGGGATGATTTTGTGTTGTTAAATCCTGTTTTTAATGATCATAAACTGACGTGCAGTGCTTGGTTTAGAGGCATTGGTTAAATCTTTTACTCTTGTACTTTTTTTCTCCATTTTATGCTGCTTTATAATTTTACTTCATTAAAATTTTAAAGCCTATATTTTTATGTTTTAAAACAGGATTTGACAAGTGACTAGTTTCTTGCCGGTTCAGATGATTTGTAAGTGGTATTTCTTGGAGTACACACAACTTGAGTTTTTCTTCCACAACTGCTGAAAAAGCCTTCCCATTCACTGATCTTTTTTACTCAGTCTTGTGTGTGTGGCCCCTTGCATTGTTTTAAGGCAGGGCTGAGTTTGGTCTGAAGAACACGCCCTGGATGGATTCCTTAACCAAGCATTGGGACACAACTGCCCACATGTGGACTGCCTGCGGTACTACAACCAAAAGGGTTTTTTATGGGTTATACTGACTGACTGTCTTTTATGATGTCACTGCTTGGTGACGGGTGAAAATGGTAAATAGCTACATTTATATAGGAAAAAAAGCTTTGTCGCTCATTCACCCATTCACCAAAATTACCTTAATGGCAGCAAGCCACGACAATTAGTAGCAGTATTTGGATCAACATGTAGACAGGAGAAGGTTGGGAACATATTGCCCTGCCTCCCCAGCACCTGCTGCCCTACAAGGGTTTATCATAATTTTAAACTGTGTCATTTCATGTTAAACACCATGTATTGTGTGCTTTCTACATTTGACTGACAAAAGCTTGACATTTTAACATCCCATGAATGCTCAATTGATCCAATTCAATGAAAGCCAATTAAAAAACATTGACTCAAGCTTGTCTATGAAATGAGTTCCTTTGTGTGAAATTATTTATCCAAACTTTCCTTTCTAATAAACATTTTCTTATTGTCATGAATGAGTCTGTGTTTTTTTTTTAATAAGTGGAATGGTACTTAAGAAAGCAGTCAACAATTGAATTTAATAAAGGCTTTCATAAGTAGGGGAGAACGGGGTAAGTAGGCACACTTTTTACTCTAGTGAGAATTGCTCATCACCTAAACATCTTTCAATAGTAATTCCTACATTAAATTGAAGCTTAATGTGTTGGCTTGAAATGTGTACCCCTTACTTTTTCTATCTTATTGTAATAAAGAAGAAATTAATCATCAAAGACACCCTTACACATTGTGACAACCAACCCCATCATGGGGTCGGTTGTCACACACTATGGGGTTGTTTGTCACAATGTTATCTTAATGGGAATAATCTTAAAAAGAAGGCAAGAAAGCAGAACTAAATTTGAAAGTTTAATTGCATTGTCAAGTTGACAAATAATAGGCCTACATAACTTACTGTAGCCTTGGCAGCTGGTCTAGTTTGGGATGCACTGGGTTGTTTTGATTTTGTTGCCCTTTTTTCTTTTGCATGCTAGCTGCCTTTTCCTGCTCTATTCTCTCCTTCTCTGGGGTGTCAGTGAGGATACAGTTTGGCAATTTCTTTCGTTATTGGGTTCCTTTTCTGGCTGCAGCCTTTGGATAACATGTGACAACCAACCCCCCAAAAAATGTGACGACCAACCCCAACTTGAATTTCTTGCTAGCATCAAGGCCAACAACCATCTGGCAACTAATTAGCTTGCTAACCACAATCTAAACTATAGTTTACCCATCACACTTTTTATGGGTAACAAGTGTTTTGTAATAAACCCATTGTGTAAAAGCCTAGAAGAAAAATAATGAGCTACATATTTTCAATTTGAAACAAAAAACACAAACAGTCCTCTCACCTCAAATTCAGCAGTCTAACTCCAAGGAAGACTATGTAGATGACCTCTGATCCCAATTCTGGATATTTACATACCAACATGTCACACACAGCACCTTCTGGTTCCGAGATATAAAGATTGTGACAACCAACCCGTGTGACATTTTACCCCATTCTCCCCTACACTAATACATTAGTGTGCATATGTGAACTATTCTTTTCCAGCATGTTTAGATAAAATACTCTTTGTAATATTGACTGTTACTGACCCTAACCCCTGACCCCTAACCCTGATGACCTGAAACAAAGGGGTTACTTTTCCCCAGACATTATCCTTATCATAAACAGGATGAAGGGTTGAATTCAGCCTGTGAGCTTTAACCAACGATTGTGTCCCACCATGACAGAAGAAGCAGCTCGATATAACGTGAGGTGTTTTTAGACATTGTCCACAGCCTCAGTGCTAGTGCTATTCTGTACATTCTCACACCCACTAGATCAAACCACGCTCCTATCGTGGAAGCCGGAGGTGTGGAAGTCGGGAGAGCAGAATATCAGCTCAAGAGATCCCATACACTCTTTCTGGACAGGCCACACATGGCATGCAAAACACAAAGGGCCTTAACAGCGTTTAAAGGGATAGTTCAGTATTTTTGAAGTGCAGTTGTACGAGGTACTTATGCGTTGTTATTCTATTACGTTATGGAGATGGGGATCAGGGGAGTCATTTTAATGAGTCTGGCGTAGTAATACATGGCCAAACTACGCTTGAAAAAAGTGCATTAATAAAAGGCTGTCTGCGGGTGCAGTGCAGTGTATAAGTCCGCAAATAAGCAGTGATAAAATCATAAATAGTGTACAATTATACAGATTGTTTTCGGTTGACACCCTCTGTAACAATAATATTCTGACTCCTGCTACAGTTTCCCCCAAACTTTACAAAATAACTACGCTGGCCGACATCTCCATAAAGTAACAGACTAACTATGCATAAGTACCTAATACAACCCCAATTTAAAAAAAATACCGAACTATCCCTTTAACGGCTCTGTTGTTTTGAATAGTTCCATAAAGAATAGGAGGAGAATGAGTATAAGTACAATGCCCTTAGTTCCTGCCACGTGTCTTGAAACATATTTAGAGGTTCCTTGTTCTGTGTTTTCGGTATGAGGACACTTTGTTTGGAAGTTTATCGATGATAAAATAATAAATAGCATAGAATAAAAAGGCATTTCCACTGTGAGCCTTTTTAGACTTCTCAAAAGCATTTTACACAGATGCTTATCATTCTCTTACATATAAACCTTATTCAGGATTTTACTCTCAAATTGTTAGCTATATATTGGACAGATTTATTTGTTGTAGTTATTAATGATTGGTTACATGTCAAACATTGCTTAAGGTCTTCAAGAATAGCAATACGGCTCTATGCTTGGTCTACTGCTTTTTAAATGTATGCTTACGATTTGCATCTCATTTGAAAAGATATTTTCCAGATGTTCTTTGCTGAAAAAAATCTCACAATTCTAACAAAGATTTGGTGCCAGCTTTTCAGTAGTTTTTGCAACTCTGCATTGTTGACATTGTTCAGATGGAACTAACAAATTCCCAGACCTATTAATTATTCTTTACAAACTAGTCCTTAACTTTCCTGTCTATTCTTTGAGTGTACGTTAAGCTTCAGGTGCTCTTTCATTTTTTACTGTATGCTAAATAGTATGGGCTCTCAAACCACAGTCTAGTGGATTCATCACAGACTCATGGGACTCCTGCTCATGACCCCCCCACCCCACCATTCCTCAACCTCCTTTCCCAGACAGACACACACACATAAACACACACACACACACACACACACACACACACACACACACACACACACACACACACACACACACACACACACACACACACACATACTCTATTCCCTTCCGACGCCCCCCGTTGAGAAATATAAGCCTCCATTTTGGCTTTGTTTTGATAGCAAACCCAGAGGCCCTCTTACACACCGGCATCCTCATCAACTTTCTCTACTTCCCCATCCAAATCTGACAATTATTAGAATGGAGGAGAGCATTGTTGTTTTTACCATAGGTTCAGAAACTGGTCACTTTTTATTGTGTTAGCATAGGGATTCTATGCTAACACAATAAAAAGTGACCAGTTTCTGAGGTGAGAAAATAGCTATAGACCCTTGAGAACACTTTTTCGTTGTTATTGAAAAACTCATCACAGAAATACTATCAATCAAAATAAAATTACCTAAGTTAACTTGAACATGCATGTGGAGGGCCCCTGTTGGAAAACTTACCATCGCTCTGTATATAATTGAATGAAACAAACAACACATATTGTCTAAATTATCTATCGAAGGCATGCATAAAAACCTGCTGGTCAGTCTTACTTAAAGGTGGAGTCAGTGATTCTGGAGAATGCTTATTGTCAAAATCAATGACTATCGCCGTTTGATCCGCTACCTGTCCTGTGTACTGTGTGTGTTTGTGAGAAAAAACATTCAGTGTTAATACACAGCCTATGCTCTGTAAACGGGCATGTTGCTAGCTACGGAGGGCCCCTTTGTTTACATACCATACTTACATTTGCAGAGTCTATAGGCTGTGATTGATACTGGATTTGTTCCCGGTGCACACATAATACAGAAAGGATTTGAACAAAAAGGGATTTTGACAACAGGCATTCTCCAGAATCACTAACTCCACCTACTAAAAAAGATAAGAGAGTGATTCACGAAAGAAGGTGGAAGAGTTCAAGGCTAGAACAGAGGAAATGGAAGATGTAATGTATGGATTGCTGGAAAAGATGCATCTGTTAACTTCTGTTTAGTCTCCTATAAGTTATTAGGGATAAGAAAACGTTTTTGTTCCAGTGCTGCAATTTGATAGTGTGTGTGTGTTTGTGTATGTACGCCTATGCGGGTAAATGGCTGAGTACTTTGTCCATGAATGTGTCTTATGAAAACCATATGACATGCTCAGAGAAAAGAAAGAAAGGGAGTTTGCTGCACCTCCCCCTATTCTGACCCACACGTTCACATATCCCCCCCACCCTCAGCCCCCCCCCCCCAACACCCATACACACACACACACTAAACACACACTCTTCCAAAAACATACAGTTCTTTTTTTCCTCGACTCCCACCCTGTCTCCCCTTCAGCCGACCCTCCTTCTCGCTATAGCTCCCACCCCTCTATCATTTTCTCCCCTCCCTCCATGCTCTCCGAAAACCTTGGGAATATCTGCATGCACTCAATTCCAGTGCAGACCTTTTTCAAGCAGGATAGAGTCAAGAGCACAGACAGACAGACAGACCAGTGCATGAAGAATTAGGGTTCAAAGAAAAGGAAGAACAGTTCAGAAAGACAATGGAAGCAGCAGGCCAATAGAGAAAGCCATAGCTATTACTAATTTGAGGGGGGGTCAATAGATATATTCAGTTCTAAAAAAAATAGAATGGGCTCCCTGGTGAGAAGTGCTGTTGCTTTTCTCTTAACCTCTCAGCTGGCGTTGCTCTTTGTTGGAGTTTCCTCAGTCCTGGGCCAAGAGCTGAGGGAGAGGGATGGACTCTGCAATGAGGACGGCTGCTTCGTCGTCTACTTTCAGCGCAAGACTTTTCTGGAATCGTGGAAGGCCTGCAAGGTGAACGGAGGCAACCTAGCCACCATCAAACGCCAGGAGGATGCCACCAGCATAGCCTCTCTCTTCAGCACTCTGGACTTGCGCGACTCACGCACCAAGGTCCAGGTATGGATAGGCCTGCAGCGCCAGCCTCGCCAGTGTGCCCCCGAACACCCATTGCGAGGCTTCTCTTGGACAACCGGTGACCACGACACACAGTACACCAACTGGCAACAAGAGGACTCCCCTCAGTGTTCAGCGTCTCGCTGTGTGGCAATGTCCTACAGCAATACAGATCAGAAGGCTAATAATTTCAAATGGCTCGACACGTCCTGCTTGCTCGCTGTCCATGGGTATCTCTGCCACTATGCCTACAAAGGAATGTGCCCTGCTGTGTGGAATGAAGGGCCAGGCGATGTTCTCTACACCACACCCTTTAACCTTGTAAGCACACTACTGACCCATGTACCCTTTGGATCTGTCGCTGCCGTGTCCTGCCCCGAAGGCACTAAAGAGAAACAGTCTGTTTCGTGTATGCTGAAGGAAGACGGCCATGTGGGTTGGTCAAGAGATTTCCCTCTCTGCACCGACCCCCCACTAACAACACACAACTGGTGTGAGCAGGATAACGGTGGATGTGAACATCTCTGCAGGATGGCCGGTGTTCAGTTCTACTGTGAGTGTTACGACGGGTATCAACTAGGAGGCAATGGGCAGAGCTGTGAGCCTCAGTCTAATGTTTGTCAAGGGGCCCCTTGCGAGTCTGAGTGCTTGCCTATGACAGATGGTTATCGTTGTGCCTGTCCTGAAGGATATATGCTTGCGCCGGATGAACGTGCCTGCTTGGATGTAGACGAGTGCTTGCAGAGCCCCTGTGAGCAGCTTTGTGTGAACTCTCCGGGGTCATTCCAATGTCAATGTCGAGAGGGCTACCAACCAGATGATGAAAGTGGGTGTGAGGATGTGGACGAGTGTGCAGATGATCCATGTGAACATGCCTGCGAGAACACTCCCGGTTCTCATATCTGCCACTGCAACTTGGGTTATTCCCCAGTACCTGACGACACCAGCCAATGCCAAGACACTGACGAATGCCAGATCCCTGGGACCTGCGAGCAAATGTGTGGGAATTACGAGGGTGGATACGACTGCTACTGCGAAGAAGGCTACAAGCTCATGTCTGATCTCTCCTCGTGCCACAAGAGAGGAGAAGGAGATTACCAGTCGGCCGTCACCCCTCCTTTTCCCGGGATCACCCATAGGCCAGGGCTAGGATGGGACTATGATTGGAACCCCAACCCGAGCCACACTGACTGGCCTCCAGACCAAGAGGACCCGTCTCTGGACTGGTTGACCGATCCACCCAGAGTTTTGGATTCTGACGTCATTTGGGTCACCAGCGCCCCCCAGGAGGAACTGGCCTTCGGTTTAGCACCAGATCCTGAGGCTGAGGAAGATGAGAAATACATAGATAATGGAGGAGGTGTTAACTGGATGGATTGGGGGCAGAGTTCTCTGTTGGAGCTTGAAGTTTTGCCGACCACCGTCTACCCCACAACTGCACCCGCCGCCACCAGCTCCAGCACTGACTCAGTGTATGATGATGAAGAAGAGAGCACCACAGCGCCCCCCTTCCTTCCCACCTCTACAATCTCTGAGGGAGCTTCCAATTGGTGGGTGGGGGACACCACAGCAAGCCACGGGCCAAGAGAACCAGAGGATTCAGTCATGGACCAAAATCAGGATCACAGCGATCACAATGAGGCAGAAGAACAGTATCCCATTCTTGAGAACACTTCTAAGTTCCCAGAGAAGGAGTTGAGCGAAGAGGAAAAGGACCATAATGTGGAGATCACACCCCCCCAAGACCCAGCTATTCCCACCAAGCTTTCTCCTTCCCAGTCACCTCCAGGAAAGGGTGGAAAGAGCGGTGACATTCCGGATTCTGTCCCGGGAGGCTCGGGGCAGAACCAGAGCAACACCTGGCTCCTTGTGGGCCTCTTGGTGCCCTTCTGCATCTTCATTGTGGTGATGGTGGTCCTAGGCATCATCTACTGCACCCGCTGTGCTGCCCAGCCACGCAACAAAGATTCCACTGACTGCTACCACTGGATCTCTGGGGCTCATGATAAAGCAGGAGCTCCTAACCCCTCAACAGGGGTCAAGACCCATGTTTGAACAGAGCTGAGAGAAACTGACATTTAAAATAAACACACTCTTCTTCTGGGTTTACCTGAAGTAAATAACGGATTTGGGAAGGGAAAAGCTAAATGCGTGACCCAATGGAACTGTCCTCTGTTTAAAAACATTTGGATATAACCAAATTGATTGATAATATCAATTTGTAGAGGCGGGGAGGGGACACTGAAAACCACTGACTTTCTTTGGGATGGGGGTTGCTATTTGGTACAAACTCCTTTTTTATGTTTCCTACACCGACTATACATCACAAAATCTGATTGCTCTAGGCTACATCATTTTGAACTGTTACCATCTTCCAAAAATCTGCTTTTATCTGAGAAAAATTTGTGCAGTCTATGATTCATTTTCACGTCCCACAACTTAGAGCCAGATCCTGCAAAGAGCCTTTGAAATGTATACTGACTAACGGGGGAAATAATTCTGCCTTTTTGAAGTAGCATGCAAAATTCCTCAGGCTCAGTTCATTTCAATAGCATAACACTGTATAAAACTGTTACTGTCAACTGTGTTAAAGGGATTTTCATTGCATTGGTAGATCACATATCAGCAGTAAAATGTGAATATCCCTGCTGCAGTCACATGATAATGCTGGAAAAGCAATCATTTAAAAAAAAATCACTGTGTCGGAGATGAATTGTTAATAAGAGACCAAATCCTACTTTGTTTTTGTTTTTTTGTATTTATGTTTGTTATATACTTGTCACCAGCCATTTCTCTTTGGTAGAAAATGTTAACTTTTTCATAATTCAAAGAAATGCCATCTTTTTATGGATGCCATAAACCTATGCAGAGGAATGTATGTAGGCGCATGGGATTGCTTTCCCCGACTAATGTACAGTTTAAGAGGACTTCTCCCTTTCCTCGCATATTTTTGAAAAAAGCTCCAAGTGCAGATGTTAGCACTGCACAGGGTCGCATTGTAAGGGGCTGATGGTTGACGTTAGCCATGACCTTATTCATGAAATGGCTAACAGTCACCCTTCGTAACAAGATTCTCAGAGGGTTTAATCTGAGACCGGCCCTAAAAAATTTGGATCCCGTACAGCTGTGTGAGAGTGCACATACTGAGAATGCGACTTCAGATCAAGTTTCAACAAGTAAATCATATCTATACTCTATCGACAGACTCAACAATATAGGAACTATCTGTTGCCTTTTTCTGTTACTTGTTAAGAAATTGTGAATTAAAAACCATGACAAGGGTTGAGTGTGAAAATTATTACTGACCTTGATTTTCTGTTTGACAAAGCATTTCTTAACTCATCTACTCACTATAGCTTTAACTGGAGCTTTCGACATCATCTTAATGTCTTCTTCAGGGGGCAACTTCTGGTCAGTTAGCACAAAGATACTTCTATTGCCTTAGAAAAAACTAAAATATATAAGTAGGGGTTTTATAGATAGCTTTGATGATCATTGTGGTGTTGTGATGACATCACTGCTCTCAACTTTGGAATGGTATATTGTCCTGATAGTTCATTGCTTATTTTAGAGAGAAAGGTGATTTAAAAGGCATAAAGGAGCTTGGAGTCACTTAAAGGTGGAGGCGGCGATTCTGAAGAATGCTTGTTGTCAAAATCACTTTTTTCTCGAAATCTGTGAATTACTTGGTAATACATACTTGGTGTGCGCTGAAAAAAGTTAATAGACCCTTTATGTACATCCAACTTTACAGAGCCTAGACTGGTATTAACGTCATTGTTTTTTTTTATAGTGCACACACCATACAGACAGTTAGCAGATCGTGAGGAGGTATTCACTGATTTTGACAAAAAGTGATTTTGTCAACGAGTGTTCTCCAGAATAGCTGACTCCACCTTTAGTCAGAAAAGTGGAGCAATGCACATGGCTGGAGTAAGTTGTGGGTGTGACAAAAAAAGGATAAAATTGTTTCAAAAATGACCATGATCCCTTTATGGCCCTCTCTTTGTGAAACGGGTTTTTACGGAAAATATGACTGAATAGTAGAACAGTGCCCACTGGGAGGTAAGGAAGCATTGTGATTGACTAATGGAATGTGCTGATCAAAAACAGGTTCTGGCCCTGCGAGTGGCTCTGAGGGGGTCTCACTCTCTCTCTCTCTCTCTCTCTCTCTCTCTCTCTCTCTCTCTCTCTCTCTCTCTCTCTCTCTCTCTTGTCCCTCTCTCCCTCTGACCTATTTCTACCACTCTATAAACAAACACAATCCAGTCACCAGTGAGCTATAACTCTCTCTGTGTCAGTTTATAAAAACACAATGATTTGGTATAAAGCATATACGCGTCTACGGTTTGAAGGGATAATTGACATTACATGATCTCTTAACCTTGTTGTTAAACTGTTTGTTGCTTTAGTAGCTAGCAGCATGCCGTGTTTAAATGGTCAAAGAAAATGAACAGGATCAATAACTGATCACTCAGGTATGGTGAAATATAATTTTTGTGTGTCTTTGTGGCCAACCTAAAAAATAACTGAACTGAGACCAGCCCCCCACAGAACATAATCACCATTTTGCCCATCAGTCAGCCTGATAACCAGTTATCTAGCCAGACTGTGGTGTGGCCATAAACCAAAGCCTTTGATGGACACTGTCTGGAATTCCAGGGGTTGTGAGGGGACGAAAAGGTATAACGCTCGGCCCAACGAAAGCATCAGATAACCCGGTCCGCTCCTTTTGGTGTGGGAATCCTGGAGGAGAGCCATGCAGCGCAACTGTGGGAGAAACATTGGAGCTGGTTTCCTCCTATGTGAAAGCCCCAGGGGAGGTCCAGTCATTAAATGCCACTTAAATTGGCCAACTATTAGGGTCTGCTGCATTGCTAACCCACTTCACTTCTCAACAACAACATCCTCAAAGATTGTTTTTTTCTGGAGGCATTATTTGACCTCAGGCATTATGACTCACAGTCAAAGAAGTGACCCTCTGATTAGGGCTGGTCAGCGGTGTAATCCACCATGCCACTATCTCGCGCTGCATACACAAGAAAACGATTAGTCAGGCTCATTTGATAAGTATAAGCCAAACTCATGTGATAAGTAACTGGTAAGAAAATAATCAAAAGTTTTTCACTGCCTTCAATTGTTTTAAATCTGTGTTAGTGGTGATACAAGTTCAAGTTCAGGGGTTTAGACGAACCACCACGAATACAATATACCAAATCAATTGGTCTTGCATTTTTTGACAGTGGAATCAGATCTGTATCAAATTGTGTCCTAAGTTACCAACTCCTTAACGACCCCTAATGAATTAATCCTAGGCCTTGTGGGGTTTCCCATTGCGATGTCTGAAGCTATGTGTGTATGTTGTTTTTCAAATACCACTGGGTCAAGAGACAGCCATGCCCCAAAAGCATTCTCACGCTCCAACTGAGCTTTCCCCAAAATACAACAGGAAGTAGGGGGTTAGAACCAAGAGGAGAGGGGTCAGGAGGAGGAAGGAGGGGAGAGGGCTGGCCATAAGAGTCGTGATTCAGAAAAGGAATGCTTTGAGAGGACATAGTATTCTGGTGCCATATATGTCTGTATTACTGTTTGTGTATACCAGCGATGGCTTTTTCTCACCACTAGTGTATTTTTAGTATTCCTCTGGCTGCAGCTGAGTTGTGTCCATAGTTCCATAAATACCAATGATGATAACACCGAAAAGAAACTCAAGGCTTTTTAACCTCCGAGATATTTTATGTTTTCATTATTACAAACGTGCCAGTAGAAACAACAGCAATCGGTTCTTGTCAAAATAAAGAAAACTGAAGTAATCGTACCTGGCAGTGCACCACACTTAACCCTTAAAGTAGGAGTCAGCAAGGGCATGTTGCTAGTCATGGCAGGCCTCCTTTGATTACATACCCTGTGTTTACATTCCCGTATACAGAGCCTAGAGTCTAGAGTCTTCACAGCACACAGTACAGACAGGTAGCACATTGTGAGTTGATATTCACTGATTTTTTGAAAAACTGATTTTGACAACAAGCGTTCTCCAGAATCGCTGACGCCACCTTCAAGACAGCTGTTAAAACTGTAAAAATACTGTAGTGCAAGTGTGATGTATTCAATTAACCCAGTTCAAAGGAACATTCCGATGTGGGAAAATTAATTCCCCCATCATACACATACTTGCTTGCATGCATACACAAGGGCAAGTAAATCAAAATGAAATTGAAACAGGGTGTCGAATACAATATGCTTTCAGACACTTGAAATTACTTTAAGAATTTATGTTTTTGTTTTCATTTTCGAGAGTAGATACATATTGATCTCACATCTTTGTGTTAAGTATTGAGCTGGAGCTATCTTAGCTTAGCATAGAGACCTTAAATGGAGACTAGCCTGGTCCAAATTCAAAAAGAATAAGAGTATAAAGCTATGCCAGAGGCTCTGTGGGGTTCTACATAAGCACAACAGTGTTAATTCAACAGAATCGAAATAGCAAAATTGTTAAGTTAAGCGGGTATGTTTACAATGGTGATGTTAAGTTATGTGTTGTATTAACTTTTAGAATGGGTAGTAAAAAAAGAGAGTTTATGCACATTGCATTTACTACTGGCCCCCACCCATTAAATTCTTAGCCAATTAATTAAGACTCATTTAATATACCAAACTATCAATTTGGCGCTACAAACACCTGACCATAAGAGGTTACTCTTATAGAGCTCTTAGGCACTCAACAACATTTATTTATAAAAACAAAGCAAAAAACAAACACACTATTTAACTCTAACTAAATGTACTTAACAGGAAAAAAGAGATTGTGCATGTATTTGAGAGTGTGTGCGAGTGTGATTGTGCGCATGTAGGGTGCACACCAGAAAGAATGTGTGTGCGTGCATTCTTCCTCGTTCTGCCTCCCTATGTTCTGTGTGCATGAACATAAACACGTGTGTGAGGCCAGAAGATTTAAGTTCTTCCTGTGTGTCTGTGTTGAAGGCCAATTCAAAACAGATCTGTGCGGTGGAAGAAAATGAATGTACTATTGCTACTATTATGATTTAATGTACTGTAAACTAGGTTCCAGATTGCATGCTAGCTCTTTATTTTTTACTGTACTACATACAGCTGCCCATAAAAAGTATGTAGTTTGCGTGCAGTATGCATACCATAACCCATGCTCTTTCATCAAAACATTGGGCCTTGAACTTGACACTTTTGCTTGCAGATGAATTACACCGCTTGGGATTCTCTCTTGGTCGGAGATGCAGCCAAAAAAGCATGCTGGTTTGCACACTGCAAAATGGGACTGGATGTAATAAGGGAAGCATGGGGATGTCCTAAAACCTACATTTTTGTATAATAAAAAGCATAGAAGTATGGGTATTGAAACACATGCTTTTCTTTATCATGCTAATCTGTGAATGACAAAAATACATAAGAACTCCAGAGATGGGCGTTAACTGTTCTAGGCGAAACATCAACTTAATCCATATACCTTATAACCTAATCACAGCAACAACAAATAAAAAGAGTCCAAATCAGTTACTGTCCATTTCAGGTATAACCAAAAAAAAAGAAAATCAGTCTTCTTAAGCTCAAGCCATATGCTGTTGTAATGATGAACTAGTTCCTCTGCCCAGTTGTGTTAATGTTATGAACAGAGGGATTCAGAGGTCTGGTAAACTCGTACCTTTGGAACTCCACACCAACACACTCTCTTCATCCAACAAACGAATCCGACTCAAGTGACATCTTTTGAGGACATAAATAAGACTTCACACAGACACTGAAGGCTTTAAGGATTGGAGTTCCCCCAACATGCCAAATAAGCATTTTGTGCATATATTTACCATAGATAGTATATCAAATATACTTACATAGATATTTACCAGTAGAGGACACAGTTCAAAATTGAGTGCTGAGGGAAAGTCATTATAAAATGTAAAATATAGCTGACACCTTCATTGGCTTGTTGTGACAGTTGAATGGTAAAGAGATTTGTGGCTAATGTATCTGAAAACCATTCATGTAAATTGATACACTGGCTTGCTAGTTGATGGACCCTGAAAAAACAATATAAGATCCTACTGAGAAATAAGCCTATCAATACAACTGTAATTATCCCTGTAAAATGAGTACATTTTTAAACTGTTGAATTCTTTCTGCTTCTTCATATAACAGTGTTGGATAAATAAAAACTAAACCTTAAGAGATACATTCCATTAAAACAGAATCATAGTAATGTGCATGGATCAGAAATTACCATTTTATGACACAACAAAATTCTTCAGAATATATATCATTAATAACAAAGTATTTGCTTTAGCTTCAAATGCCTTACAGTAGAATAAACTAGAGGCCAACATTCATTGTCATATACATAGACAAAGACCAGAGAGGATGAGAAAAAGGAACTGTTAACACATCCAAAATCTTTTCAATGGAGGCATCAATAACAGCACGGACACTGGGAATTGTATAAAACATCATTTATTTACAAATAGATTTTTTTTTTTGTAAAAGATTGTCATACTAAAACATGGTTGTGTAGTTTCCTAACTTGAACTGTACAAATGTGACACAGTGAGCATATAACACACACACACACACATGCACATATAGGTTTCACTCTGGTTCCTGTCACCAAAATAGATCTGGTTACAAAATATAGTGCTCAATATAAACATCTATGGACTTCTGTTTCACCAGCCAGACCCAACTATTCATATTTTACAAGTTCTGAAAATGCACATTTGAAAATAACGGAGCGGCTTAAGTTTAGCAAAAAAAATAGACTCTGTAGTCTTAAGTTGATGCTACTCTCATTACAGATGTGCCAGCTCTGAATCTTTAACAGCAAATATGTGTCATATTATTGGCTTTATGGGGGGAAAAAAATATCAAATGTTTCTCTTTTACAGCAATCAAGGACAAAGCTACTGTTAACCCAATCTGAGGGTAAACCCAGAAAAAAGCTCAAGATCTGAGGAAAGGAGAAAGCATTCAGCGTGTCTGTTTATCATATCTGGTAGTAATCGAAAGACATTGTGGCAGAAAATAATTGAAGCTACATCCACAGAGTAAGGGAAATGGGTCCATGACATCTCAGTTAACATTAGGTGGCTTATTTAACAATTTGCATTTAAATAACAAATCTCAAGACAGGATCTGCTATCCCTCTTATATTTCATGATGGCAGCAGGAAATAGAGCATTATTCAGTTGGGAAAAGCTGTCAACAAGTACTGTCCCTGAATTATGTTCCTTAGTCCCCACAGGAACTGGTAGGTTTAGTGACTTAAGGGGATAGTGCAGTATTTTTGAAGTGGGTATGGGGTACTTAGGCATAGTTATTAATATGTTACCTGTTGGAAAATGGTGGTCGGTGCACTCACTATAAGGAGTTTAGGGTAGCAGAAGTCAGCATTGTACTGTTGCGGAGGGGGACAGGAGAAAAACTATTTTTTTCTCCAGATCTCAAAATGCCAAACCTAAAACCTAAATATAAGTTCAATTGTACGCTAAAATTAGATCTTTTTCCACATCTTTATTTTGCCACCAGACAGCCATTTATTTTAGTTTTCTTGTGTCTCTTGACTCATCCACATTTAGCTCCGAGTCGAGCAGCTGATTGGCGGAGTGATACAAATAAATAACAGTGGTCTAGCAGCAAACTAAAGCTGTGGAACAAATCTCAGTTTAGCGTACATTGAAAGGATGTTTATATTTTTAGGTTAGCATTTATTTTTGAAGAAAAACCTTTCTTCTGGCCCCATCTACAACAGTACAAGGCTGACTTTAGCTACAGCTCCCATAAACTCCTCATAGTTACTGCACTGACCGCTATCTCCATAAGGTAACACACCAACTATGCATTGGTACCCCATACAACACCCACTAACCCCAACGAAAATACTGAACTACCCCTTTAACAGCAATCTTATTGTGATTACATTTTTTAACACATTAATTTATGATTCTTATAGTAACTGCAATTGGCACATTATTCTACAAAAAATAATATCTATGTATTGTTATTTGTTTTTTTTAAACATATTTGCTTTAAATAAGTTTGAAAAATGGTTCTATCATTTCTGAAATGACATACATAAACCTTATCCCTGAGAATGAAAACTACACCATACCCACATGTGTCATTGATTTAAACTCACTGGGGAACTGCTGTTAAAATGGGGGTGAAAAAATAAATAAAATAAAAAATCTTTTAGACAATCTTTCATAATCTAAATAGAATTCTCTCTTGAGGTTAGTTGCCATGGACCAGTGTTGTTGAGTTTAGGATGTGTGTAAAGCCTGGTTGTGATGTGAGAAAACACAATCTTCGGAATCTAGGACAGGCAGCTACACATCAACAAACATGTTTTTGTATAGAAGCTAAAGGAAAAGTACATTAGATTTGCTGTTTTTAAGTAGTTTTTTTCCCACTAACTGATGAGATGTCATAGGATAAAATAGAATGGTGTACGCCCTCTGTTGGCAGCTTAGGGTAGGTGGGATACAGATTACATGCAATAGTCCCCATTGTCCAAGTTCAATGCCTAGAATAACTGTCCAAAAAGTATATATATATATATATACACACACACATTTACAGCCTTTTGTCAACCACAGTCTACTGCTTTACTTGCTGAGTCACATAAACTTTTCCATGCGTTGGATTTATTGCTGAAGACCCGGGCAGCCATCTTATTTTTTTCACAGTACGAGTATATTAGCTTATAGTGTTTTTAGCCATTGTGAGTGGTTTCTATTCACTCTCTAAAAGCACCTTTAAATATCATGTATCATGTTATCAAAAATAACATGACAAACTACATTGCTGAGGTCCAGTGAGGCGCTGGCTGTACTATGGCTGACCCTGGGCGAGTGTGGGTGTCTTAAAGAAGGGGATTTGCAAAAAAAAAAGACAAATTTCAATGTTGTGAGAAAATATAGCAACTTAACTTACCCCAACTCTGTCACTACTACCAGTAACAATATTAACAAGAACGTCCAGAACCTCAACCAATAAACAATCCAAACTACAATCCAAAAAAAAAAATCACAACAGATTTATAAATTACTTGCCCACCATGCCAGCACCATCTCGATACCAGCACATAAATGGACCTTAGACTTAAATATAGAACACGCCCACATGGCCTATGCAACAATACATTCTCCATGTCAATCAAAAATACTCAACTCATTCAATAACAAGATCATACAAACTTAGGGGAACACACACAAAACCACTCACAAAACCCGCCCACACACACTGTCCCTCCACAATTTACCACCACAGCCAAGCATTCTGGCTCTGCAATTAAACACAAGTCTCAACCTATTAAACCGAACATGCAAATCAAATAAAAGGACAATATGACAGCTTTCAATAAAACCTGGCTTCCTTTTCTGGTCTAAATCAAGAGCCGATTGCTCGTCACACCTCCCCAGCAAGACGATCAAAATATAAGCACAATAAATCAAAAGAATACAACAACAAAACATGGCTACTTTCTTCTCTGTTCACCTCTTGCCCCTCCATTTTTTTTAAGTGTATGTATAATTAATATTGTTTGTATTGTTGCAAATACTTTAGTTTTGTAAACACTTGTTTTGTAAATACTTCTGGTACTCACTGTGGTAAATGAAAATAGAGAAATGAATCCGGTTTGAATGTTAGAACAACTATAGGTGATGCAGATCAGTCAAAAGTTAAAAGTGGCCATTTTAATATATATATTAATTTGTGTCCGGTAGGTATCAGTCAATGAAGAGGAAGAAAAGCCATGGACACTAGTGTTAAAGAGATGATATGATTAATCAATAAGTCGATCATCATCTCTGCAAAACATTGGTCATTTAATTATAACTGATAGAAATGACTGGCAAAATGAAGGGGGGAAAAAACCCAATTGTAATAGACCAGAATGATCATTTAAAAAGTTGTAAATGAGTGGTCAATGAGAACAGCAAAAAGATACATTGTGAGGCAATGTACCATCACAAATGGATGGAGATCTAGCTAGCGTAAAGAGAATCTAACAAAGAATTGAAATCTTCAGTGTAATAACTTAACTAAAAAACGCATAACAGACCAACAATTACAGAAGCTTTCCTGGAAGCGGACGGTTTCGGTATCATTACATCGAAGTAACATGAAGCCCAACCAACACAGAATGAGTCACTCTTGTCTGTAAAAGAACATCAGCTGATTGGGGGCGCCCATAGCTCAGTTGATAGGGCTCCCTCCCGCCCCCCCCCCCCCCCCCCCGGGCCAAGGCCCGCAGCGGACCCGGGTTCGAGTCCAGGTCAGTTCTCTGCATGTCCTCTCCTCTTTGCCCCATTTCGACACTGTCTCCCCAATCTGTCTAGTAAAGCAAAAATGCCCAAAAAATTATCTTTAAAAAAAAAAGAACATCAGCTGATCCACTGAAATATGCCACGTCCGGTACATGCACTCGACATATCAAAAGGGTCCATTGACCATAAAAGGAATGGATTCAGGTCCCCCCCCCACCCACCATGCCATATCATCTTTCAACAATGGCTGACCTGGACTCTATAAGAAACTAAACGTAGAGGGTTATAGCAAGGATCAGGATATGCAGAGGGAGCTGGGGGCCGGGCTGAGGGTGCAGACCGGTGTGGGGAGGCCGTAGTAGGACGGGTCAGTGAAAGGGAAGAGGAAGAGGAAGAAGAGGACCACCCCCAGCACATAGCAGCCCAGCACTGTGCAGCGGTGGGGGTGCTCCAATGCTGTGCTGATGGCAGGGAAACCCATGTAGTTACAGAAGGAGTGACAGAGAACTGGGCCCAACAGGTGACCTGCAATACATAGCAAGAGGAGCGGTCACATTTAGTTGTTATGGCCAATTTATTATAAGCAAAGATCTTTCGATTTATAGCAGCCATGTTTTTTCTGACCCCTATTGATGTATAAATAGAAATGTGTCGCCACATCACATTGCATTAACCCTTAATAAGTAAAAAATTAAATTGACTTGACTTGAATTTTCTTTTTAAAAAGCCCCCTACCTGTTCTGATGAAGATGAAGGCAGTGTAGGCCCCAAACACTGCTGTGTAGGAGAACTGGAACACTGTGAAAGAACCAGAGAAACATTGTTCATTATCAGGTTCTCTTTCTGAACAGATAACACATTCCTGACAATCACAGAGATTCTCACCTGCAGAGAGGAAGATCCCCGACAGCGTTCCCTGTCTGAACCTCAGCAGCTCAATGATATGGTGGAAGTGGGCTGGACCAAAGACCACAACGTTAAAGGAGAAGTAAGTGTTTTTTTTTGTGTTAATATACGTGTTATATCTCTCTACATTCATACAGCAATCACTGACTGGAGTATGCGCAGTTCATAACACAGGTCTCCACGTCATTCAGCTTTGCAGTTATTGCCAGATAACATTTTGAGTATCCCGTAATTTATAATCCAATCAGGAGAGATAGCGCTATAAAGAGGCGGGTCTTTGTGCCCGTGAACGATGACTAGCTGCTCTCCATCGTGGCACTATCTGACGAAGACGTCTGCGTGTTCATGTGGTGGTGACGTAGGGACGAGGGAGGGGACTGCCAACTGCAGTCACTGGCAGGAAGTTAGCTAAAAGGACCATATCACTTACTTCTGCTTTAAGAGAGCCATGATTTAACCGTAGGAAATGTTAGTATTTAAAGATGGATAGAGCATTTGGATGACGGTGGTCAAACTCACCCACTCCAAAGAAGAGGGGGCAGGTGAAAATAGCGGTGGAAAGGCCAGCACAGGGCACCAGCATCGGCAGCATGCAGGCCCTGAACACCAGCTCCTCTGTTAACGGAGCCACCACCTGATTCCTCAACCAGCGCATGTCATTGAAACACAGCGACCAGTACAAGGGGTCTGCAGGAAGACATGGAGACAGTGTCAGGTTTAGTCCACTGTTGTAGAGAATGCTCATTATCATGTATGTATATATGTATGGTTTGGCTTTTAAACTCAAACTGAGTCCTATGTCAATTTTGAGTTGTGTTGGAAACAAATATTTCACCAATTCTAAGTCCAAATGTATCTAAAGCTTTAAAGGTGGATTCAGCGTTTCTGTTGAATGTGTGTTGTCAAAATCAGTGAATATCTCATTATCTCTATCTGTCCGTACTGTGTGTGTTCTGTAAAAAAAAAAAGTGTAATTACACCGTTAAAGAGCGTGTTGCTAGCTATGCTGGGCCCCATTGGTTTCTGTACAAGTATACAGAGCCAACGCTGGATTTTTTATTAGGGCACATACAGAAAGGTAGCAGGACTGTGAGGAGATATTCACAGATTTTGACAAAAAGTGATTTTTACAAGGCATTCTCCAGAATCACTGACTCCACCTTAAAATCCTTCATGTCATAAGGAAAACAAAAAAAATAGGACCAAAATCCAGAGGGCTGTCTCACCAATGGCTACCCGGATCCCGTCTATGAAGGTCCAGGGACAGTCCATAGCCAGCTGCATGAGGGGGCCAAGGAACAAGACCTGTAGAAAAGCACAACGAAACACACCACACCAATAGGCATTTCATCACTATTTATGGAAAGACACAGTATGTTGATATATCAGACCATTTTTTTTACATTAAGCAATAATATCTCTGTAGACACACGTCCAATTCATTTCATGAAGTATTATTATTGTTCTATCATTTGTTTGGGCAAAGTGTAAGCAAATTCGGATTCATTGAAGATGTGTTTCTTACCATGGTTAGCAGCAGAGGAAGAAGGATGGCAGGAATAAGGCCTTCAAACCTGATCCCCATGAGAGCCAGTAACGAAGAGCCAGTCTGATAGAAACATAGACACGGACACACACAGACACAGACACAGACACAGACACACACAGACACAGACACAGACACAGACACAGACACAGACACAGACACAGACACACACAGACACAGACACAGACACAGACACAGACACAGACACAGACACAGACACACACAGACACAGACACAGACACAGACACAGACACAGACACACACAGACACACAGACACACACACACACACACACACACACACACACACACACACACACACACACACACACACACACACACACACACGTCAAAAGCAAGACTCTGAAAATACAGCAACATGACCCAACAAATGGCATATATTGGGCCAAATTTGAACATTAAATTAAGTTGAACCCTCATGTGCTAGAACAGGAATGTGAAACAAACTTACCCTGACCCCTGTGAATGCTCTCCATGCCCACACAAAGAGAGGCGACAGGCCCGACACGATCAGAACACTGGTAAAGCGTCTCTTTATCACGGTGGGGTGATCCCTGAAAATGACAAGGAAAAAAACAATCAATAATCACCCCATCACCCTCACCATCAGTGCAGAGGACCGGGATATAGGCTACAACTCAAGCTGCACTATCAGCAACATCCATGCTTGTTGCCTAGCAGAAGCTCCCAATCAATAAATAGTCCCAATGTATTTCCGTGTGAGAGATAAACCGCTGTATGTGTATAATTCACACAAGAATGATTTAGATGATAATGCCACTAATGGCAATTACAATTCTCACCACTGCACCCTAGATTCCTGGTAACTGGCCATCTTGCATGTGTAGGCTACGCGTCGTAACATGCACAAGTTCAGTCTTAGTCTGCGCCTCCGGACAATTACATACACACAATTCTCAGGTTGAGGTTGATGAGGATTGAATGAAGTTGGAGTGTGAACTGTTAAGACCATAGTAAGCCTAGTAAGTATTATCTACTACGGAAGCACGTATTACAATGCAATATCGAGTGTATCTATCAGGGTATCTTTAGCTCACCTCGGTAGAGGACTCCTCCACACGTACAAGCTGCCAACATAAGAACAAGCCAGCATGAGACAGGACAGTACTGACACCCAGCATACACCATCCGGGGGTACGAAGACGCCATTGCTGTGTTCAATCTCGTCTGTCAGAAAGTTTGGTGATAAATCCTCCTCCGCTGCCATAGCGACTGCCCGTTGAGACTAAACCAAACGATAACTCGACACCGGGGCGGCTGCTGGACCATTTAAAGATTAAACCGCTACTAAAATTACATGAGGTTACTTCGAAGTTGTAAACAGTCTCTTTTCCAAGCTAACGCTGCTAGCCGGAGTCCTATCTTCTGTGGCGCTTTGTATTGACGTCATCATATGGTTCTTGTTTTTCAACTTCATCGAGTTCCAGGTTTACGCAAGAAAGCGCTATGCTGCCCTCTACAGTTGTTACAGTGTAACGGCGCATTACCCCCACCCCTTGCTCCGCATTGTGGGACAATAGTCTACCTACCATCTAATCACCTAACAGCAGGCTATTCCAAATGTACAAGTTAAGAAACAAACACACTTTATATTGATCCCCCAACAAAGCCTAGTCTACAACAAAACACCCTGTCCAGTCGTAGGCTATTTAGGTCTATCCTTTTCTATAGCCTAATAGAAAATAAAAATACTTTCTTAAAACATTCACCAAGGCCCTATGCTCTCTCAACCCTAACCCTTTTAACGTGACTTACCTCGCCCCTATTCAATTCAAACTGTATTCCTCATCCTCTCCCTGTGGGCCTCATAGGCCTACATCTTCCAATTCATTAAAAGGGACATATTATGAATAACTTACTTTTCCAGTGTTTGTGCAAAAATGGTCAGTAGCCTATTTGATCCTTATCCTTAGTTATTCCTTATCAGCCCACACCAGCTGAAATACCTTTTCTAGTAGGTACAGTTTTACACATTTGAACATTTTGGGCTAATCAATATGTTTATGGATTGATTAAATAGGCCTAGACCTACATATTGTTTCGTTTAAGCTATGTGCTTCATTTGTCTGTTGTTGAATAAGAATCTTGTTAATTTGTAAAGTCTTACTCTTAATTTAATTTAGCCTATCCTATAGGCCTAGGCCTTACTAACATAGGCTACAATAATAAAAAAAAAAACAATAGCCTACAATCATTGATAAGAGTTAGGCTATAAATTATAGGCTATATAGGCTACACGTCTGTAAAGACTCCTTTACAATAAGCAAACTATCGCTACACTATAACGCCTATTGGCCGATACGTTATCCCATAGTCTACGTCGGCGCTTCATCACTGTTCTGTGTGGGTAGCCTACATTTGATAGCCCAGGTCACCTAAAGGCAACACAATAGCCTGTTCGCGTGTTTTTGCTTTTTTTCTGGAATCAGGGAGAGGGAGAGAGAGAGAGAGAGAGAGAGAGAGAGAGAGAGAGAGAGTGAGAGAGAGAGAGAGTGTGAGAGAGAAGAGAGAGAGAGAGAGAGAGAGAGAGAGAGAGAGAGAGAGAGAGAGAGAGAGAGAGAGAGACGTAGGCGTGACACTGCTGTTCTATTCAGGAGGAATAAATGTGGCGCTGTCTCCGGTGTGACTTGAACGGAGGAGAGGCGATGCTTGTGTCCCCGACGCCCTTTGCTGCTGCTGCTTCTTCTTCTTCCTCTTGTTGTTCTTGTCTCCTCATCACCGTCTCTATGCTTCCAAGGCCGCGAGTGGTGGACTAAGAGAACCCGACCACAGACACACTTCTAGAGGAGGAATTACACACAGATCCGAGACCTCCATTGGCAAACATCAGCGGGTACGGGCCTGATATTGTCGGATTGTCTTCCATCACCTGTCTGTAGCCTGTTTTAGCAGAAGGGCATATGGCAGGATTCAGCTGTCTTATTGTCTGCTTTAGGCCTATACTAATAAAGGAGGTTTGAAGTTACCCCTTTTATTTGTGTTGACATCATCATCTTTATTCAAGCTGACGTACATTGATGAGGTAATTAGATTGGTAGGGCAGGGGATGTCAAAATATTGAAAGTGATGCACAATAGGGCTTCAAACGGAGTTCACTTGCGGATGTTGTTCTTTAGCGCGTCAGTGAGGCTTTTCATTATTTACCTAGATACATCACTGCTGTTGTGTGTGTCTGAGTGTAATGGCAGGGGAGCGTGTGTGTGTGTGTGTGTAGGTGATGTCTTAGCCTAACATGTAGCCTAGAGTGTTTTGTCTGTGCTATGGAATCCCCTGCGTAGGCTATACCCTAACAACACCATAGATAATAAATAATAGCCTAAGACTGCGTGCACGTTCAAATGACACAACATGCTATTTATGTCGCCAAAGACAAACTGATATTTAATCTTGAAAAAAGAGAAATGAATATAATTTATGTATAGCCTATATATATAAATATTTGTTTTGTGCCTGAATGCTGAGTCCCCCCTTTTCTGAAATTCAAGTGAGCCTATTGCTCTATCCGATCTGGTTGTTGCAACATCATTACTATAGTGGAAGAAGCACGCGTCCATACACACACTATGTCCACGGTAAACGCAATCCGCACACAATAATGACATAACAGTTTCATGTAGCCTAACACTGTATTTCCCATCTTCTAGATGCTTAGGATGCTTTCAACAGTAAATGGTTTGGAGGGATGGTTAGGGGACAATGGATCACAACACAAAAGGCCTAGCAGCAGAGATGTAATGTTATTCATAATTTAAGATATTATAGTTTGAGTAATGATACTTGAATATTGCATATGGGCCTAAAACATAGATCCTTGGCAAATATAAGGCCTACTGTTGTGATAAGAATCAGGCTCATGCTTTTTGTAGATACGTGAACCCAAAAATAATCTAAAAAAAACAATGGTGGGCCTACAGTAAGTGTTGTCCACATATTAAACTGGGTCATGGTACTTTTAAGACCGAGCTAGTTATGGCTTTGCTAATTTTCTGAATTTGTTAGCCAAAGTAGGAGGCAAACTTATTGCGTTTGTCTTCAGAAAAGTGCCCAGGAGCTGTTAGTGCTGGGGGCTTAATTAATCCATACACACAGTTGCAAAGAGAGCACGTGTGTTGTTTAAGTTTTTGCTTATAACATCAGAGAAGAAAGTTTGTCTTGCACGTTTAGTCCTCAATTGAAGGCATGTTGTATTTCTTTCTTTATGTCGTAATGTACAGTATGTCAAGCTTAGTTTTTCCCGCATTTGCGCCCTGCTTTTCGGCACTCTTTTTTTAAGGATCTTATTCCCCAGGTTACTGTTTGCTTGCCAGGTTTTGTTTTCATCCTAACAGGAGCAATGCCATGAGGAAACAAAAGCTATTTTTGAGTTGAAA
Organism: Ammodytes marinus; assembly: GCF_949987685.1. Lineage (NCBI taxonomy): Eukaryota > Metazoa > Chordata > Actinopteri > Uranoscopiformes > Ammodytidae > Ammodytes > Ammodytes marinus. The sequence goes on from NC_137227.1 coordinate 5,239,473, forward strand.
CTATCTAACAGATCATTAACAGAGATTGAGGTACAGTGTTGGTGGTGGCAGATATATAGTTAGTCATTTAATTCTTTGGCCTAGTTATCATTGGGGTTGTCAACATGTTAAAGTCTCCTACTACAACACATAAACGTTCATACTACTTCTTAAGTAGTGCTGAGAAAACAATGGTGAAAGTCTAAAACATTCACTTTACACTGCATTTGCATGGGCAGGTCTTTTTACAAACAAGGTCATGTGATATTCAAATAGTCCGTCTCTGTGTTTTGCTTGTCTCGGTGTGTCCTCCTATCCTTGTTCTTTTTTGCTTCTTTCTCCTAATTTTCTAAAACATTGATGCACCCCCTAGACGGCAAGGCTATTTAGGAGCAGACAGGACAGGACAGGACTGCGGGATACATACTGCATCATGGCATAGCACCAGCCACACACGCACACACACACACACACACACACACACACACACACACACACACACACACACACACACACACACACACACACACACAAACACAAACACCACCAAAGCCATGTTAAAAAGTGAATAACAGAACAGAGGGAGTTGGTGTACAGAGAAAAGAGGAGGGGCCCCAGGACGGGACCTTGAGGGGCCCCAGTAGCGGATGGACAATGTCGGACACAGATTCTCTCCAAGTTACCGGTTAGGTGTGGCATATTTGAGGTTTTTTATAAAGTAGTGAACAAAGTGGCTTGGGAGAAATGAGTTTATTTTGGGTTGGACAAGAAGGATTTAATTTGTATCTGATGGAAAGACCTTTTGGCTGCTGACATAGAGGCTGTGAAGGGATTAAGAGAGAAGAGATTGATAGCTAAGCCGGTCGTCAGGGTGTTTTCATTTATGCCATTACCTTTCTACTGCCCGTATAGTGGCTCAGACCTTTCAAATGATGTGCACAGCAGCCTGCTATGTAGTGCTATGTCGTGACTCTGTGATACAGTTATTGTGCTTGATTTTAGTTGGTTGGTTTTTGCGTGGTTTACAGGGCCGGCGTTAGTTACATTGCGTTGTGCTCTGTAATAAAAATGTGTCGTTCCTGATTGAGCACCATCAGCACCACAGCGACTGAAGCCACTCCACTCTTCTCATATGGACTGCATTTCTCACTCTATTATTCACTCCTTTCTTTGTCTTCCTTCATCAGACAGCGTTCCCCTTTCTTTCACTTCTCTCCCCCACACAGGATGTGGCTGCTGTAGGTTGATTAGAAAATACGTGGCACAGAACAGGCAATCCATCACCCTGCCAAAGGCCGCCATTTCCTGCGCATGCGCTTGCTAACATATCCAAACACACACACACACCCACCAAACCTCCACTTTGCTTAGCTCTTCCTCATTTTCCTCCTCATCCACACTGATACGTTCCAGCTTTGGCGTGTATGCGTGTGTGTGTGTGTGTGTGTGTGTGTGTGTGTGTGTGTGTGTGTGTGTGTGTGTGTGTGTGTGTGTGTGTGTGTGTGTGTGTGTGTGTGTGTGTGTGTGTGTGTGTGTGTGTGTGTGTGTGTGTTCTTTTGTTCACCTCTCCATGCCCTTCAAACCCACACGCTGCCATACCTCCTTCTCGTCAACATGAACTCATGGACTTAAAACTTCAACCTCATCATCCCTGCATGGCAGCCCTGGCTCTTTTGCTTCTATACATGATCCCAGTGATAGATAATCCACAGCACAGAAGCAACTTAGAAAAGTATGAAGGAAAAAAGCATTTGCAATAAAATATGTATAAACCCTTCACATGATCAGACATGGAGGTTAATCACTTCTGAGATGCATGAGTAAAACTGTGTGAGAGGCCCTGGCGGTCTAGACATGAGGTCAGATATAGTCAGCCCTATTAATAGCCTGTGATGATCACTAGGTTAAAAAGCAAAACTACTAAATAAAGCCCCCTCTCTCTCTTTCTCTCCATCTTTCTGTCCTTTTCATGTCTTCATTTCATCACAATGCTAAACTGATCAGACCCGGTTCTTTGAAAGTGGGCAATTGCCTATTTAGTCAACCTGCTATTTATTTTTTTTACCTTTATTTATACAGGTAAATCTCATTGAGACCGGAGACTCTTTTTCATGGGAGACCTGTTCCCATTCCCACGTTACCATTCACACACATTCATACACCGATAGCAGGCTTACTATCGACATTCACACGAGGCAAGGTGGGTGAAGTGTCTTGCCCAAGGACACAACAACCATAACACAAGTGGCAGGGCGGGAATCGAACCTCCAACCCTTTGATCATCAGCCGACCCGCTCTACCACCTGAGCCACAGTTGCCCCATTTTGATGGAAACGCCTATTTTATTTTAGCATACATTCCTTTGTCATCCCACAGGGCCCTGTAAGTCCTCCACCCAATCAACACAGACCTCTACCACCCAGAGGAAGCAACCCCCTGCCTCCACCTCTCCATCCCAACCACCACTCAATATCCAGCAAGGGCAGCAATAGCCTAGGTAATGAAATTGCCACTTGCTGCATGAATCTGCCCTCTTCCTAATAAATAAGAAGCATCTAGTTCACTTATTGGTATTGTGGTCGATATGGGTTCGTTTTGTATTAACAGTGTTCTAAAAAAGGTTTTTCCTTAAAGGTGCAGTCAGTGATTTTTGAAGAATGATTGTTGTCAAAATCAGTGAATATCTCCTCACACAAACATGCTGCTAATACAACAAAGGGGGGCCCAACGTAGCTAGCAACATGCCAGTTTACAGAGCCTAGGCTTTGTATTTAACGCTGTTTTTTTCCCCCCAGCGCACACACAGTATGGACAGGTAGTGGTTTGTGAGGAGATATTAACTAGGTTGGACAGAAAGTGATTTGGATAACAAGCATTGTCCAGACTCGCTGACTCCACCGCTAATATTAACGAAGGAACCTCAAACAGCAAAGAAGAGAAATGCATCCAAACTTGGGATATTATTTTCATTATTGTTATGTTAACTTTGCCAGGTGGATTATTTAACCTGCTCAAAAGGGAAACATAGGGATTTGTAGGGCTTTGTTATGCTCTTGCATTTCTCACTTTCACTGTGTAGGTGATATCGCCCACTTTTTAGTAAAAATAGGCTTAAGTGTTAAGTACTGGCTTAAAACCAGTGTGCAGAAAGAGGGAGGGAGGGAGAGAGAGAGAGAGAGAGAAATTGAGCTTTGTTTGACTTGTGTAACACAGGAGTATTCCTTTGGGAGAAATGATCCCACTCTTTTTATAGCATTTCTCTTGCTTTTTTGCCAGTGAGTCGAATGCTGCATTGTGATGGTGTATTTTGAAACTTTATCGCAATAATGTTTTTGAAATAATTGGCAGTAATAGTGATTTTGCTCCAAGTCGCTGCTTGCTTGGCGGCTGCTGCTGAGGGAAACGTTTGTAAAGAATTGTCAGGTATCAGTTTATCTTATATACCTTTGTGTAAAAGCTGGATCACTGTCACTAATCCAATCCTATTAGGGGTGGGCTTGCTGTTCTGTAAAGGCCCTGGGTCAGCAAACACAAAAGCACTTCAGTGGCATTAAGAGGATGACAATTACAATATGTGAGTTAAAGGTGGAGTAAAGGCCTACCATGTCCAGATAACGCTTGTTTGTATCTATACTAACCGCTGCAATATTTGACACAAATAATATTAATAATTAATTCATTATCATTTTCATACTCACCAAAGCATTCAGTGACCCCTGATGCCCTATTGTAGCAGGCATTTCCATCCTAAAGAGACCACTCCTATCAGGGTAGAAATATTTCATCATTGCATAAGGTGATCAGTATAAGAACAACTTTGTATTGATTTGCAGTGACCTGTCGCTCCAAAGGGGACAAGTGGAAACTAATCATGCCAGCGTAATGCCCCCCTCAGCATTACAAAGCCACTGGATCCTCCTGTCACTCTATGGGGTCAACACACACACAGGCATTACCCTTGCTTGTTGTGTAGGCCACACATTTACTTGTGTAGTCAGCGATTCTGGAGAGAAGGATTGTTGTTGAGAATTTTTTTTTGTCAGAATCATTAAATATCTCCTCAAGATCTGCTACCTGTTTGTACAGCCTCCACATTAAAGGTGCACTCTGCAGTTTCAGGGGAGGGGGATTTGTTGACATTTGCATAGCCTCCAGTTAGTTTACAAAACATATTTTCTCTACATGTAATTCTTAGTTTTGAATAATTATACCATTATAAATCAAAAGAAAATTATTTAGAGGAACCTGGAACCAAACTCAAAACTAGAATATGTTTGTAAACAAAACTGTGGGCCCCGCTGATGTAAACAACGACAGTGAAAGAGTTACTTTTAAGGTAGCCTTCTTACTTCAAACAGTATTCCAGGGATCCCATATTCCTGAGTAAAGCTTGTTTATTCAGTGTTGAAGATATACTATAGAAAATGTTAACTTCTCTGTTACACCCAAAGTTACATAGTGCACCTTTAAAAATAAATCAGTCACCACCAGTAACTGACTTTTCTTCTCTGAACCCTCCCTCCCCCTCCCCAGCAGCGAGCCCCAGTTGTGTCCAGTGGGCATGGTTTTGGAGGGTAGCTCAGAGGCGCTGTGTCCCCCCCCATCTCTGGAGCTGCGCCCGTCCTGCAACAAGACTCAGTCCTCTCCTCCTCTGGGCTCCGGCTCGCAACGCCACGACGGAGTCTTCCCCGAGGACAAGGAGCCCGTCAAGTACGGGGAGCTCATCGTTTTAGGGTGAGAGAATAATACCATCTCTCTGCCAACGTATGTTTATGAGCATGTGTTACAGGACTGGTACCAATAGTTCTTAATAGTATAAAGTGTCTTCACTGAAATCCAAAGCTTCACTCACACTATACTGTAGGTCTTTGGACTTGATTTTTTATTTTATTTTTTCCTCAATATTTTTTTATTGAAAATATGCAAATGATTTACTTCAAACAGGAAAGTGTTGAAGTTGCTACGAGGAGCTTTTAATTATTTCTGAAACAGTTTTCCCCTGATGATCGTACATGACCTGTAACCGCAAACGAGACCAACAGGGCAAGGAATGCTATTTTTATATATTTTTTCTCAATGCCTTTGTCATGGGAATACGCTCACACAGGAACAACAGCTGGCGTAGTAAAAACACTACCGCTTTTGTCCAAAGAGGGTGCAAGAATGAACACAAACTGAAAGTTCCTCAGAGCATGTTTAACGTTTTCTTCTAACGTTTCACAGGCACAATGGGTCGCTTGCCAATGGGGACAAGGGTCGCAGAAGAAGCCGCCTGGCTCTTTATAAAAGACCTAAAGCCAATGGGGTCAGACCTGATGTTATCCACAATGTCTCAACCCCTCTGGTGTCAAAGGTGAGAAGTCACAACATTAGTAATACAACTAAGATTATCATTCAAACTGAATGGTGTCAGGACTTGTTTTTAAACCTAGATTATTAATTCCAGGGTACACCATAAGTCAACTGATTGAAATGAAAACAAGAAATGTTAAGATTTTCCTGCAGCTCTCCTTGACCTGTTATAATGTGTTTCCCATTGGCAGGCACTCAGCAACAAAAGTCAACATAGCATCTCCTACACACTGTCACGGAGCCACTCTGTCATTGTGGAGTACACCCATGACACCAACACAGACATGTTTCAGGTCAGTGTCCACACACACACACACACACACACACACACACACACACACACACACACACACACACACCAACACCAACGATACAGCACTCTTACCTGTATCAGAACTTTCTAAAGAAAATAGACATGGTATCAGTAGCCCTGCGTCTAATAAAGATATTATTGGCCGATAAAAAAGAAAAAAATCACTATTATAACAATAGTTAGCAAGATAACATTAGTTAATCTATCTGGCTAATGTTAGCTAACATTTCCATATAACCAAATATCTGTTTGCATGGCTATAAAACCAATAAATATACGATAGAAAATACGATATCTTCACTTTGACAAAAAAAAAAAAAAAAACGCTTACTACAAACCTGATTATATTTATTTTTCTCAATGTTTTTATGGCTCTTTTTTCCCCCAGATCGGTCGGTCCACAGAGAGCATGATTGACTTTGTGGTGACGGACACGGCGGGGGGCAGCGGTCAGGGAGGGGGGGCAGCCTGGGAGGGTGGGGGCAGCGGAGGAGGAGGAGGAGGGGGGGGCCAGTCCGCTCAGAGCACCATCTCCCGCTACGCCTGCCGCATCATGTGTGAACGCAGCGCTCCCTACACCGCCCGCATCTACGCAGCCGGCTTCGACTCTTCCAAGAACATCTTCCTGGGGGTGAGTGAGTGTGTTCTCCTTTATAAGGTGCAGTGTGTCATGATAGTTAGCGGCATCTAGTGGTGAAATTTGTAGAGGGCACGTTCCCTATTAACTTCCTCCCTTTTTAATAATAACAGAAGCTACAGTGGCCTTCAAGGACAAGAAAGATATTTCCACAATATCAAGTGATGAGGTGACAATGTATTCAGTTATTTATTCTATGGTACTTCTTCTTGGTCTTCCAACAGGTGCATTTCTCCAGAACACCCACTATAAAAATGCATATGGCCGTTAAGTTAGTCCATTCTGTGCTACTGTAGTCATGGTAGTGCAAAATGGCAGCCTCCATATAGGGGTGACCCCATGGACCTATTATAAAAGGCACATTCTAAGGAAATAAAAGAAAGAACAACCTTTTTTAAGTGATTATACACCAATTAACACCAATTAAATCATACTAATTTCTACCAAGTCTGGTCTGAAAAATGCCAAGACTCTCTACACACTGCACCTTAAAGCCTTTACTCCCAGTAAACTGCTCAGGGACTGGTCACCATGGCAACCCTGGTGAGAAAACAACAGCAGGGACAAGTGCTGTCTGTGCCAGCCACTGGTGTTACGGCATATCTTGTGAGGACGTGTATCTGAGCATGTGGAAGGGGCTATAATGCCTCGTTTCCACTGGGCAGTACAGTTTGGTTTGGTATGGAACGGTAACCCTAGATCTGGGGCTTGGGTTTCCACTCCTGACAGTACCTTTAACAGGCGCGGCGCAGGGTAAAGGCCGAACGATGATAGCTACGCAGCTACGTAACTACCTAACACAAGATTGTTCACGCTACATGTAAAGAATATTGTCTTTTTACAAACACAAAAAAAACAGGCCTTTTTGTTCACCTCTGAATGTGTGATGGATAAGATTGTGATTGTGTCATTGATAAATAATACAAGAATTTCGTTATATCAAACCCCGTATTTGATACTCTATAATAAATATCATCAATATAATATAGCCATTTGACATACTTACACTCTGTTATTCAGGCTCTTGTACAGACAGGACTAGAGGGGGGCTTGAGCCCCTGCCCTTGAACCTCAAGAGTCCAAAAGTGCCCTAAATTAAAAATAAATAAAAATAGTATAGAAATAATAGAATAGAAAGCTTTAATTGTCGTTATACAAAGTACAATGAAATTCAGAGAGCAGCTCCTTAAAAGGGCATCAGTTATCACAGTATCACAATAAATACACACTCAAGAACCACAAACAGACAACAAAAACATAGAACGATACAGGGGATATGTCTGGTGGTGCAGTGGTCAGTAAAATGCAAATATACAGTTAATTCTCTCAAATATAGAGAGAGACACACAAAATATGACTTACCAATCATCAATCTGTTTGTTTGTGTTATGTTTATGTGTGGGGGGTCTCTCAGGAGCGGGCTGCCAAATGGAGGACATCTGATGGCTTGATGGACGGCCTGACCACCAACGGGGTGCTGGTGATGCACCCGGCGGGGGAGTTTGTGTCGGAGCCGGCCCCGGGCGTATGGAGGGAGATCTCTGTCTGTGGAAATGTCTTTGCTCTGAGGGAGACTCGCTCTGCCCAACAGAGGGGAAAACTGGTAATTAAATAAGTGCTGCTTTGTTGATTTGGCAGCGAAATCGGTAGCTGCAGGGACTCCTGTGGACATTGGTTAAAGGTGGATTCTCTCAGTGATTCTGGAGAAGGCTTGTTGTCAACATTTTGTTTTGTCAAAATCAGTGCACATCCTGATCCATGATATGCTATGTCTGTACTTTGTGTGTGCTATGCTCTGTGAAGAGGCGTGCTGCTAGCTTCGGTTGCCCTTCTTTGTTTACATATCCATTTACAAAGCCTAGACTGTGTATTAACACCAAATATTTTTTTACGGACAGGTAAAAAAATACGGAAAAAAATATTTTGTCAACAAGCATTCTCCAGAATCACTGACTACCTTTAAGTGATTGAGCACATTGACCGCATGTGGTGAAACAGAAGCATCCCAGTGTGTTATACTGTGGTATACCCTCTCTTCTTCACTTTTCCTCCTCCAACATTCCAATCTCTTTTTCTTACGTTTTAAGGTTGAAAATGAGTCCAACACCCTGCAGGACGGTTCCCTGATTGACCTGTGTGGTGCCACCCTGCTGTGGAGGACCCCCGCGGGCCTACGTCACACCCCCACCTTCAAACAGCTGGAGTCCCTGCGCCAGGAGTTGAACGCGGCGCGGCCCCAGTGTCCCGTGGGCTTCAACACCCTGGCTTTCCCCAGTCTGGCCCAGCGCGAGATCGTGGACAAGAAGCAGCCCTGGGTCTACGTCAACTGCGGCCACGTGCACGGCTTCCACAACTGGGGCTACCGCAAGGAGCGCTCTCCCGCTGGGCCCGGAGGTACTGCTCCAGCCAGCACGGGGGACAGGGAGTGCCCCATGTGCAGGCGAGTGGGGCCCTATGTGCCCCTATGGCTGGGCTGCGAGGGAGGCTTGTACCTGGATGCAGGCCCGCCGACTCATGCTTTTTGCCCCTGCGGTCACGTGTGCTCCCAAAAGACAGTGGTGGGGTGGAGCCAGATCCCCTTACCCCACGGGACACACGCCTTCCACGCCGCCTGCCCCTTCTGTGGGACCTGGCTGACAGGGGAGCACGGCCACATCAAACTCATCTTCCAGGGACCCGTCGACTGAACAACCCCCTCACCAGACCACCGGGAGCCAGTCCAGAGAAAATGGTGGTGATGGATTATCGGACAGTGTACTCGAAAAACAAAAAGAAATCTGAACACTCTGAAGTGTGGGATGAAAAGAGAAAAGCACTGATGATGACAAGTCCAAGAAAAGAAAAAGGACTGCTGTCATGATGAACAGAGAACTGCCATACACATCGTAAAGGCCGAGGCTTCGAATGTAATATGAGTTGTATGGTAAATATGTGTAAATAAATTGTGTTTAAATGAAGGTGAGATTTGTTGTTGTCCTGTCTTTAGGTAAGAACCTGGTAATGTTGGAATACATTTCAACCCCACACAAACACACCAAACATTTCTGTACAGTCCCTCAGCATTAACAAAGTAACAATGCAAGACCAGCTTGTGTGTTGATCTTTTTTTATCATTTTATTATATATATATATTTATAATATGTACAGAAAAAAAAACATGATCAAACTCAGCAGGTAGACACAGCACCGAAGTGAACAAGCCAGAAAACAGAAAAAGACAAGTGACCTTCTATACTTGGTGCTTTTTTTTTTATTAACAAATAACAGTGAGTGCCTTTTATTAAGCCACTGAACAGCGACGATCATTTGTGGAAATGACATGGAAAATCTTACCCCAAAAATGAATAGAAAAAAATGAACTGAAGATAAAAAAAAAGTCAAGTGTTTCATCAGAATCACATTCATAAGCAAAAGCCCCACCCTGCGTCCCAACCTCATCAGATACCCATACCCTAACCCTGTGTCCCCCTTATACTTGGACTAGACAAGACAGTATTAGTATCCAAAGAATACATTAAAATCATTAGAATAGAGCAAGACTTGTGGAAATAAACATTTTTAAAAAGGAAAAAAAAAAATCAGTCATAGAACGGCAAGACATCCAGTATACACATCTGTGTGCGTGACTCGAGCGTTAAGTTTCAAATGATTGCTAGTTCGGCTCAATTAAGAGTAGTATGATGCCAGGTTGTCAATATGAGTCCAAATAAATAAGGAATGTTACTTGCTGCCCTGCCCTTTACAACACAGAGAGACAGAGAGAGAATGAGAGAGAGAGAGCTGTTTTCTTCCCTTACCCCTCAAATTGCCAGATCAAACTGTATCAATCCATTTCCAGGGCTGAGAACACAAGTTTAAAATATATATTGGTGTTAAATGTATGCTAAACACATGCGTTACATCTCCGAGTGATGCCAACACGCTCTGAAATAGACAATGTCACATTTGTGCTTCACTCTGATCAACTGCAGAGTCTAAAGCTTTTCTGACTGGACTCTTTATTCTAGGTTTTAAGGAGCCTTAAAAATTGCACTTTTACTTTGTGACGGTGCCTCACCAAGAGCCTGAGGCAGTGTTGTACTATGAAATGCTGAAAAAAGTAGAACCAAGTAGTACAACCAAGCCTGTGTGTGTGTGTGTGTGTGGGACATTAAGGGGAGATCTTGTGGAATCCATCAAGCTACCGTGGCATAAACTGGCAAGAGAGAGTTGGGGAGTTCATATCCGGTCAGAAAAAGCCAAGACCAGTCAGTCCCTAGATCTCCAGCCATCGCTAAAACAACAACATAAGTGATGAAACCGACTATGGTCTGCAATGGCATACCAGCTACCTTCTGTTTAGCATGGACATCTCCCTGCTGTGTACATAAGACCCCACCTAACCAAGACAAGTAAAAGAGTGAGTGGTACTCTAGTACAGTATGTATATTCTTTAGAGTGTGACCAGGCTTCTACATGATAATATTAGAATTACTTCCCAGACCAGAATACAGCTATGAAGAAAAACTTTTCAATAATTTTTTGGATCAAAAAGTTTGTGATTTAAGATTGTGAACTCAAGGTCCACTTACTAGTCTTGCACATTTCCACGGAATTATTGACATGTCTTTGATAATACATAATAAACAACCTGCCAAGTGGAATGTAAAAGGCCTCAGTAGAATTTGTTAGGGCGGGGGGGTGGGGTGCGTGGGGGGGGAGGGCACTGATCACAAAACTCACGGCTCTGATCATACAGTATCGCGGTTTTTGAGTCGCGGATCGGATAATTTTTCAGATCAACAAAAACAAAAAAAGGCAAAGATAACAAGACAAATATAACTTTTTCTTTCAATTGTTAAGTTATTTTTGTTTAAAAATGGACAGTGAATTGTCCACATCATCACATTCACCGAGCCTAGAGACGGTCGCGGTGTACCGACATGGAGGAAATGCGCCCGGATGTGGTAGGGACTCAAGCAATCTGGGTTAAAGCTGGGTAGTACCCCAATACGGCTGACTGAGGCCAAGCCCCCAAAACCCAACCACCCAAAAGCAAACTCTTCAAACCCTCGCTATAGTGGTCTCCACTGATTGGAGCACACATCTAACGCGGTCACCATGGAGACCAGGCGTCCAATGGCAGCCACACCCGACCCATGAGTCAAGGGTAGAGCCAACTGGGAGGGAGGTGGGAAAGGGCATACGACCCGCAGCGCACAGGGGGATACCAAAGTCACAACGCCCTAGCCACGTCTCGCAACTGATCGCAAAGACAATCCGTGGTTAACGTGCGTGCAGTTGAAAAAATGTCCATTCTCACAACTACTAATGTCAATTATTTACTGTATGAATGAGTACAACACCATCAGCGCCCTGTTATCCCACATCTCACCTTCGAGTTTGGTCATTCAGAACAGCTGTAAAACCTTGAGCTAGACATTAATAAAGTGATAAGAAATGCACAAATAGGACACGACTATGTTTAACAAACAGGACAATCTAAAGGGTAAGGAGCAACAGCTTTTGGAAGAGCCCAACCCATCAGCCAAAAGACACAGACCCTTCACATCTCTATATCAGCAAATAGGTGAAAATGAGAAGACACCTTAAGACACCTACTTAAAAAGAGAGTTTAAGCAAATTGTACACAATGTCTCTTTCGAAACATCAATGAGAAAAAAAAAGAAAAGAAAAAAAGCACAGCGAAAATCAAACAGATCAATCCATAATAATATAGCTCCACAATTTGCTTCTGTTTGTCAGAACTTCGTCATCCGTGTGAAGTGTTATCTGTTCTTGGACTGTAGTGTCTTTCACCGTTCTGAATCTTTTTACATGTGAAATTATTCCTCTGAAGATGGATGACAAAAAAACAACAAAAAAACAACAAAAAAACAACAACATATATTTCAATTCACACAACAGCCGCCACCCAGCTAACATCTACATGTGGAAATATCCAACTGCAGTGGTCCTGTTCAACCTCAAGTGTTGAGCAAGGGAGTTGTGTTAAAGAATGCCTTGGCTTGGTTAATGCTTCCGTCAAAACTAACTACATTGTGTGTAGATCATTGATTTAGCCCGAGGGGACAGGTCAGGAGTGAATGGTACAAATGTGTCTTCTGCGTGGTTGGCATACCGTTAGCTACCTTGCTAACTGTAGCTTATTAGATATGAGCTCACAGCAACAATAGCTTCCTAGCTAGCCCCACAAGCAATCCCCATGCTGTGCTAGCTCGTTTTGTGAAAATGAAACGCATTTTTCTTTGCTACATTCGGGTGTGACCAAGTACTTAAGGCTTCAGTATGCTTCAAATTAAATTCTAACAGATCTAACGTGAAGGGAATTTCAGAGCTGCTACAATTCAAAGTCAATGGAAAGACTTGAGTGGTTATGAATAGCGGCAAATTCCCCTGTGGGCTGCATAAACTGTAGCGAAGGCCTGTCTGTGGTAGTTAAAAATTCTTCAATTTGAGCAAATAGTTCAGGCTTTTCAGGGGCTTTATAGGCTTTGTACTTGTTATCTAAGAAAATAACAAATGGGGCTGGGGGTGGGTGGGGATGCATACAAAGAAATCAGCAAAAACAGACTATAATAAGGGGAAAAGGTGTTTTGCCAAAAGGCTTAAATATGTGTGTGCGCACTTGTATAACTCATATTGTGGGGACATTTTCCTTTTGAGTTTTTTTTTAAACAGTGATATTGCGGGGACTTGCCTTCCTTTTGGGAACAAAATGGAAGTCCCCATACCGTGGATTATTACATTTAGGGTGAAGACTTGCTTTAAGGTGAGGGTAGACTTAGGTTTGGGTTAGGGTTAGGCAAGTAATGGATATGGTTATGGCAAGTCTCCAGGAAATTAATGTAACTCTATAATGTCCTCGGAAGTGATGAAAACGCAACTGTGTGTGTGTGTGTGTGTGTGTGTGTGTGTGTGTGTGTGTGTGTGTGTGTGTGTGTGTGTGTGTGTGTGTGTGTGTGTGTGTGTGTGTGTGTGTGTGTGTGTGTGTGTGTGTGTGTGTGTGTGTGTGTGTGTGTGTGTGTGTGTGTGTGTGTGTGTGTGTTTTGAGATAAACTCACTGGTATCTAAACCTAATCTTGCACTACCACCATTCCACTCTAAATCAATTACAATCAACAGCTGCTAATCTATTTGTTTGCTTTCCTCTTGGGGCACAGAGAGCTAAAGTAGCCTTGGACGGTCCCTGTCTCTCCCTTTCCTCCCTTGGTTGTACAGTTGGGTGTACAGGCCTTGACCTGTCTTCTTATTTAAACAATGTTGCAGTCAACTCCTTTGTTCTTTGCCAACCATCTCTGGATCTCCATGGTGGGCTGTAAGAGAAAGTCAGGGAGTTGGATATAAGGTGTTTTGAATAAATTGTGATGTTTGTGGGTGTGTGTGTGTGTGTGTGTGTGTGTGTGTGAGACAGCGGCAGAGATGGTGGGAGGAGACTCAGGAGGACAAAAGGGGATTGATTTGAATGGAGATGGTGGAGGTGATGGTCTGGTGGAACAAGGGGGTCCCTTTAACAGCAGCCCCCTCCAGACTGCCGGACGGGGGTGCTGTCGATTTTCAAGTTGGGCTTGTCCCCGCCAGCTGTGGCTCCCGGGCCCATGCGCTTCTTGATCTCTGCAGCCATGGTCATGAAGGCCTGCTCTACGTTGGTGGCGTTCTTCGCACTGGTCTCCAAGAAAGGGATGGCCAAAGAGTCGGCAAACTCCTGCCAGAAAGGATGAGAAATGTTTGATACATAATATACTATATGTATACTTATATTGCGTTTTTCCCTGTTTTGTACACATTCTCCCAATCACACACACATTCATACAACTATTAGCAGCAGCTACCATACAGGGTGCAAGCTAACTATCCGGAGCAATTTGGGGTCCAGTCAGTGTCTTTCCCAGGGACACTTCGACATGTGGCGGGGAGACGGGGGATCGAACCACCGGCCATGCACTCCAGTGGACGAACCGCCCTTCCCACTTTGTCACAGCCGGCACCATAACACTGGTCGTACAATTTCCTACATACTACTATTGGTACACACATTGGCAAGTACACATCTAGCAAGTTCCCACTAGCTTCCCCTCTGTTTCCAGCAGAGTGGTGAGTATGACGTTATAACTGAATACTGATGGAAATGGGGCTAGCATGTGACCCTAAGCCACTGATTTCACCAAAACCTTGTTCGTGCTGACCAAAGCCAATATTTGAATAACAACTTTTTTTAAATTCCTGAATATTCCTTTAGTAACGTGACCATTAACTAATCAAATATTTGTATAAAATGGCTCCCTTGAAAAAAAAAGACCTAATGTTGTTGTTGACATACCTTGGCTGTTGTGTAGTCAACTAATTTCTTAGTGGTCAAGTCACACTTGTTGCCCACCAGAAGCTTGTTGACATTTTCGCTGGCATAACGGTCGATTTCTTGAAGCCACTGCTTGACGTTGTTATAGGACTCCTGCACACAATGACAACACGGAACATGAGCATGACAAACACCAGAGATAACTGCAGGTTAGTAATACAAGTTCTTTAGCATACATGTTAATGTGAGGAAATAGCAACACATTAATATGCATCCTCTGCACAATTAGGCTGCATTTCTCAATTGGTTGAAAGCTCTTTTTATTTTGTCCCGATTACTAAGAGAGTATTACTTCAATTGTATAATTATTTTATTTTTAAATATTAATTTTACTTCTGGTGGTTGGAAACTGAACCTCCAAACTTTTCTTGTAATGAATTTACACTTAGCAACATAACAAGACTGAATAATGCTGCCATAAACTATCGGTTGAGTTCCTACTTGGAGGAATCATTGAGAATGCTGTCCCACCTGATCTGTGACATCATACACCACGATGATGCCGTGGGCTCCTCGGTAGTAACTGGAGGTGATGGTGCGAAACCTCTCCTGACCAGCAGTGTCCCACTGAGAGACAAAAAGACAAAAGAAAAGAAAAAGATTAGAACTCAATTCAGCACGAAACAATTGTATAAAGAATTTTAATGAAAAAAATTGGAATAGGAATTCCATTTATATGAAGGGTATTTGACAGCAACAGTACTTAAAGCTGGGGTATGTGATTTCTGATTGGTCAAAGTTAACATGAGCTGTACACTTTGACCAATCAGAGAGAGGCTCCGATTCTCTGTTCTTATTGGCTGTTGGGACTGTCCATTCACTTTGGCACAAAGTTGTTGGTGTAGAGCGTGTCAGGGAGGGACCATAGGGGAGGGACCCAAGAGAACAAGTGGAGCGGTTGAGGTATTTGGATTTGAATCTCTATCCCAACTGCCATTTTCTCCCCAAATCCTCCACCCCAGTTTAACCAGCCTTGAATCTGACAATTTTTATGAAAACACCTGAGTGCTGTGTGTGCGTGCACCTGTGAGTTTGTGTGTGTTTGTTTGTATATACACTCACAATCTGCAGTTTGATAGTCTTGCCATCTAGCTCAATGGTGCGAATCTTAAAGTCCACTCCGATGGTGCTGATGTAGCTCTCTGTGTAGGTGTCATCCTGCAGAGGGGGGCAAATAAAGTGATGGTCAGGCCAACAGCAGAATGAGTAAGGAGGACCAAGGGGTTCCAAGAGAAATGTACTGTACTGTTAGCCCAATAGGTCAACATGTTGTATAGAATGCTGAACACAACCACTTACAGCAAAACGCAGCAGAAGACAGGACTTTCCCACTCCAGAGTCTCCGATGAGCAGCAGCTTGAAAAGATAGTCACTGGAAGGAAAACAATCCATGTCAGAACAGCAAACACACACACACACACACACACACACACACACACACACACACACACACACACACACACACACACACACACACACACACACACACACACACACACACACACACACACACACACACACACACACACACACACACACACACACACACACACACACACAGTAGGCCTACAATGCAACAGCAATGACACACCTCAAATTGTCCTATTAAAAGACAATTTGTGAGATACTGACCCTTTTATGCTACACCAGCTAAAGAAGCTGACTGTGATACATGCTAGCATTACATAGACCATGAAAATGTCAAGCTTCAAGTAGACAGATAATTGCATCAGAAAGGGATTCTTCCATCCAACACTACATTATGAGTTGCTAGCAATTTTTGTATGTGATACCAACAGAAAGGATTGCATTGTATTGCACATGTGCAAAATGCTGTGGCAATGAAATTGAGTTTGAAGGACCTCTGGAGGACACTTTGCTGACATGACAGCGTTTTCATCAATTTCACAAAGTGGAAAGTGTGACGATCTATTGGCTTTGCTCAACAAGAAGCTTGACTCCCAAGCAAAGCACCATTTCATTTGGCTTCACTAATTTAATTTTAAATTTGGCTTCACCAAAACAAATCTGTTGTTAGTTACATAACCTAGGCTCTGCAAACGGGTATGTTGCTAGCTACGGAGGGCTGCTTTTGTTTACATAGCCTACCCTTTGTTTACATACCTGTTTACAGAGCTTAGGCTGTGTAGGCCTATTGACAGTTATTTTCAACTCACACAGTGGACAGGTAGCAGGTTGTATACAGGTAGCGCGTGTTGTAATATTCACTGATTTTGACAAAACATTTTTTTTGACAACACGCGGTCTCCAGAATCGCTGACCCCACCTTTAATGTACTTCGTTGTACAGTGTCTACCTGTAGCCTACCCATCAAGGTGACAACATCAACATGTCCAAAACAGGCTATAAGGCAGCAGATCAGCCGACCTTACATATGTTGCTTCATAACTTCATACACCACGTAGGCCTACGTTACTCCGTCAAGCTAACACTATTGGTTTATTAGGGTCGCGTCATCTCGTTTTACACACTGGGTTGGTCCTTTATTCGTCTCGTGAAAGGTCGCGTGCCATAGCCAACGTCAGCTGACGTTTGGAAAAAAACACATTCGCAAGAGCCTGTCAAATTAAAGAAGCTAGCTGCCAGCTTATGTTTGCCAAGAAAAATTAACAACAGCAACAATTGGGCCTAGCATTATTTACACAAGGTGACACCATAATCTACGTAGGCTATGATTATAATTTCTAACGCAACGCTACAGTAACATTAGAACATTCTGAATGTAACAAAAAAACACTCACTATTCGGGATTCATGGTTTCACTCTGTGTTTCTGTCGGCGGCTCGACTTCTTCCTTCCTACTCCGGCTGAAGAGATGACTTCTAAGCTAGGTCCGAATATCCGAGTCACTCAGATGTTTTATTACCGTCTCCGTCACTGCCCCCTGTCCGTTCCGCTGTGTTCGACCTTGACACACTTGATTTGAACGGAAATGTCCTTGTTTTCTCGGGCTAGGTGGTTATATTTTATTCCTTTTTCTGCCTTACTGTGTCCGTTGTTTGCTAGAAGGCTCAAGATGGCTACGCGGCTGCGCAGCTGCGGTAGTGACGTGAGGTGACGTGTCACTTCCATTTTTTGTTTAAGATAACCCAAAGGTTAGTGGTTCGAGCCCACCCAGGGACGGGACTTTTTAAGTGGAAAGAAACAGCTAACATCTTGTTAAAATGCACTGTGTACTATGCATCAAGAGTGCATTTCACTTAATGGTCCGAAGCGGTAGTCCATTGTTTAGCTGTCAACACTCTCAATGCCCGCTAGAGGGAGCCATTGCATCCCACAAACACACATCAAGAAAAATCAACGTTGTTATTATATGCAAATGTATACATATGTATACATACATAGATACCTTCATATATTCAAAACCATATGCATACAAAAAAAGAAAAAAACAACGAATAGGTAGGATTGCAGTTCAACAAGGAATTCAGTTTGTCTCTATGAACTCACAGTAAAATTAGGGAACAATGGTAAAAAAACAGTGTTGTATGGAATGGGTTGGTTGGATATGAATCATTTTGGATACCGCCTCCTGTTTGCGTCTGGCCACATCGCCTCATCGAAATTTAACATTGTTATGTGTGTGACTTTTATGTAATTGTGTACACTTTGTGAATGTTGATGTGTGATTTGCTGCTAGTGCCCTCTTCTCCTGTCCAACAGGGACCACGATGGAAATAAGCCTTCAGGCTTTTTTTGTGTTATCTCTGGCTATTTATGTATTTTAATGTATGAAACAGAGTGCTGTTCATATTTTATATCAAATGATCAAATAAAATCAATCAATCAATCACATGCAATGTCATCCTTTGAGGAGCAACTGCGAAAATATTGCCTGATATCCAGTTGGGCTGGACTCTCAGACCAGGCTCCTATGTTGTTAGGCCATGATCTATAACATGGTCCACCAAAGTGGCCCTTATGTATGTGTCTCTGTCTATTGCCTTCTTTGTCCTCGTCCTCCTGTTGCTCTCTCTACTGCCTCACAAAGGAGCTGAGCTCACAGCTCTATTTGTAGTGCCAAGGCTCACACTGATTGGTATTCAATTAGTTTTATATTTTTATTTTTCATGTGTGTGCGTCTGTGTTTCTCCAATGATTGCAGGAGATTTCCTTTTTGAACAATGTATCTTGTGTAAACAACAGTGAGTTGTGTTTTGTAAGAAGTGTGTTGCAGAATTTCAAAGACATGTGCAAAGCATATACATACAGTATATGGTGTTTGTAGGGTTGGTGCTTTTGCTGAGATTTTTTAGAGAATGCTCATGAATGTGTTTGAACCATAGACAGCTTTTGGTTTTGTGTGCATGAGCATGCAATATGCTCAATGTGTGCACTCACTTAAGTATGTGTGTGTGTGTTTGTGTGTGTGTGTGTGTGTGTGTGTGTGTGTGTGTGTGTGTGTGTGTGTGTGTGTGTGTGTGTGTGTGTGTGTGTGTGTGTGTGTGTGTGTGTGTGTGTGTGTGTGTGTGTGTGTGTGTGTGTGTGTTTGGGTGCTCTGCAGTAGCTGCATGATGTGTTGGTGGATGAGTCATCCAGTGTGCAGCACGTGACCTGGTGAATCACTGCACCTCTCCATGGGCAGAGCTGTGTAACCATCAACCACTCCACTCCTCCCTCATCTCAATCCCTCATCTCCTCCCTGCCTCTGGCTAGCTCTGTCTTATTGTTCTTCTTCTCCCTGTCATCTTGGAAGCTCTTTTGTCTTTTGCTCTTCTTCCACTTTCTCTTCATTTTTTAAAATGTATTCTTACCAGCAGCCTTTCCTTTGATTCTATTTCCGTGAAGCCTTACATTCATTAATAGCCTCATGTCTCATGCCTCAACTCCAGTCCTGTCTAATCTAATAACACAAGTCCCATTTCCTCCTATCCGTCTTTTATCTGTGTGCATCCCTGGCACATACACACATCTGATCTGTGTAAGCTGTCCGCTCTGGGGTTGAATTAATGAAGTAGTGGCACAGTGGAAGTCCTTGTCAGTAAAGGCATCAGAAGGGTCATCTCCATTAGTTTCACTTGGAACCTTGACACAAACATGCATTTGTAGTTAGTGGTCTGTGTTGGTGTTGGCACATCCCTGCAGCACAATGACTGGTCTAACCTTTATCACCCCCACCCCTGAGTACTATTATGTATCATATAAAGTTATGTCAAATTCATCTGTATGATTGGCTGTCACGATATGTTGGCAGGTGATATTGCATTGCTCTGCCTGCAGCAAAAGCTGAGCCAGGTTCAACTCATTTGTCAAACAACCCTGCCTTATTATTCTTTTTGACAGAGCCCCTTGTATCTGACTGAAATTGACAAAAAGGTTGCATTATATATATATATATATTATTTGTGAACACTCAATGTTTACATGGTTTTTACGCTAACAGATGACCTAGCACCTTGTGCGTTTTCAGTAATAAATCATTGATGCAATGTGTGACTGCAATGTCCAAGTTCAGTGAGATGGCTGTCTCCGCTCACACTCACAAGAAAATGATTTCAGTCCACAATGAAGCATTTTTGGTAAAAAAAATAGTTGACTTTATTCGTTTCTTAATGTGTAGCAAAAGTAGTCGTCGACATGCACATATTTACATACATCAAATGCACGTTTATTACGATGGTAACAACAAAGGTACATCTACTAAGACCGTGGACAATACTTGCCGCATACGTCACTCAAACAATCATTGTAAGGTACATCGACGTCATTGTTTCTGTCAGCTTTAGATTTTTTTATACGTTTTTAGTTGATGCTTTTTACATCTCAAAGAAGCAATTTTTTAGATGCAACAAGTATACATAAACGTGCAGACACCCTAACCTCTGGTCTGTCACACCATACCCTAACCTCTGGTCTGTCACACCATACCCTAACCTCTGGTCTGTCACACCATACCCTAACCTCTGGTCTGTCACACCATACCCTAACCTCTGGTCTGTCACTGCATATTTTTCATTTCTTTTAGCCCCTTCTCTTTCTCAATCTGTAGCTTTCTTCTTAATGTCATAGAAAAAAAATCATAACATTTTACAAAAAGCCTTCTGTTCACTTAGCTCTGTTTTACTATCGTCCTCATGTCAACCCTTTTTTTCATGATGAGATTGTCGATGCCATGATTCGGTTTGGGCTTGGCAACAAAGATGCAGAGATTGGCGTATCCCTTAGTAACATATGTCCTAAAAGGTCAACAGTACAGAGAAACTCAAAAGCATCAACTGCTGAGTTACATAGCAGAGAATATGGAAGTATTTATTGATTACTGATTATCAGTAGCCGTTAAAATAAAGATTGGAAATCTCGGGGGTTTGAATGCTTAGTTTGCACTTGAAAAAAAACATGTTTTACAATCATGTTTATAGCTCTTTCATCTTACCAAAGCATTGAAAAATCATCTTGTTTTTCATAATTGTGAACTCAACTTGAATATCATCCGAAAATTTCCGAAAATTAGCATTTTGAAATCAGTTTGAGAGCATCATTAACATCATATCATCAGCTTCTATAGGTGACCACAGCCTTCATCTCAGGGATAATATCAAATCGTACAAAATGTTTGGTGATATTGGTGGGACGTCACAGTGACATGTAAGGCAGCAGACCTCCGTTTGGAAACGATCTCCCACGCGCAAATGCATCAAATGTAAGATTGATGGCTGTGCAACATTTAAAAAAGAATTGAAGAAAAACTTTCAAAATAGACCTTTTGATTATGAATGAAATACAAATGTTGAATAGTTAAATTTACACAAAAATGGTCTTCATTGAGCTATAAAGGGAACTTTGGGATTCATGGGCACTTTGGGGTGATATAATGAAACCATTGAGGATATATCTTTAAAGGACAAAGTTGGTGATTTTCTACAGTACAAAAAGGTCAAACCAGGACTGAATATATACAAAATACTGAGAAACAGATGAACACATTTAGTGTGGTCTTTCTATGGTAATCGTTGACAACAAAAACGGTATATAGAATAACACCAGCCTTGTCCTTTTGAATGCATGTGTTTAGCAAGCGAACAGTATTCCTCCACCACTGCATTCTCCTCCGAAGGCGTCCATTGTAAAAGAATGCCATATAGAGTTTGGCCAGGGTTTGGCACCATAGCAACAAGGTAATTGAAGTATGCAAAGGGATGAGTCACCCAAGTCATTATAGCTGTGTGTGTGTGTGTGTGTGTGTGTGTGTGTGTGTGTGTGTGTGTGTGTGTGTGTGTGTGTGTGTGTGTGTGTGTGTGTGTGTGTGTGTGTGTGTGTGTGGCTTCCATAGCCCTGTTATAATCTTTTTTTGGTGTGTTATATTTCATTATAAAGAGCTTTTGTGGGTATGTATGAGTATACATAATGAACATATTCTGGTCTGCTTAATTTTTTTGCAACATGTTTTCAAAATGTATCCATTTTAAAAGATGAGTCTAGGGAATGGCTTCGGCATGAGGCAATTACAAGATGATGTTTGATCTTGATTAAACCTTTTCATAGATGACATGTATGCCAGTATATGTCATTTCTGAAAGATTATGTTTATGAATTTTATTTTCTCAAACATCCCCACTTGAGATAATGGCACAAATGTTCTTTTTAGCTTCACTGCCTATGATTCCTCTGACCACAATATTTTTAAAGGTAAAGTTAACAACATTCTTGAGTGTCCTCCGTTGTTGGCATTTGTAAAAAATGTCCCAAATGAAGAATGTTGTCATGTCAGGAGTTTGGATGAAAAGTTTTAGCATGGCCAAAAAAATCCGTGCTGCATCCTCCTTTCGAACTCATCACATTCAAATCAAATCAAAGTTTGTTCATCCTGTCTTTCCCATGCTTCATGTGGGAGGAGTGTCAATGCGTATCTTTTCATTCTTTTCCTACCAAAATTTCATTTCATCCAGAAGAGAAAAATTCCTCTGTCGAGTCCTTGTCCATATCACAACCAATTCAAAGATGAGAAAGACACGTGTTACATATGTAAAAAAATAAATAAAATACCAGCAAACCAAACTAATATAGAAATAACCTCTTTTCCGCTCATCTCTCCTCTTTTCCATTTCTCAGTACCCTTACTCTCCTCTCATCCCCCCCACTTCATTCAAACCTTCGTGGGCTCTGGAGAATCCGCTGTATGTATTTCTCCAGAGTGTCACGGTTGTTGCCGCTGCTGTCTGGCTGCCTTCCAGCATAATAACCGTTATTTCTCTGCAGTGCAGGTGCTGCTCCTGCTGAGTAATAAAACTGCTTCCGTTGAGGGGGCATAGGCATAGGTAGTCTGGGGGGAGAACGTGATTTGGGGATCTGGTACGGCTGATATGTCCCAGGGTAGAGTGGGAGGGGGTAGCTGGCGTAGTAAGGGCTCTGCTGGCGGCCTACGGGGGGCTTTCTAAGACGGGGTTGGACCCAGCTGTGGTACCTGCGCCTGGGAGGGAAAGCGTTGGCGTCGTCGAAGTTGTTGAGGGCGAGAGCAGGTTTGTGGATGTAGTAACGGGGATTGGGTCTGGTGTTAGGATAGAAATCTGGGTAATAGGGCTTCCTCTGGTAGTAGGATGGGTATTTGTACGGGTAGCCACTCCAAACAGACTTGGGCGACTTGAGCCAGAAGTCCTTTTGCATTGACAGAGGCTTCTGAGGTCGGATTGGCCAAGGATTGGGATTGGTCCTTTGGAGAGGCTTGGCCGGTTTGCCCCAGAGATCAAACTGCGGTCTGGTCGTCTGCGGCGGCGAGGATTTCTCCTGGAACCACGTTTTGAGGAGGTTGACGGTGGCCGCCGAGGGTTTGTCGTTTGAGACGGGGAAGCCGTTTTGATTGGTTGAAATCACCCTCGATGGCGAGAAACCTTTGTTGGCGGTGGAGGAGAACGAGGGAGACGTCTGTTGGGTCAGAGGCTGTTGCTGTTGTTGCCAGTGGGACATCATTTCGGGCGCCACGTCTTTCTTCTTCTTCTTCTCCACGTCGTTGATGATGTCCACCACGTCGTCGGCGGGCAGGTGGAGCTTGCTGGAGATCTCGATGAGCTTGTCGATGGTCTGGGGGTCGATGTCGTCCTGGTCCGACATCGCTGCTTCCTGCTCCTCGTCTGACCTCTTGTCCTCCGCCGCGTTGTTGTTGTTGTATGAGCCGTACTTCTTCTTGTTGCCGCTGGTCTGCTTCACCATGTAGCGCAGCAGCATGTCCGAGGCAATGTCGGCCAGCTTCTCCTCCTCCATCTTGGCCTTCTGGGCTTCGGCCGCCTGCCTCCTCATCTCCTCCTGCTCCGCTTTGGCCTGAGCCTCCTCCTGCTCCGGACTCAACACTTCTTCTTCTTCTTCTTCCTCCTCATCTTCATCTTCCTCCTCATTTGCTGGAACAACTTGGGACTGTGCTGCTGCTGCTGCTGCTGCGTTACTGCCGGCGTTATTACTACCGACCGCGAAGTCATCCATGAAATTGCCTCCTCGAAACGACGGGAAGTTCCAGCCCTTCTGCGTCTCCTCTTGCCATTTCAACTTCTTCTTGAGGTCACCTCCTTTGCCCGTGGGTATGATGTCATTGTAGCTGCTTGCTGAACCCCTGCTCTCTCTCCGTTGCTGCTCCTCTGAATCTCCCTCCCTCTTGGTGGCTGTGTTCAGACGAGGGAACTCCTTCATCATTGTCTCCAGGCTCCTCAGCTCCTCTGGGCTAAGCTGCTCCTCCTCCTCCTCCTCGATGCCGTCTTGTTCGTTCGGTCTTTGCTGTTGGTCCTCCCCTCTTCTGTCTTGATTGGCGGGGGGCTGCTGCTCTGGGGTTTGTTGGACCTGGACCGTCTGGCTGCTGGTACGGCTGGTCACCTTCTCTGTCATCTTCTCCTCTTCCTCTTGAGCTTTCTTCCTCTCCTCCTCCTCCTGTCTTTCCCGATCCCTTCCCTGTGTGGCCATCAACAGCTCCAGCTCCTGTCGGCCGTCTCTGTCTCGGTCCTCTCCCTCCATGGTCCTTCTCACTTGTCTGTAGGCCTCTGCTTCTCGAACCTCCTCCAATTCAGCCTTCATCGCGTCCTCCTCCCCCTCTTCCTCCATGCTACCGCGCTCCTCTCTCTCACGCCTTCTCTCTGCTTGTGTGCTATTCAGGGCCCCTAGTAGAACCGCCGCTAGCATTTTGGGATCCACATCCTTAAAGAGCTCCTCTTCTTCTTCCTCTGGCTCTTCCTTCTTAATTGATTGTCTCCCCACATCGTTCCTTTGCCCGTCACCTGCTGATGATGTCATGAGTCCAGAAGGCGTATCTTTGTGCGGGATGGGTACATCTCCAGGGACAGCGATTGGGTTGGTGGTGGACGTATGGAAGAAGGAAGCCCCCGTCAGGAGAACCAGGAGGGTAAGGCAACTCGAGGCGTCGTGGAGCCCAATCATGGCCTCTCGAAACAAGGGTCTGTAGTGAGCAGTGTAGGGGGATCGGAAATTCCTACAAAAAGAGAAGAAAAAAAACACATTCAAGTATCTACTACTCTCTTGTTCAAAATCCCAAAGCATTATCACATGTTTAAAAAAAAACTCTTTCCCACTTACTAAACCACGTTGATAGAACTAAATATTAATGAATATTTCAGAATTTTGGGTTAATTTTTTTTTTTTAATTCGACAGGTTCATTGTCTTACATCAGTGATTGAAAAAGTATGGTTCTGGTCTTGGGCATTGTATTGGCATCACAATTGAAAAACTTCAATTGAAGGGCCTGATTAGTATTTCATTTTCGGAGGTTAACAATGATGAACCAGGTAATTGTATGATTAAGCTGCACATCATCATCATATTGAATATCTGGATCATTATTGTTACGGATTACAGACATAGTTAATACTCATATCTACAGTGCAGGCAGACAGTCCAGGGTGACGCATGTGGATTTATCACACGTACACATTTTTTCGCATGTGAGAAATTCAGGTAAACATTGCGTTTTTTTCCAGTTGTGAAATTTGAGATAACACATGTGAAAACTGTTATGATCGGTGGATGGCGGACCCAAAAACAGTCATAAACAAGTGCTATACAGTATGTACTGTCGACCTGATGAGTGGATGGAAGGCAGACTGAAAAAAACTAGTGTGTTGTTTATCAGGAGGAGGCCACGCCCACGTCACACGCAGTATTCCCATCATATATTACTAAATATTACTCCACTTCATCAATGCGAATGCGACATCCACATGAATGCAGCAGTAGGCCTAATCATCAAATCAGATCATAATTATACTTCACAATGACAACTTTTACGTTTGATTAATAACTGACTAAGGACCTGAATCATTCTAATGCGACTGCGGGGAGGCACCGCACTTCAACACAGCCGTTACGAAGTGTAACAAGTGCAGAGACTATACTCTGCCAGGCAAGACGCCAACACATTGGTCTTTTTTCAACTCTAGTATTTGCTTACGTCGCTTACATCGCAATAATCACCTGGTTTTTTTTTATGGATGCTGCACAGCAAAACGCCACAATGTTTGCTGCAGTTAGAGGCTGCAAAAAAAAAGAAAAAAAGAAGAAGAAAAAATAAAAATCTACAACTATTTTGTCTATTGAAGCGTCATAAAAAGCTATTGTCAAGACAAGGCAAGTTTTCGTTAGAGTCGCATTTTCTCAATTAATATCAAATAATATGTTTAGATACTATAGCCTTACGTTTATTTGCGATGGAACCGGGTTGAAAATTCGAGGACCTAATGATAGACCAATTAAGTGCGTTGTTGAGTCGGACATATTGTGCAGTGGAGGTGGCTGGGTTGCAGGGGAGGGGGGTGTGATGATGCGTGATGTGCAAAACACGCAGCGAATAAATGAGATGCACGGGATTTCTTCGTATCCTCGTCCAGACACAATTCAAACAAATCATCTCGGGGGCACAGTGTCTTATTTTCTCCTGCTGAAAGCTTCTGGCCTGAGCAGGTCACACACTACAGTAGGTTATAGTCAACAGCCCATAAACCAGCAACATGGATTTTTTTTTATTTTCTTTCTTTTAGGGTAAAAAAAACAATAAGAATATGCCATCCTAAAGCCACCTCCACACTGGTGTCAACATGAGTAACCTCCCCCGTATCCATCACCCCCCAACAGACATGGACGTCAGTGTTATGCAGACATTTTAGACACGACAAAGGAGCTCCACTGTCACTTATGTTATCTCAGATCCATTGACAGAGAGGGGAAACATTTGAAACAATTTCCTTCTACTTTTGATTTTTCAATCTGGTTATTTGAGGCAATTTATGGTATTTGGTCTTAATGATGATAATGATGATGGAAATGAAGATAGGGATAACAATAGCCTACAAAGCACCTCAGTCTTGACCATAAACAAAGACTTTGGCAGTCCAAGCAACAATGCATTCACCTGCCACTGCAGCTCACAGCATCGTCATGCATGCACGGTCTATCTATTCACCACTGCCTGCACAGATGTTCATGTGTCATTACTCGCATGTCTAACGGGGATTTTCAATGTTTTCTGTTTGCTGTTTTCAACTAGCAATATCAAAGCTGCTCGAACCCCCCAAAAAACACCAGTATTAATCATTGGACACTTTTTGTACATTTCTGACATGTTTTGCAGATGTGAAGGCACTTTGCACAAACGGAGCTTAAAGCTTAAGCGCAGTCGTTTAAAAAGAAATCGTAGTATTAACAATAAGCCACAACAGATTTTCTGTCTCACAAAGATAAAGTGAAGTGTGACAAAATGAAGTTGACACTTACTTTACAGCTCAGTGGAAGCTGTAGCAGGGGGATTCCAGCTTCCCTTCCACGGTGCGTCACGGGAATCCTGTTGTCGTGCTGCACACACACACACCTCACCGCCTGCACTGTGCGCTTTCAGGTGTAGTGTGAGTGAGATTGTTTGCTCTTTTTAACGTTAAGTGTCGTCACTCACTATTGCTGCTGTTGTTTACGGCGGGGTTGCGGTGTCCTCCTCTCCCGGGAATCCGCGCGTCGGTTGGTCTGTTTTCAGGACCACGGACAGCGGCAGTTTTTATACCTCCACCCACGTGCGTCATGCGTCAAGCGATCCCCATTGACGTCACCAGACTGGGTTTCATTCATAAGATTTTCCCTGAGCCACCGCCCCCTCCGTCAAGACTGTCGATACTGGCTGATGGTATATGGCAGAGAGGAGGGAACCACCACCTTTGCGGGGGCTTGTTTATGAATGTAGGCCTACTTAAATCTAATAAACATAATACATCTCATCTCTAATAATTATGCATGTGTTTTTTTTTGACAGTAGACGCTTCTTGTAACACTTGATGGGTAGAGGCAAAAAGCCAGTGTGCTTTTTTTTTTGCCTCCACCTTAATCATTTTGAAAATTCACAATGTCATAGAGAACACACAACAAACAAAGAAAATAATAAGAAAACATAAAATGTATGGTAAACTAAGAAAACGTATACATAGGCTATAGAAAACAACCATGCCGCCGTGTGGACATTCAAAGCAATTGGAAACATGTTTGACAAAGTGTCAACTAGTTGTCGAGCAGTACAGTCAAAACCACGTACAACAATATATATTTGAGCTTTGTGTGCATTGTCAAAATTAAGAGATTTATAGTTAGAAGTCTGACAAAAGGATGACTTAAAATAGAGATATGTATTTTTTTCTCATAATATTGAATATAATCTCACTAGTAAAATAACTGATTTATAATGCTGTTCTACATATGCATCAGCAACAATCTGATGTGGCCGTTTTGAAGAAGCAACCATATGTCAACAGAGCAACAGAGCTGCAGTTGACCTGACTTAGTTGCCATTTCATTACAGTTTTCAGCCTGTTCCTGCAAATGACCTCTCTTTTTAGTCTTTCTGAGTTTGACCAAATGCTCATATGAGGATGTCATTCCATCTTGAAAATCAGTGTTGTGGTTAACAGTCAAACATTCACTCAGAAGTTCTGCACACACAAGCAAGCAACATGATCAGCAAGTACCATGAAATCCATCCTTCTCTGACTGAACAGAGTGGCTGATGGGTACATGGTCAACACGTTTGTCATGAGCCAAGGCAATATGACAGACTTTTGACAGCAACACTTCAAGTTTCCATGAGCAATATCTCTGCTGCAGAGTACAAAGTGAACAAAAGGTTGATAGGAGTTTACTTGTCACCTTGATTTGTAAAGATTTTAGTTAAACAATGACAACTGTGTGTGGAGAATACACCCTCAGGAGGATCAATGGTGGATTCTGACACTGTTGGGACGTCACTTTGTTTAGTGCTGATTCATTCTATTTATTAAGTGCCGCACTAGGCAAGTAGCCAGCTCAGAGCACTTTTGAGAATTTCTCATTAAGGAGCCGCATCAAAAAACCTTCTTCATCAGGGCAATGGGACACAGAAGACGGATAACAAGTTGAATGAAAAAGAAAATACATGAATAGAGAATGCAAATGCTTCCACACAGGTGCACTGCACGGTGCAATTAGGCATGTCTCCCCCGCCCCTGCACTGTTTCCTGGCTCTCTTTACCCTCAACTATCCAGTAGAGCATGGAAATGATTTCCAAAGAATATCAGCTTCATCTGTGAAGTGAGCAATTCATATTTTTCTTAACCCTCGTAATGTACTGCCGACTGACTTGGGACCCCAAAAGGTTTGGTGTTTTTTTAAAGCCTAAAGTATAAATTGTCAATACATTTTATGTTACACCTTTACTCTGACTTGAGTCCAACACATTACCACAAATAGTTCCCTTGGTTTTGGAATTTTAGCCCAACGGACCTTGTTAACATAAAAAAATAAAAACAATCCTTAACATGATTTTGACTATATGACTCATTAGAGAGTGGCTTATGTCAAAGGTTAGTGAAAAAACAGTTTTTGAATCAGTTAGATTTTTTTAATAGGAGCAAATACAAACACCCTTGATCCTCTGCCCGGTTCGGCTGTTTTTTAAAGCATATAAAGTATAAATTATCCATTAATTTTGTGTTACACCTTTAGTCTGACTTGAGTCCAACCCATTACCACAAATATTTCCCTTAGTTTTTTAATTTAGGGCCAACAGACCTTGTTTATATAAAAGTATGCATTTTCTGATTTAAACCAAGCAGGGTCTATTCTCGCCTGGTTTGACTGTTTCTAAGGCAAAAAGGATAAATAATCACTAACCTCAGTTTTTCAGCTTTTAACTCAACTTTATCTTCACTCATTACCTGACATAATTAACATTACAACACGTAAAACTTTTCAAAAATGAACTTTTTAGAAGTGAGTCCCTCAATTTGTCCCTCAGTTGCATGTGAGACAGGTAGTTATGAACTGATCTTTGCTGATTCACTTCATTGCATTTTGTTGAACTTGGTCCAAAATGAGCTCACAAGCCTCTGAGGTAAAGCCTGCTGCCTACTGATCATGCTGCCTGTCTCGGACTAAGATTTGAAATGGTGCCGAGCCTGCGAGAAACAATCTGTTTATGCGTTTTGTTTTCTAAACCATTGCTTGACCCCACACATCAGAGGCACAGGTGTTGGGTCTGTCTGTGTGTGTTTTTTTTTGGGGGGGGGAGTGCTCATGTGTGTGTGTGCGCTCGTGGGTGTGTGCTCATGTACAGGTACTGTATGTGCATGTGTGTGTGGGTGGGTGTGTGTTGCTGTGTGTGTGTGTGTGTGGGTGCGTGTGTGTGTGTGTTTGTTGTGTGTGTGGGTCTGTGTGTGTGTGCTGGTGAAGTGTGTGTGTGTGTGTGTGTGTGTATGTGGATGTCGTTAGAAGAAGGGGGGCGGGTATTTCATCTGTTAGAAGCAGTATAGTGTGACATTTTGCCCCATTGTGTGCTGCGGGGTCATTTTGACCCCAGAGGACAACAGGTGTTATTAAATAAAAAAAAAATAAAAAAACACTTCAAATTTATATGAATCATCAAAAGCATATTGAACAACCCCTATAATTTTCAGACCATTTGGTGAATGAAAAACATATTTTCACGCAAAAAGAAATGTCTTGTGGGGTCAAATTGACCCCAGTACAATAGGAGGGTAAGAGACTGTGTCATCTGGCCCCATTTTGGATAACAGACGTTTATGAAAGCACTGCCACAAATACCCAATACTGACACAATGTCAACTGTAATGTCAAGTCAAAAAGATTATGGAGATATAGCCCATCTCTATTCAACTATCTATTTAAAATTCTTACTGCATGGTCACTTAGTAAAACATGGTCAGTTAAGATTTATAAATAATATTATTCCAGACACATGTGAATAAATATATCTATATATTTTTTTAAATTGCTAGTCAAGCAAACATATCTATCACAGCTTTCTATGAACTAAACATGTAAAACATAAGAGGAACACACCATTACACACAGTGACGGACCAAATACCAGGAGATGTTATAGTTCACAAATTCACTCTTTATTATTGTATGTCTGCATGTGCTCGTTAAAAGGTCATTTCACATAACATCACTCCAGCGTTCTTATTTTTGTAGCTCAGCAAGACCAACATGGTCTTTTACTGGTCAAACTATGTAGCTGGTCATGTCACATCAGTTCCAGGAGTTAGACTGTCCCATTTAACTTTAATTCATATTAGATCAATAGATTCAGTTTATTGACCTATTAGTTCCAGAACAGGATGACATTCAGTATTTTCTGATCAAGTACATGATCAAACCTTTACATTGTTTAGTAGATTACAATTGTCTTTTCAATTTGAGTTTCATTACCTTTAGCATTTACAAATGTGAAAAAGCTGATTGATACCAAAGGACTTTGATTAAATGGAAGGCTCAATGTTGGATTCAGATTGGATAAAATACAAACTCTAAACCTATTGCTTAAAATAAACTTAATAAAGAAGTGAGTGCATTTGTTAGGGCACACACACACACGCACAAACGCATGCCCGAAACCTTGCCCTCTGAATGACACTGACTTGTCTGATAACAAGCTAATCTGAACTGAGTTAAGTTGTTCTTAATGAAATCTATTTTGAGTATCTTATCTTATGACAGACATTTGAGTTTGGAAGAAAAAAGCAAAGATGGAGCAACACTCTTACATTCCTAAACGATTCCTTTAAAAACAAGTCACGGGCTTATTAGTGTTTAAGAAATGCACTTGTTAAATGAAATGACCAGTGCCTAAGATGGCATCAAAGTCATATTATGAATATAAGCGACAGCCGCATATTCAAATATAAAAGCTAAAACATATAGCATTAGTACCAGTTTGTAGTACCAGCAGAGCAATGTCAAATTCCTACTAAGACACTGCCCTGCTCACTTTCATCCCATTTCAGTGTGAGCTCCCTGCAATGTGGAGGAAAACCAAGTCGGATGTGATTTTCAGTTGCAATTTGTAGTATTGCAAAGCGAATGGTTCATGTATAATGGATATGGTTCATTATTCAGTATTCACCCTAGGCTGGCCATGTGAGGACAATCACTGCTACCGGAATGAATTCTGAGCAATAGAACTTTGCCTTTCTGAGGACATTCCATAGAAACTCTTCCTACATTAAAGTGTCATTCAAGTAGTTATAGCACACTGACAGAGATGCCTGTTACCCCAGGGTTAGCTAGTACAAAGAAAATATAAAAGATAAAAATAAACAAATAAAAGATTTCATACAAACTCTGTCTGATGTCATAGTTAAGGCCCTCATTCTTATTGGTTAAGACAATGTTTTACTTAGATACAATACCGTAATGCATGAGGAAATGCAAGCCATCCCAGCCACCGTATTATTACAATCACAATTGGACTTGAAATTTAGTTGAATATTACAGTTATTATGACCAAACCGTTCCGCTTTAAATATCCACTTCAAATGTGTATAAGAGAACGCAGTGGTTCTGGGATCATGCAATTTTACAACATGACTGTAACATAGATTTCAGTTGCGCTCAAACCAGCAGATGATCATATAATGTTAATATGGGATTCTGTTTGGTTAACCTGTGCAAACATTCTTATTATAACTTAAGTGTGTCCTGATATTAATAACACATTCCAGTGGAGATATAGTACATTCTTTTTGGGGTTTTTCACATTTGTAACAAGAGGAATAATTGCAAAACGCTCTGAAAACAGGATTGTATAAACACAGGTTTTTACTTTCAAAAAGGTCAGGTGATATTTTGGGACCAAATTTATATTGCAGATCAAACCAAACTATGATTGTATCCCACTAACAAGTGCTGTGCGTGTATCCGAATAATTATATATATTTATATCTGCTTCCATTGAGCCCCATTGTTGGCCAAAATGACTAAAAGAACATCAGTGAGACAAGTTCCTTCATGAACATACACAGACTTTGCTTCAATTTGACCAATGACGAATTTCAATTAATCTGCTGCTGGAAATAGACCATGAGCAATACACTATTTCCTCCTGTTTGAGTACGTATTTTTTGGGGATGAATAATAATTAAATAACTGAGCTATTATTCAGAAGGTACGTATCTGTGGGTATTCGTTTTTAAAAAGAGCAGGGATATAGGTTGGAGCTGAAAGCAAGGCTGAAAAAAAAAAAGAAAAATATAGAGTAAAATCGCACCCATCCTTTTTAGAGACCCAAATGCCTGAAACATACAGTGCCTGACAAACCTTTATGACAAGGTGTGAGCCATGTTCAACTACTAGCGTCAGTCATGTGGCTTGTTGCATCACTATGACTCCAATGTCAGCATACACACGGTTCTTCTATTGACTCTCTGAGAAGCAAAGATGGACTCCCCTCTCAACCCTTTAAAAGTCTGATCCTCCCCTCGCAGCCACACACACACACACACAGCCTGTCAATGCATAGACAACTTCAATTGCCGACCAAGTTTTTCTTCCCATCAGTCGTCAGAGCCACAGATACATAGAACCAACGCTGTCAGTTGTAGCATGTTCTGTCCCACCCCTGTTCACCTTCCAGCCCGCTGCTTTAGTATCTAGAGTCTGTCAGAACAAGGCTGTGTGCTACGCCAGGCCCATCTCCTCCAACACACTCCTGGGAGACTCGTCCTCCTGCAAAGGGGAAACAAGAGGGATATTTAAAAAAAATAAAAATAAATAAATAAATAAAAGAAACCCTCAGGGGTAGACCAATCAGCACAGTCAGACCTTTGTCATCACGTGTGTGTGTGTGTGCTCATGATACATGAACTTTTGACTTTTGTTTATAATTGTCCCATCTATTCTTTGCCTTTATTCATAGAGAAGGGGTTTAGCACACTTCAATATTCTTTCTAAGGAATGAGCACCTGCAAGAACAGTTAGGCTTCCACCATAGAATACACTCTGGTGGAAGCATAACTGTGTCCACTTTTGTTGCATTTGGCTAAACTTGTATGTTTAACTGATAGCTTCATTCCTTTAATCTTTTTAGGGTGAGCTCTTACCACCAGTCAAGGGGAAGCATATTATGTAAAATAGCCTCCTGGTTAAATCAGGCACATTTGAAAAAATGAAAATGTAATGCAAAAAATGAACACAGCTTAAAATGAATTCATAACAACGTTGGACAATATAGCCCCAAAGAAAAGCATGATTTTGGAGGTATGGGAGTTTTGGGGGGGGTTTGAGACGCCCTCCTTGGTAAAGTTCGTAAGCAAAACACCAAGTGCGGGTTACCTCCTGCAGTAGGTCAGCTTGTTCGATAGCTTTTAGGACGCTCTTCTTAGATGTATCCTGGATGTCTCCTCCCATCAGAAACTCATCTAGGATGAAGTAGGCCTTCTCAAAGTTAAAGATAATGTCCAGCTCACACACCTGCACAAAGTGAACACACATCAATGCTTCCAACAGCTAAGAAGAGGTTAGCCACTTAAACCCTGTAGTAACACTAGTTTAGCTGTGTGGAGTCAACCACAGAGATCTATGACTTACACTGCCAAAGTATTTGTCCAGCAGCTCTACGAAGCGGTGGATGACTTCCAGTGTGATCAACTCATTGTCCTGCTCTTCTATTGCACAACAGAAATACAGGCTGGCGTACCTGAAACACACACACACACACACACACACACACAAGTAGAGGTGACATGAAAGTAACAACTAGGGGAGAACGGGGTAATATGTTACACGGGTAGGTTGTCACAATCGTTATATCTCGGAACCAGAAGGTGCTGTCTGTTAAATTTTGGTATGTAAATATCCACAACTGGGATCAGAGGTCACCTACATAGTCTTCCTTGGAGTTAGACTGCTGAATTTGAGGTGAGAGGACGGTTAGTGTTTTTCATGTCAAATTGAAAATATTTAGCTCCTCAGTATTTTTCTTCTAGGCTTTTACACAATGGGTTTATAACAAAACACGTGTTACCCTAAAAAAGTGTGAAGGGTAAGCTATAGTTTGGATTGTTTTTAGCAAGCTAATTAGATGTCAGATGGTTGTTGGCCGTGAAGCTAGCAAGAAATTCCAGTTGGGGTTGGTCGTCACATTTTTTGGGGGGTTGGTTGTCACATGTTATCCAAAGGGTGCAGCCAGGAAAGGAACCCAAAAACAAAAGAATGTCAAGCTGTATCCTCACTGACACCCCAGAGAAGGAGAGAATAGAGCAGGAAAGGCAGCTTGCATGCAAAAGAGAAAAAGGGCAACAAAGTCAAAACGACCCAGTGCATCTCAAACTAGACCAGTTGCCAAGGCTACTGCACCCCACTGCACTCCACCCCAGCTGGGGAAGAAGAAACAGAAGAGAAAGAGACAGGAGGAGGAATCTTCATCAGCTGAAGAGGATCATTTGT
Source organism: Ammodytes marinus (assembly GCF_949987685.1). Lineage (NCBI taxonomy): Eukaryota > Metazoa > Chordata > Actinopteri > Uranoscopiformes > Ammodytidae > Ammodytes > Ammodytes marinus. The sequence continues at coordinate 5,274,820 of NC_137227.1, forward strand.
GTTTGGTTTGTATGGAAACGTTCTCCAGCACCCGTTCAGGGGAGGTAAGGGAGAAGTTTTGTATGTGCAACCAGTGGGCACACAATCTCTGCTTAGTTAGTGAGCAGACCCTACATTTGCCATCACTGTAACTCAGATAGTGAATGTGTGTATCCTAGTTGAGTAGGCTATTATTGTTAGACCTATTTGTGTTGTTCTTTATGTTGTTACATACAGTAGGTTGGTCTTAATATGGATTTCCTTTTTGTTTATTCCTTGCTCATTTTGTGTTAAGATGCATAAAGTTATGTATGCCTATTTTTCAACTTGACAATGAAATTAAACTTTCAAATTTAGTTCTGCTTTCTTGCCTTCTTTTTAAGATTTTTCTTAAAAACAACCCCATAGTGTGTGACAACCGACCCCTTGATGGGGTTGGTTGTCACAATGTGTTAGAGTGTCTTTGATGGTAAATTTCTTCTTTATTACATTAAGTTAGAAAAAGTGAGGGGTTCACATTTCAAGCCAACACCTTAAGCTTCAATTTAATGTAGGAATGACTATTGAAAGATGTTTAGGTGATGAGCAATTCTCACTAGAGTAAAAAGTGTGCCTACTTACCCCGGTCTCCCCTACTGTGTCTACAGCTGCACGGTGCCATTTACATTGGTGGAACTCTTTATCAGGAGCATTTACCTCCCAACTAACAATTACTATGTTAAATAGATTGCATCACCAACGCATCGAGCCTGTCTTTGAAACTATGTATACATAGTACAGTGTGTGTTCTTCAGAAAGTGCAGAATGTACAGTACACATACGTTTGTGGTTACTAAAGCTTCTAAAGGAGCACTCAACAACATACTGCAGATCAACTTAATTTAGTATGGCACAAATGAACAGGTACATTTATTAACTGGCATACACCTACCTAAATGTATATTAGTGCCTTGGCCACAGAATGATGATGAATACAAAACACGCTTGTTGGAAATGCTTGTTGTCAATATTGCTAATTTCATTAAATATGTCTTCATAATTTGCTACCTGTCTGTACTGTGTGTGCACCAGGGATGGAAATTAACTTTTTTGCCTACCAGCCACTGTGGCTGGTAGATTTAAAAATCTACCAGCCACTCATCTTTTTTACCAGCCACTTTTTATACGCAATATCTTTTTTAATATATGCGTTAATGTTAAACAATACAATAGTAAGAATAGCTAATGAAAGTGTTTTTCATACAAATGTTTTCCATCAGAAGTCATTTGTACTGTAAGTAGGTGCTACCAAGGAACTGAGTTGCAAATTAAATGGTACACTCTTACTATATATGATACACAATACACGTCATCTTTATTTCAAAACATTGTATAATTGAACTCCATATATACTCTGGGTTCAATGCAACTTTTTTTCCCAACTGGCCCGCTTGGCCAATAGATCCGAGTTTTACTGGCCCCTTGTATATTTTCACTGGCCCTGCAGACACCTTTTTTTCATCATTTAGTCAATAATTATAATACAGTATTGAAGTTACCTTTAGATTTCTTTTTTCTTTTTAGTTAATGATATGAAATGTTGATATTGTTTATCACTTTCTCCATATGCATTAGGGATGTGAATGTGTCGACACATTGACCGGTTTTCCACTTGCGCTCAAGTCGAATTTAAAAATAGAAATCTGAAAATCAGGGAGTTATGCCGTTTTATTAATGGGAGATGTCACCGTGTCACGTCTGGTCGTGAGCGCGCTGCAGGAGCGTCACTTCTGCAAGGTGCGTGCATGAAGTAATCAGCTACACATAAGAGTCCGGTGTGGGACCATTTTTTCACTGTTGATAAAAAACAGTGCAGTGCAAAAGATGCAGCATAATATTAAACGCTCGTCTGAGACTATGACGTTAAATCATCTAGAAACACACGATGCCTTCGTCCGAGCAAAGCAGCGTTTCACCGTGAGATCATTAGTGAGTGCGCGAGCCACCGCACGGGGAAGAACTCTGTGGTTGAGGCTCAAATTATAACCGGGGATATTCTCCCCGTTAGCGATACCGATGGGAAAGGCTTCCCTGTTTGTATGCGATCTGATTGTATGTCTCGAGCCTTAAATACAAAGCCATGTCGGCAAACTGACTGCGCGACTCAAGGGACTGTATGTGAGCCGAATCCCTCCGTTAGTTTCTGTTTCAGTCGACACAATTAAAATCACCTCTAAGCACGGACAGCGTTTAAATAAAGCATCTCATTTGTATTACCATTAGGGCTTTGATGCAAATACTGTAACAACGGCGGCAGCTCTGCTGCTTAAAGGAAAAGCGCAGTTTTCACTTTATTTTCAGCACCTCAACCTCTGCTGTGGGAAGAAAAAAAGGGGGCAAAGTAAGTCGATTGATTTGTCGACTTATGCCTCCACATGTTAACTCGCAGATAGTATTTCCTAGCGGAGCGGATCGCGCCGTAGTTCAGTTCGACTAGAAAGGCAAAAAGAAACTGTTGAACTGTGTAGCGCCCTGTCATCATGTTCATGACGAATGTATTAAATATGCAAATTAGATCGGACCTGACTGGAAAGTATTACCCGACACAGTGGCGGGTGAAGTGACACAATTTACACGCCAGCACGCAAATCTACCCGCATTTGGCGTGTGGCGGGTGTTAATTTCCATCCCTGGTGTGCACTGAGAAAAAAAGACCAGTGTTAATGTACAGCCTAGGCTAGGTAAATGTGTATGTTGCTAGCTACGATTGGGCCCCCTTTGTTTACACACCCTTTGTTTACATACCAGTTTACAGAGCTTGGGGCTAGAGTCATGTAGTGTGAACTAACTGTGGTCGCTACTTGGAACAGCAATCTGGATGCTAATAGAATGGCTAGCAGCTCCATTTATAATTTACTTGTTGGCTTTTGGACTATTGGTGCACTTTAACGCAACGTGTCGTGTGGTTCTCTTCCCCTCTGCTTGGTCTCTCTGACTTGAGTGTGTGCAGAGGTGTGTGTGTGTGTGTGTGTGTGTCAGGGCGGAGCAACGCCCTTTGCTTAATGGGACAGGGGAAATAATGTAAATTCACAAAGCAATGCAGTAGACCCTGAAACCTGTACTTAAATTAGATAAATAAGATGCGATTAGTCTATTTAATAAAGGAGCATTTTGTCGTATTGAATAAAAAATATATCCAAAATGCCTGCTTGCAAAAAAAGGGTTTGTTATAGATGACAGAGCTTCTATTATAAGTGCAGTGTTTCTTTTTTTCCATTATCTTCAATCTCCTAAATCTCTCTGCCCACACACAAGCAAAGGTTTATCTTTATAAATAACAATTAATTAACCCTAACCCTCTAACCCTAACCCAAACACACTCTTGGATGTTGTGCTCGTTGTCTAATACTTACACTCAGCCAATGAGTGCAATGGTGCTAAAAGTGAACCATGTTAAATAAGGTTTGCCCATCAGAAATGGGAGCAACATTACGACAGTTGATCAGATGTGTACCTTTTATAGACAATCTTGAGGTCCCTCCATTCTAGGAAGCTGCACATCTTTGGTTTGCGTGCGAGTACTATCTGCATCAGGTCCCTCACCATCTTCTTCTTGTCGCGCTCAGCCGTAGCTGTGTACCACTTCTGAAGCCGCAGCTTGCCCTGTCTACTGAACAGCAGCATGAAACGCATCTACACACACACACACACACACACACACACACACACACACACACACACACACACAAACACACAGAGGGAAAATTATTAATAACTATATACAATATATTCCAACTATAATTGGAGTCAGTATTATAGGGCCGAGAAGGAAAACAATGGCTACAACTGATGGTAATGCCATTTAATTTTTTAGATGTAAGTTCATGGCTTGGCAGTGGGAAGTTAACAAATCACACTTACTCTTTAGACATATCTATTTGTTTAGTGTTAAGAAAACTTGTTTATAGTAAATCATTGACCAAAGTTCATGTTCACCAGTCTGCCTTACTGTTTTGAATTGCTGTGGAAATAAAGCAATAAGATACCTTGCATGGCCAAAGGTGTGCAGACAGACAAACATTCCAGCCATATTTAAAGGTTGATCCATCGATCCAGTCTATGAGTTGATCATGTGATTTGAACACCATTGGAATTAATTCTATAACAGCCTCCACTATTGTGATTTTAGGCTTTTATCTATTTTGCTGGAGTCCTGTATTTGTGGTAGGAAAGAGGATTCTACCGGGCATAGTTACTAAATGTAGCGTGTAAGATAGTCAAAGAAAGTGAAGTTCTAAATTAGTTTTAACCTCAACTTTTTGTACATTCAAATCTACTTATGAATGCATGAGTGAGCAATTAAGCAGTAGGTTGTTCATACTGGAAGCTAACTGTCACCTCCAGTGTTGACACTGACTAAAACCTGGAGAAAGCTCTGCAATTATGAAGCCTAATTATCATTGTGTTATAATATTTTTCAACATTAGCTCCTGAATGTCATGGAGTTAGCCTACAGCTAACATGACCCTAGCCTTGCTGTTTGACAGACAAACGGTTTGTTAGCTCAAGGCTAGCCTGACAGACGCCAGGTGAAGGTACCGCAGGTGGACACTTCCTGAAACCGTACACCTTTGCTAGCATTACATTAGCAACTGTCTCCTGTCTTTTTTTTAAGCGGAAGAGACGCAGTAACTTACCATGTAGGGGCTTGGTTTAAGCTACCGCGACGATACAAACGCACTCTGCGTCTTCACTGCCAGGACCAAAGCACACGAATACAACGAAACTAACGTTAACAGTTCATGTCTTTTTCGGATACTCTGCCCCTAAAACTAAACTGAAGCCATTCCCTGCTCCTCCACCGAGCAGTTCCGCCTCTGCTGAGCATGCGCAGTGCTATGGTAAGTGTCTGTCCCTGAGTGTCGCTTCTCAGGTAACACCTGAGGGCTTCTTGTCGATTAGTTGAACTGTAACGGTATCATTGTAAATGGCAAACATATGATGAGGTGCTTAACGTATTCATTGGATTTCCACAACTTGATGTGAGGTGTGAGCTGGTATTTCATCCATTCATTTCAAAGATAGGCTATTTGTAAACCTGTCTCTGAATTTGGGCTTCATTCAATAGGCCTACATAAACCCATTGAAATGGATTCAACTCGTGATGATGCTACATCTCCCAAAAAGTGCATTAGGGTTAGATATATAGATATAGCCTAGTTATAAAGAGTTTTGAACATGTAGGCCTAAATATAGGCCTACGACTATATTCCCACTAATGTCTATGTGAAAAATTATCGAATGAGTAACCCCTTGTGACTAATGACTAAAAATAGTATGATACAGAAATGGCTGTATCTCAAACTACAAGGTTATATAGGCCTACAATGTTTGGTAGCCTGCCATTGGATTTAGGACATGTTTAGTAGACCAGATAGTAGATATTTAACAATTTATAATAAATTAATTCGTTTTTTAAACGTAATTGTCTCTCAATTTTTTAAAGACTTTCTATACCTTGATTAACTTTTTTTGTGTTTGTTTTTTGTGCCCACATGTCTTGTCACATGTTTTGCCACCTTTTGGCAAGTAAAACAAATCAAATATTGGTTTTATCTAAATATAATTGATATCATAAACCTAAAGAAAGTGAAATTAAAAATGAAAAAAGCATTTGTTTTTTTAAACTGCTGGATGACATGGTGTCTTAACTTTACTGAAACGTTTACCCTCAGTAGGCCTACATTTGACCTGGAGGACACATTTGAGTGGGGTTTTAAGATGATATAATATTGTTTGTAAAAAATATATATATATATATATTTCGCTCAATTGGTATACTGACATTATATTTAACCAGGCAAGTGTGTGTAAAGCATGGTCAGATTGACAGTTAATTGAAGTTGTTTTAAATGAGGGAAGTCATGCCTTTGATCAGATTGAACACAAGAGGTCAGTGTTGGCCTTCCACACATCTAAACCATAGATAGACAGTATATAAAAGATCTCAACACAGGAATCACAGCGACTGCAGCTTTGTAAAAACATAGCATTTTAATAAATATAAATACTGATACAAACGTTACAATAAGGCAATAACAAAAATATACATAATACTTAACATTGTAAAAAATAGATCGAAAAATACATATTTGTTGGTACTCTGTTGTATCATCTCTTTGTGAAGTGCATCGGTGCTTGCTGTGTCAGGCAATAGTAAACAGCGTCTTGAGTTAACTTAACCTTACTTTACTTAAATTGTCAACTTACAAAACATTCAGAGAAATAAATTAACAGCAAACATATAAACTCTTTCAAAGAATATCTCTTCAATCATGATGTGTGTCATGGTAAATTTGTGCCAGTCTCTGTATTTGGCACACTATAAACAAATTAGTGTGTAGACTCGAAAGGAGTGCATAAAAAAACCCAGTGTGGTCTGGTATGGTCATCATTGTATGATTGAGTGTCAGTAGTCAGACACAGTGGAATGAAGGCATGGGTCTTTAGAGTAGGCGAGTTGTTATTGAGGTTGGTTGAACTGACCCGAGAACAGAACAGCACCTGAAAAAATAAATACAAATCTTTTAGACACACGTCAAACACTGTACCTAGGACTGCTCAGCTGAATTACATTGTACGGGTGAGATTTTAAATGCGAGTGTGTGTTACCTGTTGGTTTGTGCTGGATGAGGAAGAGGAAGGGTCTGTCCAGAGTGATCTCCTCAACCGCCATACGAGAAAACATGATGGCAGCTAACAGGGGAAAAAAATGAAACAGGATTAGTGTGTGTAGCAGTTGTAGCTGGAATTATTGGATTTAACACAATATATATTTACAATATGTGCCATAGGGTCTTTAAACTGATAGGGCCCTTTATAAAATAGGACCACAAATGAGATATCACTGTTGCCTTCAAATCCTTAAATAGGATAAGGGAACTCTTACAGCCAAGAGTCTCATGATGAGTTTGTGTGTTTGAGATTGCTTATTGAGCCCATGTACCTGTGGCTGCTGCTCCCTTGGTTCCTCGCTCATCCACCTCCAGCTTCACCCTCTGCAGAACCTTGGACACACACAGCCTCTCGTCAGCTGCAGGGCACAAACACACACAGATTAGTTTATTGTGAGTAATTATTCCCATCCTTTGCTCATGTACTTTCAGCTTTTACCCCCCCCCCCCCCCCCCCCCAGGGAGTAGCTAAGTAACTGGTCTTCCAATAGGAGGTGAACTTACTGGTAATGCGTGTGAAATCAGCAGTCGCGAGGTTGAACATTTCCCCCAGGCCCATGTTAACCAGAGTAGGCTTCAAATTCACCTCAGAGTTCAGAGTAAACCTGTAAAAACCACACACAAATCTTTAAATGTCATCCTGGATGCTGAAGGTTGGTAGCCACATTGGAATCAATATGACGCAACCAACCCAAAAACAACACCCGTCTTTGAGAAAGTATTTTCTAAACCATTTCAGACTCACTAACCTGGGCATGGCCAGCTGCCTCTTGGCAATCCTCAGCTCCGATCGCCACTGCTTAATCCTCTTGCTGCTCAAATCTGCACTGAGCGCGCTCAGTTGAATTTCGGGCTCAAAGGGTGACACCAGGAGCATGCTCAATGAGTCGCCCTCGTAAGGCACCTCGATGACATCATAGTCCACCCCTTCAGCAGTCACAAACTCACCTGTCGAATAAGGAGAATGAGATAAATGCATTTTCAAGTAAAACATTTTGATAAATCGGTGCAGTTTAGGGGCGTGTGTGTTACGTGTGTCAAACCTACCATAGTTGAAGCGGTTGGTGAGTCTCATCATGTGTACGGGCACACTGCTACCGTTGGCACAGTGGAACATCCTCTCCTGGGTCAGTTTGGGGTCAAAGGGAACCTTCCAGAGGCCCTCGAAGTGCAACGCATTGAGGAGGACCAGGCGGGTCTCGTCAGTCAGGGACCCAGCGGCCAAGAACTCAGGGATGGCTTCTACCAGGGGAAAATACAAGAGGTCACACATGAGTCAGCAGATGGAGGCAGAGAAAGCAGGCCACTTACAACCAGGTTCATTGGTGTACTTTAAGTTGGGGACACATCTTAAAAGTATAATTTTTTAACAATGTTCTGAAAAATGAAGAGTGCACAAGGAAATGTAAAAGATGACCAGTAAAAGACACACTTACAGGTGTTGATGTGATGTTGACGGTTATGTTTATTAAAAAAAAAAAAAAAAAAAAAAAAAAAAGACCTAATCACTATTCAAAACTATACGACGCCCACCATGACACATTTATTGTGGTGGCAGAAGAGTACTTCCTTCTTCAACAGCATTGTGTCAGTGTGAATAGTACCTGCGGTGTGGTCCGAGACCCATGCGTTGATGATTTTGACGGCCTGGTCTGGCTTGGTGAAGTCCACCTGGTGTGGGTGTGTCTGGAAGGCCTTCTCCAGGGCCCTGCGGTAACCCTTCTCCAGGCTCATCTTCCTCTCCACCATGACACCACTGGCTGTCTCCACCCCCTCCTCACTGGACAGGTCCCTCTGCAGGAGACGCTGCTGTCTAGACATGCCGCGCTCTGCAGAAGAGGTTACACCAATAAGTTAACACACCAATATACAGTACCTTCTCCATCCAGGCAAAATACAGGCTGGAAATATTGTATAAGCTGTCTTCTAGTAACTGGTCTAGAATTATGTTTGTTATTTATTTATTCTGTTCTAATTTGAATTTGTGAATGTCTGTTAAAGGTGAAGTCAGCCATTCTAGAGAAAGCTTGTTGTCAAAATCACCAAATGTGTCCTCACGATTCACTACCTTAATGTACTGTGTGTGTTCGCTGAATACAAAATCCAGTGTTTATGCACATCCTAGGCTCTGTAAACACAGAGATACATTGTGTGTGTGTGTGTGTGTGCAGAGGATTATACTGTTATTAGTTGGTGCATCAACACCCTTTCCTTACAGACTCCTCAAATCATCCTCAGTTGTGATCTATGCGTTTACACTCACTTTGCAGAGTAAAGCCCATGGCGGTAGTTAAGGCCTTGCGGGTGTTTCCAGCAGCACCCAGCTGAGCCATGGCCAGCACAGAGGCCACTCCGTACGGGGACATGGCCACGTTCTGGTTGACGGAGCTCTGGACCAGCTGGGAGAAAACCTTCAGGCCAAAGTCTGTCTGGTTGTCCTGCAGAGACGCCAGCCCCACTCTGCTCACAGTCAGCAACAGGAAAGTGTACACGCAAAGCATCCTGGGAAAAAAAATATAGGTGTGAGTTTGAGGAGAGAAAATTATGTTTGATGTCAAAATTAAGAAACTGTCCATTTTCAAAGGGAAGTGATGCATTACTGTGTGTGTGTGTGTGTGTGTGTGTGTGTGTGTGTGTCTTATTTAAATGTGCCTGTGTTTGCATTGGCTTGTTAAACGGTCAAATCTATATCTGTTTCCACTGCAGACAACAGTATGTGTGTATTCTATGTCCAGCAGCGTTACGGTGCGACAGCGTCACAGAGGTCAATACGACCACAGCCTCTGTTTGCATAAGCAGAACAAACATGCTTTCACCCATCCACACACACACCGCTTGATTTCACATCTATGCATTAGTCTGATTGAAGCCATTACTGGACACCGCTGAAAGGACTGAATATAACTATACTTGTGCCTTGTTTGATTTAGAGCTTTAAGTACTGGGTTTATTTGTCAATCAACAGCTAGCATTTGGAAGTGTGCATATATGTTTTATGGTTATTGATTAAGGTGAGACTGTAGGCAAATACCTTGTTATTTCAAGCACTGCTCAATTTTGATATTTGTCTACTTTTTTTTTTGTCTTCTTTCACACTAGTATAAATAAAATGTGTGTTTAGGTGTTTATTTTACTAAACCCAGTCTGTTTGTGTCTGTATACTCCTCCAATACAACCATCTTTGTCACGGCATCCTACACGATGATGCCTCCGGGGCATTAACTGTGGTGTTTTGAGATGCGCACTTCGAAACGTAGTTTTCTTGCATCCAAAAAGCATTTATTGTCGAACAAAAAGGTTTCCAAAATAACAAATAAATATAAACTAAACAAAAAAGCTTAAGTTGCTGGCGAAAACAAACATTTAACTTCAAGTGGCTTAAAGTGTGGTCAAAATTATGTTCAACCACAGTTCCTACTCATGTCGTGACTTGGCTGGACTGGACTGCCAGGCTACCATTCTCCAGTGCAATTAACAGGTGGCCCAAACCACGCCCCCTGCCATCTAATAATTCAATTACCCCAAATAAACAGTCAACAATTCATACACTAATTTAACTTAAGAATGGCTGTAAAAATCTTTAACAGCCATTATCTCAACATTAGTTTTTCTCAATACAGTGAAACAAATCTCAACTTCTAAGCACTTACATCAGCTATACTTTCCATTTTAGCACTATTCTCAAGATTAATACAGAAAGATATGTTGTAAATTGTCTGATTTATGATCCATTTAGCTCTTAAAACATGTTTAAAATGCATAAGACCTGTACACAGTATTTTAGATTTATAAAATAAATAAAAACCGTATCTAAAATCTAAGTAAAAACACTAAAAATTAAACAAATATTTGAACTCTGGCTTCATGAAACATCAAGATTTTAGTTTTTTTTAAAGAGATGCACATTTCAGCATAATTATTTAGACATTGCCAAAATTCCACATTTGTTCAAACAATTCTGAAAAAAATGTAAAAAATAGGTTTATAGTAATGCATATCTTTTTTAATTCACCTGCAGTGTCTGGATTTAACAGAAAATTACTTATAATAAAACTGTCTGGTTGCACTAGAGGTAGCATTATACTGACAGAGATTCTATCCTGATTGTTGTTCAGTTTGTATTTGAGTTATACTTAACTACTTCATATATACTGTCTATTTTATCGCACCCTGTCAGCCTCTTTTAACATTAAACTTATAATAATATAATACATTCATAAACTCTAAATGTTCAATCCAGTTAAAGCTCTTACCTTCTAGTTGAAATGTGTCGGATTTAGTATATATGTTGTTCTAGCTCCAGTCTTCTTTACTGCTTGAGTGTGAATGTCTGAATGCGTTTCTTTCCCTCTTTTTATAGTGTAGAGCTGCAGGGTCTGAGGCCACGCCCCCCACTTACTCACTCACATTAGACACAGTGATGTCATCAAAAAAGTGTCTGGACAGGCTTCCTTTTCATCAACACACACATCCACTCTCTCTCTCCCTCCCTCTCACTCACTCTGTGTCTCCCTCTCCCAAAGCATGACTGAGCATATGGAAAGTCACTTAGCGGTCTTCTTGTCTCATTCAAACACACACACGCACGCACGCAAGCAAGCAAGTAAGCACGCACACACGCAAGCACACACACACACACACACACACACACACACACACACACACACACACACACACACACACACACACACACACACACACAAAACACACAAAACACACACTTTCCAGAAACTCTGCCATCTGCAGGAAGGAGGATGTCCTACTCATGTTTCTTATTAATGATAGTCGGCTCACTATCTGTTTCCCCCCGAAAATATCTAGAAGTTCCATTTTGTCACGTACCAGAAGTATTTAGGACACAGCTCAAACTCTTCTGATTAGTAATTGATAATTGCCTAATATTCATATAACACTTTGGCATGTTTAACTATACAGTACAAGGTGCTAGCATATATGGCAAGTGATAGTAAAACAAACAATAAAAAATCTCATACTGAAAACAATATACTATGCTACCTGCACTTTGTACTGATGACAACCAGGCTGTTTGGCCCATCTAGAAAACAAAGCTGCTATGTCATGTTTTAGGAAACACACATTGTATTCATTTAAAGTAAAGAATATTATCTAGAATTGTTTTAAAACCAATCACAGCAGATCAAGTTATTATCTCACATACAGACAATCCGTAGACTCTCACTTTGAGGGGTGACACATCAAAACACCCAAATTTGGTGGCGGCTTGCAGCATTCCTTAACCCATTACTCACCAAGCATCTGGTAGACATGACCAGACAATGGAAATTCTCTGGAATGAGGCCCTCTGGCAGACTCACAACGATTTTAATTGAAACCACTTTTATCTATAAAAGAAAGGCAAAAGCCAAGGGCAATCAGGGCCTTCTGGACGTGAAATATGTTTGATGGAATATTTTTGGATATTGGGAATTGAATCTCCAATGAGCAAATCTACATTGTTATGACTGTAGAAGGGTTATGCGTGGCACAAACACATAAACAATTAAAACTGTCTGGGTGGTTCCTATTTAGCGCAATGGCAGCTCGGCTCCACCCAGAGAATGGCGCTGGGGCCATCATGACATCTACAGCTGTTCAGGAGAAATATTCTGACAAAATACTTACTGTTGATATGTAATTTTCTTTTAAAGGTGATGTCGTTAAGTGGTCTTAGGGCTTCAGTGTGCCACAGACTAAACAAATATAAAGAGACTATTATGTTGATGCATTGGGGGTCCTGTAGTAAAGAAGAGCTCGAGCCTAAATGCTGAACCTGACTCAACTTTAACCTTACTACAATATGAAGTCATCTGCCATCTCACTCCACTGGCCAATCAAATATTGATTCTGTGGCTGATTGCTTTCAGAAAAGAATGCTACCAAATGACCCTCACTGGGAGGGATACGCAGAAATACACATTTTAAAGGAACCGTGTACTGTACATTGAAAATAAAGCAAAAAAAAATTCAAAGACAGATTCAGATATGATCTCATAGCACTTAGACATTTTTGTCACAGAAAATTGGCCCGGCGGAGGAATAATTATAAAGTGAGACAAGATGTTTTAGAAACTAGACTGCCCTGATGTCATTGTCTTGTGCAATTTACTGCCCTTTATGCTAAGATATGTTTTATAGGCCCATAACACTGTTTTGTACATTGTACTTGCGTTTTTTTTCTTCCTATAACTCCCAGTGGACATGTTTGAGCCTCGTAACACTTTTAATTGTCTTGTTAAATCACATAATACAGCTACTTTATGATGTAAGTTTAAGAAGCTGCAGTTACCACTTGGAATAACTTGGAAAACGTGAGCGCATAATGCAAAACACAACAACAACATGAGCTATATGAAGATAGCTGTGAGTGATGGGCCGGTGAGCTCATGAGTTATTTGTAGAGGGTTTTGTTTCACCCCTGGGGTTACTGCTACGTCACCCTGCTGGTTGTTAAAACAGTGTGGCTAAAAATATACAGACGCATCAACCCATCTTTTTACTGTCACTTTAAGAAAAACCCCAAAACCCCCTGAGGATATGGTTAGTACATTCCACATCAGGTTAGAGATGGAAATGTAACTTCTACCACCCACTCTGTTCCCTGTGCTAGCATTGGGAACATGGGAATCCACTGTTGCCAAGACAACACCACAGTATCCCACTCAATTATATAGCCTACGTAGTCATTCCAATGAGAACTAACTTCCCACTTGCAGTTTTTTTCTGGTATGATAATCGGATTTTGTTTAAATTGTAATTTCGGACTACTTTCTAAAAAGTCATTACCTGAAGAGATTCTAATTTCTAGGTGACACGTTTATGAATGATTGATATGATAGACTAATTCTGTATAGAATCAAAATTAGTTTTATTGAGCAAGCTGTAGGCTGCTCTCAATGCGTTTACACAGAAATAGACACAACAGCCAAGGACAACAAAGCTTAACAACTAAAGGGAAAGAATAGAAAGTATGTCACAAGTAGGATGAGAAAACAGGGGAAAATATAAGTAAATGTAAAAGGCAAAAAGGACCCAAAAATGAATAATAATAGAAAAAATATGTGTTTCTAGAAGTTGTTAACAATACAAATAATGCAAAGAAAGAAATATTGAATTGAATGGATGGGTATGTACAGTATATGCATGTTTACAATTTAATATAAGATGTAGGGCCTAGTATATACAATTGTAGGCACACAATGATATATAGAAAAGAGAGAGCTGAAAACTGAACAAATACACAGAAACTGAAACATGTTTAGATAAACTAAGGCCAAGACTGCCGCCTTCTATCTACATTCAACATAAACCACAACTGACGGGAAGGTTGAGGTAGCCAGGATAGGAAAAGCTTATGCCAAACTGAACACCTGTGTGAGCAACATTTATGGGGCAAACAGGTTGACATTTGAATGCTTGAGACATTAAACTGTGGTGAAAAGGCAGAAAAGACTTATGTCAGTTGGTTAATAAAAATCTCTATTGTGTATATGTATTTTAAAAGATGCACTGCTTTTAGTGGCATTAGGTTAAACATTGGAATATTGGATTTTGACTAAAAGAGACATTAATAAATGTTAGAGCAACTACTGACACACTACAATATATACAGTAATACTAAAGTATTTCGAAATAGTTTTGCTTCCATCACTGTAAAGCCCAAGTCAGTGTGAAAGATGCTTGGTCATGTTCCTTTGCAAAGTTCTCCTTTTTGTCAGGGAGGTATTTACTCAACTCCCATGGGACTATAGAAACCCCTTGTATGTACATGGGGCAAATATTATTATGTCACGTCAGACCACAGCAATGCCTGATGGGAATTAAAACAGGAAATGAATCAAGGGGTTAGAAATAGTCACGCATCCTGACTCCCCGGCATGGAGACTGAGATTAAAGGTTATCTTATCCTTTTTTTAAGCATTGTGGTATGTTTGGGAAAAAAACATGGCAAGACTGAATAGAATAGAATAGAATTGGAATGAGGAGGTATGCACTGCAGATGCCAAGGGGGAGTTCCAGTCAAGCAGTATATACCCATGTTTTTTCTATTAAGCTGCCTGCTTTTTTTCATTCTATCATTCACTTCCTTCGGCATACTGTATGAAATGTCCAACTACTGTTTAAATTCTGATTAGGCGGATGAAGGGGTGTGCAAAAATAAGAGAGAATTTTCAAACTCAGAGGGTAAGACATCATAATGTTATATATGGACAATGATGAACAAGGTAATGCCTGTGGAACTGCTATACATTTACACAAATACAGACGGAGTGCTCATAAACAAGTTGTGACATTTCATTTTGTCCGTCTGTTTCAAAATCTCTATAGTGGGGCAACTAAAGCTATAGTGAGTAACTTCTGTAGCCCCTATGAGGAACTCTGAGTAATCACCGGTACTACACGGTATATTTGCAAATGTATTTTACATGAGGTAAGCCTTTGGTGATCGTGCATGGATTCTATACCTTCTGTTGTACATTCAAGTTTTTTCTTCGTAGTAGAATCAACTGCAACATTTCTTGGACACTTCTCAGGCTCCTGCGCCAGAGTCTGGGGGGAGAGGGGGGGGGGGGCGACACCAGTTTGCAAAAGCTGCCAAACTGAGGAATACAGAGCGACTGCTGTGGAGCTGAAAGGCTTGATCGGCACGTCCACTTGTTTGGCGATGGCTTTAATGTAACCAACATTTATTTTTATTCAAAAAAAGACGCACTATAGCTTTAAGGTGAACAAAACATCATGTTAAAAGAAACCAGTGTTGACTGCTTGTAGAACCTTTAAAATCTACCCTGTCAGGGCTCCGTCAATATTTGCAACATCAACTAGAGGAAGTTTATCTTAATGAGTAATACAGTATGTAAGGAGTGGAAGCACTCTATGAAGCAAACCTGTGTACAAAGCTTAAAATTTCCTAAGTTACATTTTCTTTTTAATTTCTCCATATTTTTTGTATATGCTGCACATATGCACAAACCCTCACTCAGAATATTGTACCACAGACACTTGAAATCTTTATATCTCCTTACTGGTTTACTTACATAACCCTTTCCATTGCTGAATCATGCTGAAGCGCTCTGGTGTGTAAAAACCACCAAGTTAAAAGGAGGAAAAGGAATATAAAACAGTTTGGCCTGTGTTTACCTGCATGTGGTCAGAGTGAGTAAGTGGGTGGGGTTATTGTGAGCCAGACCGAATGTACAGACACAAGATTGATTGACTCCATTCATGAATACACTTGCACGAAATAAAACACCTAGAGGTGCACAGTTACATAACCAGGGCCGTTACCATACAAACCCACACACTTCACATACCTGCTCTGCACCCATTTAAACAAGAATTAATCTAGATAAGCCCTGCATTGATTTCACAGATAACAACAGTACATGGACTATTGCATCTTGGCACTGCTTGCACCTGGGCTTGGATCTTGCCAGGTTCCAGCCAGTGTGTCCTTAGGTGGCCTGGTGTATTCTCAAAACAGCATTACAGACAGACATGTAGACGCATTGAAAATGATAACTTGTGTACATTAAAATATCAGTTGCCTGTTCACCAGACCAGTTTTGTGGAACTGATCAACTTTGTGTCCACTCAGTTGGCATATGAAAAAGTTACGCACCGTAGCTTTAAGGTCTGGTTAGGTTTAAGCATATTTAGATGGTCAAAGGGTTAGGGTTAAAACAAATCAGTGTTGACTTTTATAGTTGCTAGGTTTATTTGCACACCAATTGTCTGACTTCCACCTTAGCCCTTCCTCCCTACCTGCAGAGGAGAATGACTCACTGTCTCTTTTTTTTTGCGCCACCAATGAGGGCTCATGAGTCAGTGTGTGTTTGTGTGTGTGTGTCTATGGTCCCAGAAAACGTGATAACAGTGTGATGATTCCTGACAGTGTCTTGGAAAAACACAAGACTGTCTGAGGAGAAAGGACAAAACAAATATTTACATGAGTCTGAAGTCTGTTGCACTTCCCTGTACACTGGAACCATCGCAACAACACAAACCAAGTGAGGAAATACCAGAGCCTGTATGACAAAGTGAGATTAGATATTTAGCCAGATACATGTGGGCCTTAGACCACTTGTAACCAGGGTGTGTGTCAAAACTCTAACCCTGCATTTACACCAAAAGCTTCAGATACACCTGGTCACCTCAGGTCTTTGCCACCGTGCTGCCAGCCCCTCTTGCAGTAGCCGGCCGGGGGGCGGGACGATCAAGGGGTGCTGCAGACATCACGCTTGGTTGTGAGGAATAGTCTATCAAGTTTGCGGTAGAGCTATGCAGGACCAAGGATGATAAAATACATGCATATTATTAATGCAGATCAATGTGCCTATTGTAACAGCTGGACAGGGAGGACACAGGCACAGAGACAGTACCAGTTTAAGAGGGTTTATTTAGAAGGAATCTGGGGTTTTGGGCCAGGCTCTGGAGTGGGCTGACAGGCATGGGGGTCCAGGGGGAAGTGCCAAGGGGAGAATCCGGGGAGACGAGCAGAGGCAGGCAAGAGCAGGCAGGCAGGGGGGTCCAGGGAGGGAGAGCTGGCTGACGAGGGCTGGAGCTGGTAGCAGGAGTCAGGCTGAGAGACTGTGGCAAAAAGAACAGAATTAGCAACAAGCTAAATGCAGGCGGAACTACAAAAGGTCTAGGTGGCTGGAGAGTTACTGACTGGGTAACAGAGTTTACAATCTGGCAGTGTCTGGGAGGTAGGGCCGGGTATATGAAGAGCAGTTGATTGTTGATTGATGGCAGCTGTGAATGCTGGTAACTGACTCCAGCACACCTGACTCCAACCCTGCAATTACACCAGAACACAGACAAGGGTAAAGGGGGAAAAAACAACACAAGGGTTTGAGGCCCAAGCAGGATCATGACACCTATAGTCCTACTCTAAATGTCTTTCATTTAAAAAAAATAAAACTGCTGCTTTAATTTCAAAATCATGTTATGATTTATTAGATCGCCCTTTTTTAAAGATAATTTTTTAGCATTTTCAAGCTTTATTAGACAGTACAAAGTCAAAATGGGGAGACAGAGAGAGGATGACATGCAGTAAAGGTCCACAGGTCAGATTTGAACCCACGACCACTGCAACGAAGGTCGGAGCTAATATGGTATGAGCTCTATCCACTACGCCACCGGAGCACCCCAATAGATTGCCCTTTTGAGTTCCTTCTTTTAAGAAAGTTCAGTGTATACTCCAGTTTGGATCATCAAAGGTCAAAGCACGGAAGCCATCCAACAGGCAAACAAAACCCAACAAGGAGCAGGCAGCGGGGGAATCAAAAGTTCTGCAAAGATCTCAACAAGTATACGGTCAAGCAAGAAGAAAACAGAAAGCTGGGCAAATACACTGAGGTGCGGCTCAATGACCCAAAGAAGGCAAGGCCAATAGTGTCTATATAATGTAAATGTCCCTAGTCTGGGGTTAGTGGGGTAAGAATTGTATGTGTGAATGTAATAGATGAGACTGCAATGAATCAGCCTTTCTGATTGAACTTTCGCTCACTTTAAAGGGACTTTCCACTGAATACACTCATTCTTGACCTCTACTCCAACCCTATTTCTTCACTTTTGAATGTGTAATGTGTTAATAGTATGTGGTAACACTGCATTTCATTGGAAATAAAATAAATATGGGGGATGCTCCTCGTCATAGAGAGTCTCCTGTACTGTACTGGAGAGTCTCCGTGTACAGTTGCGTAAAGATGGTAGGGTCTCAATGGTGGGGATGTTGATGGTAAAATTCCAAATATTGTCATTTTAACACCACAGGGAGTTACCTAAAGATCATGCCAGAGTTACCAGGTCAAATAGCAGTTATCCAGAGGCTACTGCAAGTTGCACTACAGATGCTCATTCACACTGTTGACACTTATGTTGTGGCATTGGCTAAATTTGAAGTCAGCTACCTGCTGGCAAGCTAAATAAGCATATAGTATATTGAAGTGAATGGGGACAGGGAGCAAGGGCTCCTCACCATACACATCACAGTCTGTAGATGGTGTAAAAAAAGAAACAATATTTTATTTGTCCATTGTGGGAGGGGGATGTTAAAAAGAAAATACAAGAGGCAAGACGGGCCTACACACACCTCCTTGTAGTGATTCTCTCTTTGTGGCATATTGACAAACGTGCCCCTATAACCTCAGCTAACTTTCCTCTGCTGTATTCCCCATCTCTCTCTCTCTCTCTCTCTCTCTCTCTCTCTCTCTCTCTCTCTCTCTCTCTCTCTCTCTCTCTCTCTCTCTCTCTCTCTCTCTCTCTCTCTCTCTCTCTCTCTCTCTCTCTCTCTCTCTCTCTCTCTCTCTCTCTCTCTCTCTCTCTCTCTCTCTCTCGCTCTCTCTCGTGGTTAGAGTTGTCAGTTCTTGACTCTGAGCACATTTTTCCACTTGCTCAATTCACAGTGGGGCTCCATAAACGCCACTCACTTCCAGTAAAGGGATGGCTTAATGACAGAAACAGAAGGAGAGAACAGAGAAGAGAGAGTAGCTCCTTCTAATAAAGGGAGCATAGATTCAGTGGAACCACTCTGCTGCTTGTAGGGTATGTGTTAACCCAGCCCAGCCCACTGCCTTACTATTACTCAACCGCGCATGCTTGTTTCTCTCAGCGTGACATGGAAAACCTGTGCAAACTGAGTGCCAGAGAGCTCCGTTTATTTATAAAATCATAATAATTTTCCCATGCACCGATTTCCTTCAGGAGTACCCATCAGTGACGCATCGCTGATTTTTCTCACCACTTCCAGTTTATTTCTCATAAGGAACACAGACGGCAGAAAAAAAATAAAAATAAAATGGGAACAAAGTTTCTGAAGCTCCAGTAACTAGTCCCAGCTGTACTGCTGTTCCAGTCCAACTATGTGTAAGGACACTTTCTCATAGCTTCTTGCACATTGGCCACCATACAGGACACTAATGTATTGCATTTTATCGCAGACTGCCATTGTTTGACAAATATATTGACATTGTTTCATCATAAACATCATGTTATTAACCGACATCTAAATCAATAACTCTCTTTATTTATTTATTTATTTATTTGTTTATTTAACAGGGACAATGCACAGCACATAAGCAGTACCAGATTTAGCTATAAGCTAATTTTCATCTGTAGTCCCTGGACAGGAAACAGAGTAATACATCTCTGTCAAAAAGGGAAACCTAAGTATAAAAACAATAACACACAATTTCACAACAGTAAAACATAACACAATACGACATTAAAATCACAACATTAAGACACCACAACAACAACATCACAACAGTAAGACACCAAGACAACAGGACATCACAACATTAAGAAAACAATCTATGGATGATGGGTGCATGCTTGGGTTGATTTCAGCCATGATTTCATTTTACTTTTAAAACCAGCAAAGGTGTTCCACTCTCTTATCTCAATTGGTATTGAGTTCCAAGATTTAGTGGCTCTCACTGAAAATACAGACATGCCAAACTCAGTGGACCTGTGCTGTACTACACAGTCCCCTCTGTTAGACGTTCTAGTTTGACCATGGGACGACCATACGTTTCCCATCATGCACTATGCTAAGGAGAAAGGCTCATTCGAGATGACATCAGTGTGTAAACTCCACAGAAATACAGAGAGTTTTGTGGAACTGATAGGCTTTATCATCTTTGTGGCAACTCATTTGGCGATGGCTTGAATTTAACTGAATGAAATGTAAATGAATGTAATTTCTATAAAAAAATTACGCACTTTAGCTTTAACAATAAACGTACCTAGTCCTTTTAATTTGGTTGAAGATTATAGCCTACATCTTATTATTATACAATAATTTCATTTTTTCATTTTGCTATCCGGAATCTAGTGACATTTGCAGACCAGACAAGAAGAAGAGGAGTGGATGGTGTTGTCCGGTCACACCAGTATGTAGAGATGAGTTGGACACTTGCCATGTCTTCTCTACGTCCTTAGTTAAAACGACAAATGATTTGACATGCACATATTTAGTGTATGTGACAAATGTTTTTCTTACTTATCTGGCATGTGCAGCGGTGAACGTGAGCTGGCCTGTGGGACCAAGCTAAATGAATAGCATCAGCTTGTGTCACAAGAAATGACGCATGTTACACACTCATGCATTCAGACACCAAACTGACACATGCACTGCACTCTCTGGGATTGAATCACTAAATGTCTCTCCCAATGTTATCTTCATCGGGATGCTAAACTACAAAGTCACTCCATGCATCTCAATGTTCTTACCACCTCATGACAACATTAAAGGTGAAGTAAGCGGTTTATTCATGTTAATATAAGTGTTAAATCGCTCTTTATTCATACAGTGATCACTTACATAATGTGCACGTTTCATAAAGCCCATCTCTCAGTCAGCTGCTTTGCATGTAATCGGCAAATAAACTTATTGGAAGATCCCAAAATTTTTACCCAATCAGAAGAGAGAACGCTACAAACCGACACTCGTCTCACTCGTATATAGTATATACACTCCATGGTCTCACTGCCGGTGCACCCCAGAGCAACAGATGGGTGAATGTGTATGCGCCTACAATGGCGTAGCAGGTAAAAATCCTTCCCAATGTCTGTTTTGATGGTTTTTATCATGTTTTATCACACTTATGGATCTGAGATGATGCTAGATAACTTGCTGCTTGAAGAACGCAGTGCATTAATGTGGTGACGTAGGGACGAGCGAGGGGCCTGACAGGAAGTTAGCTAAAAGAACCATTCTGCTTACAGCACCTTTAACAACAGAATAACTATTCATATCATATAGGGACACAGCCAGGATTCTAGGAATACTGAAGGGCAAGATAATCCAACATAAAACTGTGACTGATACCCCAAAAAATGTGTTGTATGGATTTTTATCCTTTTTTTAATTTAAATAATAATTCACATTGGCTCTACATTCTATTTACATAAATGCCTAAATGTTGTTTCCAAAGCCCAATTCATTCTGCATTCTCGTGGCCATCGGGGCTAGAGTGACAGTTGAATCATTTTTGTCATCCGCTTATGTCTGCATGCCAAAAATGGGTGTGTGTAGAATATCCATTTCTAAAATAATGTCTAACACGTTTTAATATGTTGCACAATTTCACATCATTCAATTTATCAGTTTATGTTCCTTAAAAAACAGGGAGTCTGCTAATAATAGAGCATGAAATATGTTTAGAGAGGGCGGAAGCTGAGGGGGTCTTGTGGTTTGGGGGATTACTAAGAGGAAATAACTCATGGAAAGTATGAAAGTAAGAGAAAGTGTGCGCGCGTGTGTGTGTGTGTGTGTGTGTGCGTGTGTGTGTGTGTGTGTGTGTGTGTGTGTGTGTTCTATTTAAAGAACCCTAAGTAAGAACATGTGACCACCCCTCACTTCATGTAGTCACTGAAATATGAATTTCCCCACAGTTCTGACAAGACAGTGCTGTTTTTTCTTTCAGGGAAGGGCTCTCCCACCCCTGACCTTACTTTCACCACTGATGACTCTGTGGTAGTCCCCCACACCCACACTGCTAACATGGGTGTGACACTTGACGACCAACTCTCCCTCACTGCTAACATTGCTCCAACAACCCGATCGAGCACATACTGTACATGCTGCACAACATCAGGAGGATAGGCCCCCTTCTAACCTGGAAGGTGGCACAGGTTCTGGTTCAGGCTCTTGTCATCTCACGACTACAGTAGCTTAAGGACTACTGCAACTCCCTCCTGTCTGGTCTGCCTGCAAGTGCTATCACACTCAATCATCAATAGGGGTTTTACACAATCTCCAGGAATTGAAATGCATTGTGTAAGGATGGGCTTTTTAGATACAGGCAACTGTGATTAATAAAACATTTATAAAACAGGAGATCCTGGGTTTGAATCCCAGCGGGGCCCTTTCCTCAATATATAATTAAATTAAATAAACATAAATGTTCTTATTTTAGAAAAATAAAATAATAATCAGATTCCTGATTACTGTTTGCAAGAATAGTCATGCCAATAAAGCTCATTGAATTGAAATTGATTAAAATAAAATGTTTTAATTGCCTATTTTACCAGCTGATAGGCCAATCAGGTCATGAGTAAAATGTATCATAAATTCCTCACGTAATGTTATGATAGTGAAATGTAGTTTTAATTTATAATACAATTTTAATATTTGTATTTGGCCTATTACTATGATAATGTCATTGTTAAAATGTTACTGTGGGGGATGGGGACCTCTGCTGGTGACTATAGGTAGTATCTGATAAGTGAAGAAAAACAGGCAGAAAAGTTTCCATAATATTAACGCCATTCAAAAAAATATTCTTATC
>NC_137227.1:5302827-5392827 GCF_949987685.1 Ammodytes marinus
TAAGAACATTTAATTTAGTGCATAATAGCTGAAAAAAAAATTAGAATGATTTTTTTTCCCTTAGAAAGGGTCTCATATATGTCCATATTTCTGCGTATCTTGGACCAAGGCCTAGTTGCCGCCATGTTGAAAGCGTCATAGTTGGAATGTCATCAGGTGCATTGTTCTTGTCCTTGAAGGCCACTGTAGCTTCTGTTATTATTTGAAAGGGGTGGGGTTACCCAGGGAGCGTTGCATTCTAGAACTTTGTAGAACTTTGTAGAACTTTCTTGATGATGTCATATTACACACTGCACCTTTAAGTGGCCTCTCAGCCAGTTTTTGGATATCGATCCATAAACAATCTATGTGTGGGCAAAAGGAAAACAAATGCAACTTGTCTTCCTCTTCTTCATTACAGAATCTACATTATGATGAGTGTTCAATAGTCTTGCAGCTTTTATACATCCTGTGGTGGAGCAGCACCAGCCAAGTTGGCATCAACTCAAAGAGCTCAATTTGGCTGGAGAGTTTCAACCTCATTTACTGTAAATGTTACATCCAGAGGCAGATAAGGCAAAGATGGGTAACTCAACTTACTTGGGCCCCAAACTTCCAAGGGACCCACAAAAACGCCTCATATACTTATGGTTAAGATACCTTAAACCTGCAGTGTGTAGAATTTTGGGTTTTATTTACTAGCAGATTTTGTAGAAAATAATTATAATATCCATAAGTACGTTTAATTTAGTGCATAATAGCTGATTAATTTTTTTAGAATTATTATTTTTTTCCTTAGAAAGGGTCTCATATATGTCCATATTTCTCCATACTTTGGACCAAGGCCTTGTCACCGCCATTTTGGAAGTGTCATAGTTGGAATGTCATCAAGTTCATTGTTTAAAATTTAGAATTGTTCTTGTCCTTGAAGGCCACTATAGCTTCTGTTATTATTCGAAGGGGGTGGGGTTACCCAGGGAGCGTTGCATTCTAGAACTTTCTAGAACTTACTTGATGATGTCATATTACACACTGCACCTTTAAACCTGCAGTGTGTAGAATTTTGGGTTTTATTTCCTAGCAGATTTTGTAGAAAATAATTATAATGTCCATAAGTACGTTTAATTTAGTGCATAATAGCTGATTTATTTTTTTAGAATTATTTTTTTTTTCCTTAGAAAGGGTCTCATATATGTCCATATTTCTCCATACTTTGGACCAGGGCCTTGTCACCGCCATTTTGGAAGTGTCATAGTTGGAATGTCATCAAGTGCATTGTTTAAAATTTAGAATTGTTCTTGTCCTTGAAGGCCACTATAGCTTCTGTTATTATTCGAAGGGGGTGGGGTTACCCAGGGAGCGTTGCATTCTAGAACTTTCTAGAATTTACTTGATGATGTCATATTACACACTGCACCTTTAAGATTTATTTATACATTTATTTTGCTTTCACTCTTCACTAAAATGTCCAGTCTTTCTAACAAGACACACTATCTATCAGGAAGTTTAATTTATGCATGTCTCACCTTCAGTGTCCCCCATCTGGCTATCCTATTAAATTATGTGCATCTTTGGAAATGATTCAAATGATACATTATAAAACAAAGACATCTTTCCACCCATTTCACCCTTAATAGCAATGCAATTCTGGATGTTTTTGGCTCTAGCAGCTGTAGCATCTAAAAGTAGGAAAAATTAGTGCACGTAGGATGCAATCAAATTAAAATATTTAGACAATTACTTGCCGGAATGCTATTGAAGTTGCTGTGCACATTTACGGAACAACTCTTTAAAGATGGTTCCTTATGACTATAGTGACCCGCTGACCTTCCATCGGCTTTACCTCAAAGGTGCAATGTGTAATAAAGGTTATTTTGGCGTCATCTAGTGGTGAAAGTTCTCGATTGCAGCGCTCCATTGCGAACCCCTCCCGTTGGCACAATTTACAGAAGCTACAGTGGCCTTCAAGGACAAGAAGATACTAAAGATGGCATCATCCACCACTGCCTCAAGTCTTTCAATACCAAGTGATGAGGTGAAGACACCCACTATATATAATAAAATGGTGTAAGGCTTTTAAGTTTGTCTGTGCTAGAAACATGCCGTTGCAACATGGTGGCCTCCCACATGTAGATATAGAATGCTCATTCTAAAGTTAATGAAAGAAACATCTCCCATTTTCAAGCAATCATACAGAACATATCTATGAATATAATATTCCAATCTGTTCTGAATAATTCCAAAACCTTCACACTGCACCTTTAAGACCTTTAATTTACTTTTCAATTGTGAAAACTCTACGTGCTTCATATAGGGATTTGTATGGATTCGGGACAATGTACAGTACTGGAGAGCAGCTACCTCAACTAAGTGTGTATAGGTAAATAGAGCAACAGGGCTGCAAATCTGTTAGTTATTTCTGATCTCCTTTTGGCACATGGCAAATACACTATGGGCTAAGTGTTCCCTTAAAACAAGTCAGCGTCCACAGAAACATAAAACAACACAGTAATATATTATGTACTATCTGCTTAAGGCATAAAAGCCTGTGTCAGACCATAATGAGTAACATGGTGGTGTGTCATACAGAGTGCACACATCATATCATAATGAGCTGGCAGTGACAGAGGGCATCATCTCACTGTATCTATTAGATTTAGAGTATGTGATGGTCCTCCCATATTACATTACATTCTAGCACATCTGATTGTAGGACCAAGAGTCTCCCTCCTGGGATAACGGAGCAAGTCAGAGGATTAGAGGGAGAGAGGGAGGGATGGAAGGATGGAGTGATGGAGACAGCGGAGGAGAGAGACACTCACCTCCTAGAAAAAGTGAGAAAAGAAGACAGACAAGAGAGTAAAGAATGAGACAGGTGGAGAGAGAGAGAGAGAGGGAAGGAGGGGAGGGGAGGAAAGAAGTGTAAACAAGAGGGAGCCGGAGGGAGAGTGGGAGGGAACGCCGAGCCCTGGAAGATCGAAAAAGAGAAGCAGAGCGAGGAGAGGAGGATAGGGGATGGAGAGAGAGAGAGAGAGAGAGAGAGAAACGGAGTGACGAATGGAGGGGAGAAAAAGGGGAGAGGAAGAAGAGATGCTGTTCATTAGTGAGGATGTGTTGAGCTCCAAGGACTGGACATGGAGAGAGAGAGAGAGAGAGAGAGAGAGAGAGAGAGAGAGAGAGAGAGAGAGAGAGAGAGAGAGAAAGAGAGAGAGTGAGAGAGAGAGGAAAAGCAATGGAATGGTGAGTTCCATGGACACTGACTAATGAGAGGAGGGGGAGGGAGGGATGAGAGGGGAAAGGAGAGGAGGTGGCAGGGGTGAAAATGAGCTGGGGGAGCAGGAGGGGGGGGGGGTAGGAAGTGGAAAGAAGAGGGCTCTGGAGGTGAGCGAAGCGAAAACTGCTTCACTGTGTCACCGTATGGGGGCCGACGGGGGGAGGGGAAGGGAGCAAGTTGCACGTACGCACACACACACCACACACACATAGACACAGACAGACAGACAGACACATAGACAGACAGAAAGACATACAGACAGACTGACAGACAGACAGATACACAGACAGATATACAGACAGACAGACAGACAGACAGACAGACAGACAGACAGACACACACACACACACACACACACACACACACAAACTGCTGTAATGAAAAGCGACACGAGAGGAAGAAGAGGGAGATGGCAAGCGAGGGAGACAGAGAAGTATAGCCAGAGAGAGAGAGAAAGGAAAAGAGAGGGACAGGAAGGTGGCAGAGGAGCATGAGGAGGAAGGAAGGAAGGAAGGAAGATAGGAAAGAAGGAAGGAAAGCCAGAGGAGTCAAATGAAATTTAAAGGGGAAGAATGGGGGAGAAACAGAGAAGAGGAAGGAGTATAAACCAAAATAAATTGAATCGGGCAAGGGGCACAAACTGGGAGAAGGGAGAGGAAAGGAAAGAGGGGGAGGAGGAGGAGGAGGAGGAGGAGAAGTAGGGCAGATAAGGGAGCGAAGGAAGATGGAGAAAGTATTGGGGAAGGGGAAGAATGAGAAAGCAAACGCAGGGAAGATCAAAAAAGATGTGTAGGAGCAGACAAATAGCTACAGAGGAGAAAAAAAAGAGGGAGGAATTCAAGAGCTGGGATGAATGATGAAAAGGAGGAGGTGGGGTGAAGAGGAAGAGGAAGAAGAGGAGGTGATGGCCAAAGAGTGAGTGACTAGAGAGAGAGAGAGGGAGAGAGGGAGAGAGAGAGAGAGAGAGAAAGAGATGCTGGAGGAGTAGGCTACAGGCTGTTACATGTCAGCAGACGGAAGGTAGCAGGTTATGTGCGAGTGTGTGCTATTGTGTTTATTGCCAGCATCAGGTGTGAGGAATCCTGCCCCAGTATTCCTCTGAAACAAACACCCCCTACTATTCTGTGTACACACACACACACACACACACACACACACACACACACACACACACACACACACACACACACACACACACACACACACACACACGGAAGAACTATTTGAATTGTTCGACGTTTTAAATAAAAGGAGAAACCCAAGTAGCCTACATTGAGTGCTTTTTATCTGAGTCATTGCCAGGTCACGCACAAAGTCACGCACGCCCTCGGAGACTCCTCTATCTCTCGTGCGCGCGCACATGTTCACGCGTACGCACACACTCGGTTTAATTTTACCCCCCCCCCCTCCTGCCCTTCTCTTCATCATGCATACATCAGTGCAAGTCTGGACAGCCTGCCTCAGCGCAGAGATGCACGGTTGACGAATCCC
Organism: Ammodytes marinus; assembly: GCF_949987685.1. Classification (NCBI taxonomy): domain Eukaryota; kingdom Metazoa; phylum Chordata; class Actinopteri; order Uranoscopiformes; family Ammodytidae; genus Ammodytes; species Ammodytes marinus. The sequence goes on from NC_137227.1 coordinate 5,307,572, forward strand.
TCCGCCGACACACTGGCAAGTAGTCCCTAATTTATGGGATTTTGATAGAGCAGATTAGGAGTCAACAACAGCTACTGTTTTTTTTACAAGTGATAGTGCGCCTTCTTCTCTATTCTATTTAAACGAGGTTCACTGTGGATAATAACTATCGTGTGAATTAGCATATAGGCCTAGGTAGTTTTAAAAGCTGTTTTTTTTAAAGCCTTTCAGTGCGATATGATGGCGATATAAATAATCACTCCAACGTGGCAAATAACATGTGTAGCTACAATAAATACTTGAATTAATAGATAGGCTATACTTAATAGCCTACTTTCAAAGGACTACTTCTTGTCAATCCAAACGGCTGGTTGGGAGAGGCGAACGCATCGGGAGCGGATGTCCACCTCACTTTTCCCCGGGTGTTGTCCGCCTCCCCCGGCACACACACACGGCTGCTCTCCACCATCTCTCTCCCATGCAGTTCACTTCATTGTACCCGACTGGGCTCATCAATTAGGCAAGCATTAAGCCGTTTCAGATGCAATAGTTGTCTTTTGGGCACTTCGAGTAGGACTACACACCGTGGACAGAGGCGCTGTGAAGTTTTGAGTGCGGGGGGAAGCGGAGAGAAGCGAAGCACAGGTACGGCGTGTGACTGTTATATAGACTTCCAACTATTAACGTTACTAATGTAACGCGAGGGGTACTAGCCGCAAGCTAACCGGCTAACGTTAGCATCCCAACCACCAACTAGGGCTGACTTCAGATTGCACTTTGGTGAGGGGGAAGAGAGGAGGGGGGAAATGTCGCCTGTTTTTTATTGTTCATCCTCCAGTAATGACTTCAACCGTCCAAACTGCCTCCGTTTGCTGCTAAACGTCCCGAAAGAGACCAGTAACTTGAGTTTTATTGGTCCAGAGAGGGAGTTTTTTTTGTGTTTTATTTTATTTTATTTGTATACCCCCACGCCAGCAGCAGACATTAGCGTTGGTAGTAGTAACAGCAACGCGAGCGTGGGGAAAACAAAAGGACTTCAAAGTCTGACACACAGCACAAATGACTGCCAAGGAAATATATCCATTGAGCTAACGTGGCCAAGAGAAAACACCGGCTGGGAGTCCACCACCATTTAATTATTTTTGGTGAGGTTTAAAAAGGAACTAATGTATAGGCTAATTAGAAAGTAGAAAAATAAGAAACAGATATCCTACTTATAAATCAGTCCTCTTAGCAATATACTAGTTTTGCCTGTACGAAATACAAAAAGAAGCAACTTTAAACTTACTCTTGAGATCCTTGACCACACCATTAGTCACTTTATTGTCAACGTTATCTGTCAGTAGGCTATAACTGAATCAATAGGCGAGCTGAACCAGACTTAATACAAATGTGTTATTAAATAGGCTTATATTTATTAAACTGTAGGCGACATGTACATTTAAGGGTTTGGCAGTGTGTATGAATTGTTGTTGTTTTGTGGCATAATGCATACTTTGGTCGGATTTCCAAGTATTGAAAGTCAAGGTGTCAAAAGTTCCATGTGTCGTTATGAGAGATGTGAAATTGAATTAGCCTACTAAACATACACTGCTGGTGGAGTAACACGCATGATGACTACAAAAAAATAGACCCTGCCTAGATAGCGAGCAGTTAACGTGTTATAGTTTAAGATAGTCGTGCCACTTGCTAACAGTTGCCGAAATCGACAAGAGATCGAGGCTACCTCAGCGGTGTCCGAGGCTATACCCCGACCCCCCGCCCTCCCCTTTTTATTTTTGAAACTCTCTCTTAACATGAACCTGGCGGCGGGATCATGCAGGGATTCGCGAACTGCTCCCTTTTAGTAGCTGTATTGCTGTAGTGTTCCCCCTAAACGTAAGCACATGGAGATACAGCCATAGCTAAACACATGTCTAGTTCTGGAGGAAGTTAGAAGAGCGGGACAGCTGTTGTAGTTTCTTTAGGGGGGCCCCACCGGGAACCAGCGATAGACAAAGACCCCCAAAGAGAGCCTCAGACACTTGTATTGTCTATCGTAGTTTGGATAGATGGGGTTTAATCTCTTTTGGTTTGCAAGCGTTTCACCTCACCCCATCTAGAGCACAACTGGACATGTTTTTAATCTGTAAATTGATGGAGGAAAAAATAAAGTTAACATGGCACCACGCACGGCTTGTCATATAACTCCGCCGCGTCCGCGCTTTGTTCTGCTCTCATTGCAAGTTAGGTAACTGCCTGGGGATGAAGTTGTCCCGATGTGATGCTGACAGCAAAGTGAAGGCGAATAAGAATGCGGGCTAATTCAATGGGTGTTTATTTACACATTGATCTGTGAGCGATATCGATCTTTTTTGCTTGTGGTCACCTGTCGTTATGTAGGCTATGCGTTTAGGAGGGGAGGGGGGGGGGGGGGGAGTTGTGATGGGTTACTCTCTGCCGTGTGGAGGTGGAGCTGTTTGTGTCCTGAGTTGACCGTCTAGCCTTTTGTGCTAATGTGAGACTCCCTGGCCCAGAGATTGAGGGAGGTAAAAGAAGAGGGGAACAAAATGAGACTCGGCCATGGAATTATATATAGTTGGCCTGGCAGTGACTCCATGACACTTAAAATGAGAGCCCCCTTCATGCAGGAGGGCCCTCATGTTATCCATGGCACGTTTTTTTTTCAGATGTTGCTGTGTTTCTTCAGCATGTATGAACAGGCACACGTGTGCATATATAACAGTTCAATGTATGGCGAGTGCATGCATCACAGACTGGAACTGATGTAGGGCTTAAACTAGGCCATCACATTTCGGACATCTTGATGGTGAGATACAATATGCATGGAGCATGAGATCATGAGATGCATTAAGTATGAGATCAAGTCTTTAAGAATGAACCTAGGTTATTAATGTGTTCTAAATGATTGCATATTTACTGTCAGTCAACAAATCTACTAATCAACTCATTATTTCAGTTCTAAAAATCTGTTATGCCTTTTCAACAAGTAGCACTCTGAAACCATAGTGTTTCTATGGGCTGAAACTAACACATATTTTCATAATCAATTCATGACGGGAGCATGTTCTTAATTAGCCACCAGTGTAACAAAGGCAGAAAGAGTTAACCGGTTTTGGCTCCTGTGATAAAGATATTGATGAAGTGTCGGTTAATACTTTTGCAGGAGAAGATCAGAACTCAAACCTGATCCTCTATCCATCAAATAGTCAAAGTGTTTCAGGTAACAAATAAGAGGGTATCTCTATCACCTCATGTCCCACTTCACTGATACCAGCTGTGATCTTTGTGATTAGAGAGATACCCAGGAATAGAGTGACACTCCAGGGCTACTGACTGAGTGATGGTGAGGGTCATTGAGGTGCTGAGTGTGAATGAGTTCTCATGCAGTGAGGTCCGTGTTTGGAAAATATACTCTGCTCCAGAGAAAACAATGGGAGCGCTTCCAATGCAGCAGCAGCATAAGGTGCCGCTCTACTTTACAAGAGTGTATCAGGTTTTATAGGGTTCAAATGAAAACAAATAGCGGCCAACTCACTAATGACAAAATGATTAACAGATATATCTGTATGGGAGTTTGGGTCATAGGATTGTGTATTGACGGATTGTTGTACACACACAGTATGTAAGTGGTGAGGTTTGACAGGCCTGGGGGTTCTCTGTGTGTGTTACAGCCATGCCTTCAGTGATGGGTTTGACAGGCCTGGGGGTTCTGTGTGTTACAGCCATGCCTTCAGTGATGGGTTTGACAGGCCTGGGGGTTCTGTGTGTGTGTTACACCCATGCCTTCAGTGATGGGTTTGACAGACCTGGGGGTTCTGTGTGTGTTACAGCCATGCCTTCAGTGATGGGTTTGACAGGCCTGGGGGTTCTGTGTGTTACAGCCATGCCTTCAGTGATGGGTTTGACAGGCCTGGGGGTTCTGTGTGTTACAGCTATGCCTTCAGTGATGGGTTTGACAGGCCTGGGGGTTCTGTGTGTTACAGCCATGCCTTCAGTGATGGGTTTGACAGGCCTGGGGGTTCTGTGTGTGTGTTACAGCCATGCCTTCAGTGATGGGTTTGACAGACCTGGGGGTTCTGTGTGTGTGTTACAGCCATGCCTTCAGTGATGGGTTTGACAGACCTGGGGGTTCTGTGTGTGTTACAGCCATGCCTTCAGTGATGGGTTTGACAGACCTGGGGGTTCTGTGTGTCTGTTACAGCCATGCCTTCAGTGATGGGTTTGACAGACCTGGGGGTTCTGTGTGTCTGTTACAGCCATGCCTTCAGTGATGGGTTTGACAGACCTGGGGGTTCTGTGTGTGTGTTACAGCCATGCCTTCAGTGATGGGTTTGACAGACCTGGGGGTTCTGTGTGTGTGTTACAGCCATGCCTTCAGTGATGGGTTTGACAGACCTGGGGGTTCTGTGTGTGTGTTACAGCCATGCCTTCAGTGATGGGTTTGACAGGCCTGGGGGTTCTGTGTGTCTGTTACAGCCATGCCTTCAGTGATGGGTTTGACAGACCTGGGGGTTCTCTGTGTGTTACAGCCATGCCTTCAGTGATGGGTTTGACAGGCCTGGGGGTTCTGTGTGTGTGTTACAGCCATGCCTTCAGTGATGGGTTTGACAGACCTGGGGGTTCTGTGTGTGTGTTACAGCCATGCCTTCAGTGATGGGTTTGACAGACCTGGGGGTTCTCTGTGTGTGTGTTACAGCCATGCCTTCAGTGATGGGTTTGACAGACCTGGGGGTTCTGTGTGTGTGTTACAGCCATGCCTTCAGTAGGGATGGGGATCGTTAATATTTATTGATATCGATACCTTTATCGATACGCCTTATCGATCCGGGTCTTTATCGATACCACTATCGATACTTTTCTATTATTATTATTATAAATATTTTGAAGAAAATTTGATTTTTGGTTTTAAAAAATCAAGTGTATACTATCTATGAAACAAATATATAAATGTTCGCACTTGTTGGTTAATGTATTGTCTACTGTCACTTTTCATCATGTTTTAGTGATTAGGAAAATATTTAGAAAATAAATAATTGTATTTTAAATTCAATTACATTTTTAATAAAATATTGGCATCAGTAGTTTAATTATATATTTTAAAATGATGAGAGCACTATACAACTGTATTACTCATGTTTCTCGCCAAAAACCCAATTTCCCATTCCTTTACGTTACACTTGAACGCATCATGATAACCTAATAGTCGTTTTACTGAGCCATCCTGAACACATCATCACGCAGCACGTCTGAAAACTTTGTTTACTTTTTATGCTAACTAGCTTGTATGCTGCCGATTACAACACGGATTTCACAATTGGATTACTATTTTTAACCGACGGGACAACAAGCTACACAGTCTGTGTGTGTGCGTTTTACCGCTGGTACTTTGTGGATGATGAAGACGGGCCCGTCTGTGGTGCGGCGGCAGCAGCAGCAGGAGGAGTAGACAGAGTCTTTTCAATCCGGAGACAGTCGAAGGTAGCCTACTGCATTTGGCCTTTATTTGATGCACAATGCTGATGTGCTTGGCCATTGAGGTTGTATTCCCCCCTTTACAAGAAATGATTTTGCAACATAAGTTGCATTTCGCTTCTGCTTTACCTTCGAGCTTGGTAAGATAAAGCCAAACCTAGACCTTTTCGCCCGTTCAGCCATCCTCGCGAGCAAAGTTAACTGCCAGACTTCACTTGTTTTACTTTTAATACCTGTTTGCATTTCATTCATAAACATTGGCGGACACGCAGCAGTGATTGGTTTGATTTGATTTAAATGCCGTGACGCGACTCGAGGCCGGACACACAATTGCGTTACAGGACCTACGGGAGGGAAAAAAACGACGAGACTCGATAGTGGTATCGATAAGCCCAAACGTTATTGATTTTCGGGTTTTGAAAAAAGTGGAACCGGGTCCTTGATAGAACCGGGTTTCGATCCCCATCCCTAGCCTTCAGTGATGGGTTTGACAGACCTGGGGGTTCTGTGTGTCTGTTACAGCCATGCCTTCAGTGATGGAGCGCTCGGGGTCCGGGGTCCTGTCCAGGAGCAGAGCCAAGACCGTAACCAACGGCAACAGCCTGCCACACTCTGAGGAGGAGAGCAGCGATGAAGAGCACGCTCACGGTAGACACACACAACACAACACAACACACACACACACACACCTGAAATCTAATCTACACACTGAATTCAACTCTCACTCCCTAAGTTAGAGGTTGGTTTAACTGCTTAATGTCTGGGGTTTGCCATCCTAACATGGAGCCTGTGTTGTATAGGAGACACATTCCCATGGTACAGATGCATCATGCCAGCTGCTCTTGCTGCATCCATTGCATTGCTGCATTAGTCCCAGCACACTGCACTCCTCTGTCGTCTCCTCCCTCTCTCTCCTCCCACCCCCTTCACACACTCTTCCATGCTCATCATCCTCGGCCCACATGCAGCTTTCCTTCCTCCCTTCCTCCCTTCTCTCCTTCACACACTAACTTGCTCTTTAACACATTTCTTTGAGAGATTTTCAACAGTTTAGCTGGGAGGGGTTAGGGAACGTTCCAAAGCATTTCATTTACCAAGGTTTCCCCATTCTGGTCTGAGACTGCATCACAAGCCACCATTCCTAACCTAATACAATCACAACTTTATTCGTCACATTTCAATTTTACAGTCGCCCTTCCATCTTATTTTTTGCCTCCTTTTATACTCTCTTTTCCTTCCATCCATATTTCTCCCATGGTTCCTCACCCCCTACATCCGGCCTCTCTCTCCACCCATCTACTCTAGTTTCCACTATATGCCCGTCTCCTCCCTTCCTGTCTCCTGTCCCTGAGGAAAGTGTAATCTGTCTCTTCCTCCTCCTGGTCCCTGCCTCTCTCATATAGTCTCTCTCCCCTCCTAGCCCTGCAGCCTCTTTACCACAGCACTAATTACTTAACGTCTGACTTCCGCTCTCTCTCTCTCTGTCTCTCTCCCTTTCTTTCTCTCTCTCTCTCTCCTCCATCCCTCAGTGTGCGTCCGTATAACCGTCGCTTAGTGATGAGCTATAAGATGCTGAATCTGTCATCACGATAAGAAAAAAAATCACGCATACAAATATTTCTCACAACATATATGCCTCTGATTGGAATAGCTGTCTGGTAAAAAGAGATCAGATATATAGTGCTATTTAAAATCTCTTTGTTGAACAAATAGTCGAAATAACAGTCCAGTCTCTTACTACGAGTTCTAAGGATTGAAGGGGGGAGTCCCTTTGGGTGGCAGTGCAACTCCACTCACCCTGATCCAAAAATAAATAAATCCTTTTTGGAAAACGGTAACCAAGTTTACATTTTGACTGCAGTTTTCAAAGCGATAGTTTTGGGGAACTTTTCTTTGTTCCAGAAAAACAAAAAAAAGGACTCTCCTCCCGTCATGTCTTCCTGTTATCCACCCTCTTTATCCCTACAGCTCTACCCATCCCCCTAGGAACTAAACACTCATATTGGTCTTGTGTCTCTCTCTTTTTTTTTTTTTTTTTTTTTACAGACAGTATGATCAGAGTGGGCGGAGACTACCAGGCTCAGATCCCTGAGTTCAAACCAGGTAAGAGGAAAGCATGAGAGAAAGAGAGCTGACAGAGGGAATTTAATCAAGACAAATAGAAAGAGAGAGAGGAGGGGGGGGCTGAGAAGGATACATAGAGGTGAGGAGACATATGGAGGACATTGAAATGGAGGGGAATGCAGATTGATGAGAGGAATGAACCAGTGTTACTGAGGAAATCTAGCAAAGGTCTAGAATGTTGTATTTCTATTCCTTTTCCTTGAGCTAAACCAAATGGATTGCTTTCCTGTTTTGCCCTACCTGTTTAAATTGGTAGACACAAGACACACATAGGACACAAAAACTGACTCCTCCATCTTATGTAAAGACAATCATTTTCACAAATGGGCAATGTGAGAAAATAATTGATGTATACGACAAGAAATATGCTTTCTCCACACTACTTTGATTGACAGCTTTACATGCCTTACATTCATTCTATAAATGGTAAAATGGTAAATGGACTTGACTTATATAGCGCTTTTCTAGCCGATTTTCTCAGCCCCAAAGCGCTTTACATATCTTACCACATTCACCCATTCATACACACACTCATACACCGATGGCAGTAGCTGCCATGCAAGGCGCTTTCTGAACCATCGGGAGCAATTTGGGGTTCAGTGTCTTGCCCAGGGACACTTCGACATGTGGCGGGTAGGCGGGGAATCGAACCTCCGACCCTGCACTTCAGAGGCAATTTTCCTACCCACTTCGCCACTGCCGCCCATATAAAGGTCAAGTTGTCTTAAAATAAAATAAAATAAAATGTGTTATGTTTTAAAGTCTTTGTTAAATATATAAAAAGGGTTAGCCGTGCAAAAGTCAAACCATTTATTTTATTCATAACTTCAAAAAACAAATAATAACCATGTCTGATGTGGCTGTAGCTATGTTGTTTTCTTTTTTTTTACTTAGTTTGAATACAATTTCACGAGGAGAGAAAAGGTTTAAAGATGGTTGAATTGGGCTCCGTGAAACACTGTGATACCTGACAGGAGTCGTGCTAGATGTAAAGTGATGAGGCCAGGGAGGAAGCGTGCAGCAGCCTCTCTCGTCACGTCAGTGCACAGCTGTTGAATTCCCAAGAGAGTCCACCATCTCCACATCACTGTCTTCTCCTGGGTTCTCCCACTAACCAAGAGAGAGCCAAGATGGAGTCTGAATAGAAACACATTCACACTACGGGGAGGAAGACAGGGAAAGTTCTTAATAGGAGGTTTAAAAAGGAGACATCCAGGGAGAGACAGGGAGAGGGAGTTCAGAGACCTTAAAGGGTGTGTGTGTGTGTGTGTGTGTGTGTGTGTGTGTGTGTGTGTGTGTGTGTGTGTGTGTGGGTGATGAAAAGAGGTGATTGAGTGATAAACATATAGAAACACTTCAAATAATACATGGATTTAAATGGTAAATGTGTTTGTTTTGTTAAAAAAAAATGTCCCCGTTTGTTTTCATCACAGACAGTCCAACGCGCTTCAATGAGAAAGACCACAGGAGCATGTTGGTCTGGTGTCCCAACAGCCTGCTTTCTGATGCCATGTGTAAGCATGAGACACACGTACACATGGAGACACACACACACACTTACACACACCTGTACAAGCTTAACAATGTGACCTTCAGTTAAATGGCTCGAGAACAGCAATTAAAACTTGAATTCTCTGTTTTCCTTTGCACTCGTTTTTCTCTCACTCACTTACCCTTTTGTCTTCATCTCTCTATCCCTCATTTCCTTTCCCTCATATCTTCCTTTTTTATTAATGTCTTCCTCCTTTTTTCTCCCTCTCCCTCCTCGTTCTTCTTTTGTTCCCTCCACCATACTATTGTTGATTCTTTGTTTCTCTCTTTTCGTGCACTACATTTCTCCATCTCCTTCTTTTCCTGACGTTTTCCTCTCCTCCTCTCCCAGTGGACGAGTACATCCTGATGGCCAAAGAGAAGCATGGTTACAACATGGAGCAGGTAGGGCAGAACGACACACTCACACCAAAGGATCATTCCACTCATCAATGTGCAACAGAAGAGAAACTAATCCAAATGTCTGACCCTGTGTGTCCCTTCAGTCTCTGGGCATGCTGCTATGGCACAAACACGACGTGGAGCGATCGCTGGCCGACCTGGCCAACTTCACCCCCTTCCCAGACGAGTGGACCGTGGAGGACAAGGTGCTGTTTGAGCAGGCCTTCAGCTTCCACGGCAAGAGCTTCCACCGCATCCAGCAGATGGTGAGAGACCAAGAAATCAACATGCGCACTCTCATCATTTTTGGTGCAGAACTTGGTGTTATTTTCCCCAGTACCTGAAGGAGAAGTAAGTGATATGGTCCTTTTAGCTAACTTCCTCTCAGTGACTGCAGTTAGCAGTCCCCTCCCTCGTCCCTACGTCACCACCACATGAACACGCAGACGTCTTCATCAAATAGTGCCGCGATGGAGAGCAGCGAGTCATCGTTCATGTGAACAGAGACCCGCCTCTTTATAGCACTCTGTCTCCTGATTGGAAAAGAAAAACAGCGGGATACTCAAAATTGTCTGGCAATTACTGCAAAGCTGAATGACTGGGAGACCTGTGTTATTAACTGCGCATACTGTTTAAGTGATATGAATATAGAATGATTTATCACGTATATTAACAAATGAATATCACTTACTTCTCCTTTAATCCCTGATCATTTATTGATTGTAATGTGTTTGCGTTTAGCTTCCAGACAAGCTGATCTCCAGCCTGGTGAAGTATTACTACAGCTGGAAGAAGACCAGGACCAGGACGTCCGTCATGGACCGACAGGCCAGGAGGCTAGTGAGCAAGAGAGAGAAGGAAGACAGGTATGAGAGTCTAATGTTCCCCCTGGGACGACTGAGGGAGAAGAGGGAGGGATGAGCAGGGACAACAGAGGGAGAAGAGGGAGGGATGAGCAGGGAGGAAACAATATGTTATCTGAAATGACTCGACTGAGATGTGACATTAACTAAACTCCTTTTGGTCAATGACACTACATAAGCACCAGCATACTGGGAAACAAGAGTCTCATGAATATCAATGAAATGCTTTGATAGGATTTCTGGTCATTTTCAGTCGACATTCTCAAGCATTTAAGAAGTAGACAATTGGCAAGGGACCAGGCTTAGCCAGTTGAGTGAAATGTTCCTTTTCCCACTTGTAGTAATGAAGACGCAGAGGAAGTTGGTGACCCTGGCAGCGACAGTGACTTTGAGATCGATGCCAAGAAAGAGGTGAGCACTATGAAGCGTAATGGTGGTTGTGTGTGTGTGTTTGTGCATGCCTATATAAACACACTTTTCTGTTGTATTAGTCATGACCTACCTGGAGAGATCGCCTTGCCAAATTAATTGCATCTTTATTCTTTCATTTCCGATACATAATTGTAATGCTTGCCGTTCTGGTAAACAGCTATCATTCTGACAGAGCCCGACGTCTTAACATGTGTTGCGCTGTGTGTGTCCACACAGGCAGTCAAGCAGAACCCCAGCAGCACCAGCTCAGACAAGGCCACGCCCAGCCGCTCGGGCCCGGTGAAGAAGGAGAGCATCGGGGCTCAGTACCGCCACCACCCGCTCCGAGCGCGCCGCCGGCCGCCCAAAGGCATGTACCTGGAGCAGGAGGACATCACCTCTCTGTCTGCCTCCCACGACGCAGGGGTGCTCACCGTACGACAGCTGGACACACAGCTGGTGTCACTCAAGAGACAGGTACAGCAATACTACCGGCCTTTATGCCTCCTTTCCACTGACAAGCACGGTTCGGTTCGGCACGGTTAACCCTAGATCTAGTCCCGCTAATTACTTCAATTAGCCAGTTGAACTTAGCTGCTCCCTCTTTCTTGTCTTCTTTTCAGGTTCAGTCTATTAAACAGAACAACAGTAGTTTGAAACAGGGCATAAACCAAGGCGTGGACACCTTCAGACCTGCTGAGGTAAGTCCATTTTCTCTACGTTTTCCCTCATTAATATCCCGCGTCTCTCCCCTCTATGGTCTTTATGTCAAAGCATTTAATCTCCCTGCCCTTCCCCAACTCCCTCCAAATATTCTTTCAGCCCTTGTGGGACTGAGATTAGTCTTAATCTGCTCTTTTCTCTCATGCTGTCCTTTTCAGCCCTCATTGTCTCTCTCTCTTTCAGCCCTCATTGTCTCTCTCTCTTTCAGCCTGCCTCTAAGATGAACTCTCGTTGGACCACAGAGGAGCAGCTCCTAGCAGTGCAGGGTGAGCATGGCCTGCCTTCCCTCCTACTGAGTCACAGGCACAAGTCAAAGTGTTGGACACATGTATATTCATATTTTCCCCTCACACACTCACTCCCTGCCTGTGTCAGTACTGTAGAATCACTGATACATGCAGTGCAGAAGATGGCTCCTGAAATATAACAGCATAGGCCTTTAGTTGGCAAGTGTTGAGTCTTTTAATTGAGGTGGCTAGAAAAAAATAATTTACATTTTAAAGTTCCCCTCTGAGCTAAAGTTTACAGGATGTATTGGCCTTAAAAACCCATCTGGCACTACATCTACTGCCATGTCTGTTTATTTAAGTTCTCCTGTTGTAATGCATTTTAGAAACAGATTCCAGCTGTGATTGAAGTGAACTAAAGTTCAGAGTCAAACCGATGTTTCGGTGACGCTTAAGAGAAGTGAAGCGAAGCAGCTGCTGTTCCAAATGAGTGAAGAGACAGTTGTCTTCACTGAGGGTTATTCATTAAAGGAAGAGTTGTGCCTGGTGAGTGTCTGTTGTTAGTAATGGACAGCAAAGGGCACCAAACTGCATAGACTGGTGTTTAGTAAATGACTTGCTGTTGGATGATCTGACAGAATATTGCTGACTGACTGAATAATACCTTTTTAAAGTATCAAGAAAAGCAGTGGAGATTTCAGTCTCTGCCGTTCAAATCTATAAATGTCAGAAAGACAACATCCCTCATTCCTTTCCCCTAGCAGCTGTAGTCAGCGTGCCTTTGAGCAAAGCGTTTAACCCCCGGCGACCACAGCTGTTTAGTGCAAGCAGAGGAGGAGAAAGGAGAAGCTGAAAGACATGAGTTAGTGTGACGTGTGTGTGTTTTAGAGTGTGACGTAGGACAGGCCTGGAAAAGAGCAGGTGCACTCAGCCAGTCGACCTTAGGCCAAGGTGAACAGGAAACCCAGGAGCCTGCTCACACTATGTTCACTCTACACACACACACACACACACACACACACACACACACACACACACACACACACACACACACACACACACACACACACACACACACACACACACACACACACACACACACACACACACACACACACACACACACACAGCCATGTTTCTCTGAGACTGAACACACTCTGCTGTTGTTGCCTTTTGATAGCAACATATGGCTTCTGAGTGATGTATGTAGAGATGGTGTTAACCTGACGTTTGTTTTCCTTTCCAGCTATCCGTCGCTATGGCAAAGACTTTGCAGCCATCGCCGAGGTGATAGGAACCAAGACACCTGCTCAGGTGAGCACCGACTTTCTCAGGAGTTGAATTTAGGAATATTTTGTGAATCACCTCCTTTTTATTCTGACCTCCATCCATTGAGCAGTTTACTTTGTGTGAGCGGTCTATCAGCTTTTCATCTGCTCCCGTTTAGGTTTATAATCTCCATTATCCCTCCTTTTTAATGTATCTACTGACCTCCACGGGGTGCCTCTGTGTCCTTGAACTCAGCACAACTTTGAGTCCTCTCTCCTTCCTCCTGTGTGTGTGTGTGTGTTCAGGTGAGCTCGTTCTTCGTGAGCTACCGGCGGCGCTTCAACCTGGACGAGGTGCTGAGGGAGTGGGCAGCGGAGCAGGTGGCCTCCAGCAGAGACCAGAGAGAGCCACGCAGGAGCAGTGAGGACATGTCTGCTGCTACTGACGCAGCCAACGAGGAGGACGAGGTGAGCTGCAACCTCTCACACACAGTGAATAATCCACACATCACTTCTAAACATGTTTGTATTTAGCCTAGCATAAAGAGGAAATGGCTAGCCTGGCTGTGTCCAAGTTCAAGCACAGACCTACGAACATATCTGAACTAAGATTATTAATAAGTTGTATTTTTTTAAATGCATTTGCTTGATTAGTACACAAACAGAAATGTATAAAACGACCTGTGAGCTGTAACCTAATGGCCTCGCACTGGGTTTTGTCAGGTGTGTTGTTGCCTTTGTGCCACATCTGTTGCTGTAGCAGCAGAAACTGCATAAAGATGAAGTAGTCCCTCCACAAAGTTTCATATTTACTATATTTAGTTTGTTTATTAATTAAACAATCAAATAAACCTGTCTCATTAGTGACTTCCTGTACAGTATAAAACTGCTTGACTAACAGGACTATCACCTTAACGCTGAGTCTTACAGTCCATGTCGTGTTGGTGCTGTTGGTTGACATTCATACCTCCATAGTGTAGATTCCAAAGCAGGTGGTTGTAGCATGAAGTTCCAGCTCTCACGTCTCTGCTGTTCTCCCTCCCACTCTCTCTCTCTCAGGTCAAAATGGAGGACTCTCCCCCGGAGGCGGCTGGGGGCAGTGGCTCCTCTCCCCCGTCGTCCAGCCAGACGTCCCTGTGCCAGCCTCCTCCTCTGCTGCGCCCTGCCCCTCCGTCTGCTCCCCCCAGCCTCCTGCGTCAGCCCCCTCCACTGCAGACGCGCCCGCTGCAGAGCCGGCCTCCACACAACCACCCCCCGCCCCCCCTCATCAGGCCCGCTGTCACCACCTCTACCACCACCTCTGCCTCCAGCGGGAGCTCCAGCCTCAGGGCCTCACCTCCAAACCCTTCATCCACCACCTCCTCCTCCTCCTCCTCCTCCTCCACTACTGCAGTGCCGATGCCTCCATCGCTGGTCGGCCTCAAAGTGGAGCAGACCAACTCGCACTGATACCAGCACACACACACACAACAAGAATAGGAACACACACACCACACAAACAAATTAGCATGCAGACGGACACATGGACACAAGTTGTTTTCTCTGCCTTCATCCTGTAAGTCCATCGCTCCTAGCTTATTTTTTGTTTAGTTTTTTTTCTGGGACCATCACGCGTCACATGATCCATTGAACACGATCAGGACCTTTAGGTGACATCACAGCTCTTAAAATGTGTCAAGAAGAGTGAGGAGCCCCCCGCATGTCCACTATGTAAGTCAGTAAGTAGCCTATATAAAAATGCCTACCTCCGTAAAAACACACAGACACACTACAAACAAGCTAGGAGTTTAAAACAAACACTACCCACACCCACACACACCTACACCTCTCTGAAAACAAACCAGAAGAGACACTGGATCATCAAGCTGTTGAAGAAAGTCCTGTCCACAGAGTGAAACCCACCTGCTTGTTTCCATGGCAACTGCTGAACATCTGGATGGCAGAGGCGTGTGGTTGAACACACACACACACACACACACACACACACACACACACACACACACACTATAAATATATATATATATACATGTACTGTATACTGTAGGTTCCACTGGGCAGGTATCAAGTCATCCAAACAACCTTCAGGAAAATGAAATTCTGAACAAATGAGGGAAAGAGAAAATGAGGAAGACCGAAGAAGAGTTGCCCCCACCTGAGCCAAACCTTAGCGGTCACGTAGATTTAGAAAAATCATTCCGGGGGCTGAATATGATGTGAAGAAATACACCTTTACCTGTTGAGCTGTGCCTTGAACCCGGACCCTCACAGAGGAGCAAAAAGGTACTTGAGCTAAGAAAAGCAGGCTCTGTAATGGAAGCTGTTTATCCTCATGGCTTTTAATGTTGGTGCAAAAAAATTGAGAAACGAAGAGCCAGAGGCTCTTCTCTCATAGCCATGTATGACTAGTATTAACTGGAGTGATGTTTTCCTATGTTTTTGACTAGACCTTTAAAGTGAGCCCTAGGGTAGGCAGTTATTGTAAGTAGTTTAGATAGTTCCTACTTTATTATTATGATGATTATTGACTGAGCACTTAGGAAAAAAAGAGCCTTCAAACACAGGACTGGACTTTGCCTCACATCACAAGAAGACGACGTTTGTCATCTGGATCTTTCACTGCTTTATGGCCGTTACTTGCTACCAATGCAACGTTAGCCTCTGTGTGTAAGACATGTGTCGAGGACTGTTCTTTAAACCAGGTTTACAGAGTGAAGGGGAACTGTCCACCCCTTTCCGACCTCCTACAGACACTGAAAACTGAAATGTTCTGCCAAAGTCTGTTCTTGCTTTAAAGCTCAGTGTCCCACAGAATCCCCACGTCTCCAGCAAGCTGTTGAGCTTCAGAGGAAAGTTTGTTTGGACTTTAAACATGGCTAGTGGCTGGCTTCCTACAAGAGGACATGTAATAAAACAAAAGCTCTTAAAGAAATGGGTCTGCATTTTGGGATATAATGTATTTGCTTTCTTGCCGAGTCAAACGAGGAGATGTGTTCCACTTTCATTTCTGTATGGTAAATGCTAAGCTAGCTAGCATAACTGGAGGGGGAACCAGACTTTTTTTTTGACAGTGAACACCTCTAAAGCTGACTATAAGTGTTTTATCCGTACAAAAACGTGTAAAACCATTCCAGTGTTTTTTGCCGGACTATTTCTTGTGCGGGACCACTAACTTCCTGTAGTTAATGCTGACCAGCCAAGAAATAGTCCTGCACATTACCCCCTGTAAAATGATGGGTTGTTTTTTGTACTTTTGTCATTCGGATGTATCAAATGAGATGTTTGTAGGTTTGCCATTACCTCTTGAGGTCAAAGGGCAACTGAAAGGATTAATTCAGCCAATGAGCTCTCAAACATGTTGCATCTTGCTTCTCAGTCCTGCCACAGTGCAGGTTTCTGCCTTTTAAATGTTCCTATAGCTTGTGTTGATGGCAGGCCACCATGTGAACAAATGCAATGACTGGATGATTTTCTGCTGTGGTTGCTTCCTCTCTTCATAGTCTAGTTGTAAGTGTCTCACTGCCTTTTTCAAGCAGATCTGGGATCACACGTCCTGTATAAACTTTTTCTTTAAGCCTTGTTCAGTGCTTCTCTAATAGTCTCACTTCACCTGCTTTAGTTAGCAGAGGCTTTTGGTTACAACACGGCACTGAGCAGGAATCAAAGCAACCCATCACTACGTTTGGCTTTAAGGTGGCTTGAATTTTGACTTTCAATCGGACAATTGCTTACATTTGGTCCTTTCTCCAAAAATGGCTTGTGTGTACTGTATGTGAGAAGTTTACATTGTGGAAACTGAACTGTTTGTGTTTGAGAAATGTTTTGTTTTTTTATAGAATAAATGACCAAATCATTCAGTATTCGTCTTGAATTTTAAAGCAGTTCATCCACACATACATAATGTTGGGTGTGCAATGTTAACCTTACATAAACCTACAAGTGTGTATTTGTGAGAGTCCTGTACGAATCATCTGTTCCCAACTGCCAAACCTTATCAAAACACCATCTGTTGACTCCAAACAGGTGTGGCCACCTGCAGCTCCCACATTCCTGAGCAGGGCTGGGGTCAGGAGCTCCTGGTCGGGCTTTACCTGTACAACAGGGAGTCCATCAGAAGAAGCCTGTCAACAGCCCTAAGAAAAATGGAAAGCACTGTGGACAGACATGACATGACTGCAAAGTTTAACTTGTACAAAGATTAGCTTTGAATTATTTCACTCAAAAAACATCTCAATCGGATAGGGAACTTACATCTCATCACCTACCCACATTTTCATAAAGATCCCTTGAAATGATTTATTTTCCTTTTAAGACTTCTTGTCATGATGTGAGCAGAACACTATACTAGTTGGTGCTCTCTGGTGGACAAACTATGAGAGAGTTATACAAATAAAGTACATCTACTTAAAACTCATTACCTATCAAGAAAAAAAAATTGTTGAGCAGAAATTCCACATTTCAATAAAAGGCTTTTAGTCAAATTAAAAGTGCCATTTAATGATATCTAAAGCCCGGGGAAAAGCTCCATTTAGGACAGGCTGCTGAGAGCTTCATGAAAGAGCCAAAGGTTATTGAACTTACTTCACACATAATGGATTTCACAGGCAGACTCATTATATCATTGTTTTTATTACTATCATTGTAATTTTTCATCATTTTGTCTTTGCACAAAAAAAAACAGACAAATAATACACTTTTCAGGAGTTGATCACACCTCCCAACCCCAAACCCACCACTACAGTTACAGTTTGCTCAAAACACATTTAAAATCAATGTAAATTACAGCAATGTAAAACGAAATAATGTAAAATAAAATCAACCCTGAAAGAGATAATATAACAGCAACAGCCAGAATAATAATTAGAATCCAATACCCAGCACCTTAAAACA
Organism: Ammodytes marinus; assembly: GCF_949987685.1. Taxonomy (NCBI): domain Eukaryota; kingdom Metazoa; phylum Chordata; class Actinopteri; order Uranoscopiformes; family Ammodytidae; genus Ammodytes; species Ammodytes marinus. The sequence goes on from NC_137227.1 coordinate 5,325,461, forward strand.
ATGATCAACTTTCAAAGAAAAAAAGAAAAAATCTGACGTATTAAAAACTGAAAGAAATAGTAAAACGACAGTGTGTCATTGTGATAAAGAAAGAAAAGTGTTAAGTTAGGTACAACCAGCTGACTCCCCGCGTCTTCCCCATGGCCCCCTTTCTCTGACCCCCGTGTGTTTTTATGCTTCGACAAACTGGAGCATCAACGCAAGACAGGAAAAGGCTTCTTCTGGGTTTTGTGGCTTTCAGCGTGAACGTGTGTTGACGAAGAAGTCTTTGCTGCTTTCTCTCTCTGCTTCAAGCCATTGTGGACCGAAAAGGCCTTCAAAATAAACTAAATCGAAAATAAACAGACGTTAAAACAGACAAAAAATATGGCCACAGATGAACGCGCAGCAGTCGCCACCACCGCCCATCAACATCATTCAATACATCAAATACTCCTGTCTGCACTGTGGGGTCGTGGTGGGGGTTGTGTGTTCAATCCGTAACACTACGAGTGTGTGTGCGTGTGTTAAAGGTGCACTACGCTGAAAAGGCAGCAATGATATGATCCGACGTGACCCTTCTCACCCACATCTTTCTACGAAACAAAAATATATTATGAAATCAAAAGCAGAAGAAAAAAATTATTCAACATTCGTTCATCTGCCTTCTTCTCATTCTCTCTCTTTTTTTTTCTTTTTTTCCCCAGTGATATTTTATAATACACTCACACACACACACAGTTTGATACATACTCCAAAGACACCGTTTTTGTGTGTTTGCTCTTTAGAAACACTTGTAGCAGAGAGGGGGGGTAGCGGGGGATAAGAAATGCATCGGTTCAGGGTTGACATTCTGAATATTGAAGGCGTGATGCCAACCGAAACGATACCAACATCAACAATAACAAAAAAAAAAGTACAAATAAATCATTTATGCATTTATGTGCTGACGTATGCAACAAAAACAAACCCCAAATTTAAATCTATAAAGAAAGGCAACATAAAATCCATCGACAGACCCCGTCCACAAACTGTCCTTTCCCTCCCCAGTTTTCCCCGGATGCCCCTCTTTTCCAGTGCACAACTCTTTTTTAAAAGCCATAAAAGAAGAAGAAACTAAAAATGAATAAACAAAATGAGTAGGGACTTGAAGCCTGGTCGAAGCCCGAACTATCGACGATGGCACCAAGTCCGACTGGCCTCCTCGGACTTGATAAGAGTGACAGAAAGAAAGAAAAAAAGAGGAAAAAGAGGGAGTGAAGATGTGAAAGAGATGGATGTGTTTGTGCCGAGTCCATTTGAAACCAGAGGGGGAGGGTGGTAAAGTGTGTGTGTGTGTGTGTGAGGGGAGGAGGTGGAAGGATGGGTCAGGTGGATATTTGAAACGTTCATTTTTGTGTGGCGGGAGGAGGGGTCCTTCAACCAACAACAGCAAAGTTAGTCCATCCAAAGACCATCTGTAAGGGTGTGTGTGTTAGTTTGAGTGTGTGTGTGTGTGTGCAGCCAAAGTCCTGGCTCAACCGGAGTCCATTCAGCTTTGGAGGAGAATCAGAACAAATCCAAATCAAAACCCTGAAGAGTTTTCCAGCAGAATAAGGCTTTCCCATCTTCCTGCCACTCACCACCATGTGTTAAGAGAATCAGAGAGAAAGTAGAATCTTTTTTTTTTCTTCTTTTTCTTTCAGCAATTCCTCCGACTATCTCTGTCCTCCATCTTTAGCTGGTTCCCCCTCCTTCCCCCTCCCCTTAACCCTAAAAGGCCGGGCAGCAGAACCGTGCAAGAAAAAAACTGAATAAATAGCAGGAAGTAGTGACAGGAGTGGTCAAAGTGATCAAAGTGTGACTTCTAAAAATAAAACAGAGCAGATCGGACATGCAGAAGAGTGGAACGTCTAAGTAGAACGTGAGAAAATAAACCCAGCAAGGGAAGAGAGAGAAGACCTCGGTCTATAAGTACTTCACAACTCAGAGGAAATCCACTCAAGAGTTTTTTTTCTAATGGCAGAGGCCTCGGGAACTTAAGGGAACAGAACTGCTAGAAAAGAGACTCTTTTTTTCTAGTCTCAGAAGCGATAGCCCTACTTCAGACCTTTAGTCCACATAACAATCGGGTTATTTTTTTTAAAGTGATCCCCACCCTTTAGCTTACCTCCTGCCCTCCACTTACAGCATCATCTTCATCCTGGCTAACCCCCCCAAACCCCTCCACCCCTCTCATCTCGTCTCCTCTGCTGGCTCACAGTTTGAGCTCGTTGGCGATCTTTGAGGCAATGTTCTTGAAGGCGATGGACGTGCCAGAGATCCTCTTGAAGCGCACGCCGTTGAGGGAGAGCCTTGGCAGCTTGCACACCTCCATCTCCCACTGGACGAAGTCGTCGCGCGCCGGGTTCCCCGACACACACAGCAGCATGTAGCGCTCACGCAGCTCGTACTCGCAGCTGTTGGAGTCCAGCACCTTGCGGATCTCGCGCATCATCTCGGCCGGCTCCATGGACGATGTGGTCTTCATGGACCAGGTGAAGCGCAGCGAGCGCGGCTTGGCTGACTCCTTCTGCAGGCCGCCGATGGCCGGAGGCGTGCCCGTGCCACCTGGACGGAGGGAGAGAGAGCGAGATGACCATGGCTCCCACACATTCTTACAAACACGTTTTCCAAAAGGCCCGTTTCACAATCATACGGTTCATTAATGAAACTCTTACTGTGTTTTTCTTGACACGTGTTATGTATTATTATATTTGTCATTTAAAAGCCAAACATTATTAAACACACACCTCCGAGGCGTTCTTGTGGATAAGTAAGAAGCGAGACCTTAAACAAGTGACTCAAGGAACTATTTTGCATTACGTTAAGACATGTTTTGGAAATTTTACAAACAACCTTAAACACTAGTGAAAATGAGTGTAAATTCAAAACGTTTTCAAAACAATCAGATAATTCCAAACCATTTCCAGGTCTGGAAAAAGTATCTTAGAACCTATGATGACAGACACAGGGGCGTAGGTTTCATTTCAACATAGGGACGGAACACATTAAGTGGGTGTGGTGGTTGTCCCCCAAAATCTTTTAGTGTCAAACACTTCATTTCAGGAGGAAAAGACAACATTCAGGTGCCCAGTGACACAAATATAATGGGATATAATACTGCATATAATACTGGCTCTAAGACATTCTGTATTGCTTTCAAGTAATTATTCTCTTGTATTGTTCAAACCTTCTGTACATTTTAAAAATATTATGTGTGTATTGGGATATCTTTTTAATTTATTTTGTAGGAATCATGTACAGTACATCCAATCAAGAAAACTATTAGAGAATAGGAGACCTTGTTGTGAGGCCATCAAGGTTAAGATGGTATGGTGCACTATGGCTAAAGGTAAAAAGCATACATAAATGTTTCAAGCGCCTAAAATGATATTTGTACCTCTTTTTTCTGGCAGAATGGAGTTGTCTTTCATATTTTTTTGAGGGGGACAAATTTAGACCAATTGTTGTAACTGAAGGTGGAGAGTAATAAAAGCCAACATACCAGTGTTACCAGATCCTGGTGAGGAGTTGTTCTCGTCATTGTTGGAAGAGGAGGAGAGAACGCCGCCAGACGTCTTCTCAGACTTGTCCACTGTGCTGCTCAGCATTGACCTGGGTGAGGGATGGGAGGATGCAGCAGCAGGAGAGACAGAGAGAGAGAAGCAGAGAGAGGGAAAGAAGAAAAAGTGTGAGAATTGAGAGAATTATTGAAAATAAAAAAAAGAGGGAAGGAGAAAGGAGAAATGGTTGAGAGGGAGAGGATGAGGGTTGTGGCAATGAATGAAGACAAAAAGCAAATTTTCTTTTAAGTACCCCTGTGTGAGTTTGTGTGCGCACATCTCTCAGGTTACTATCGTGTGTGGATTTTTATATATCCGTGGGATTGTTCAACTGTGCTGGCACACAAACACACATTTGGGTACTTTTGATTCTGGGTTTCCCCAACACACACACAACCCACCATGCAGGTCAACCTCCAGCATTCTCACTCTCTGGGATGCCACCATTCGCTGCTAATCTCTCCCCCGATTGGTTAAGCCGTTACCACCACCACCACCAACCAATTACATCCCAGCTCGGCCCGCTCCCCACCCCCCTCTCCCAGCCATTCACAACAAGCTCAGAGGTCATCTAGTGATTGGCTCCAGTCTACTGATTTGGCAGGCGGTTTGGGAAGAGTTCTGCGGGGGGATTTCAGTTTTATCGGGGCTGTTTCTGTATCTCACCTGCTGCCCTCATCCCGACCCTCTCCCTCATACGGACTCCTCGAGAAAAATCAACACAAGTTTAGTCTTTTTGAGGGCTAAAGGGCAACAATTGGACTTAAAACAGATTAATATAAAAAATCAGCCGGCTTGTACACAGACACGCTGCTCGCCATGCCTGCCTCAATGTTCCAATCCAACCATATCGAGCGCCTGTCCCAAATGACACACATTTCCAGTCTGTGAAAGACATCTGTCACAGCTCCTCACACAGGAGATGCAAGTGTTCCAATGTGGGTGAGCGGATGAGTGAAGAAAATAATTGAGCTTTGTCCATTAATCCACCGCTAAGTTTATGTGTCAAGTATTTTCAACATTCTCAGTAATTTATACTGTAGTTTCAACTAGTTTTCTGATTGACTACTTTGTACTAAAATGTAAGGAATGGCTCCAAGCAATAACGTGTTGATAAATACACAAACAAATTCATAAAGCTACATTTATGTTGTAACTTTGCTAAGTGTAAAAAGTAGAAAAGGCGACAATGGTTTCAGAGAAAGGTGATGAATGGAACAGAATGGCCTGAACAGACATGGAACTGATTGGGAGCTGGTCCAAATAAAACAATGTTTGGGTGAAAAAGGATTTGTGCCAAAATATCATGGTAAATGTAAAAATCCAGATTAAAGTATTTTCAACAAGTTGGAACAGAGTAGAATGGCTGAGTTTGGAGTCCAGATAAACGGAACGTTAGGAACAAAAAGGTGAAATGAAAGGATTTGGACCAGGACAGCACGGTTTGGAACAGAATGGTTGGCATGGTGAGGGCGAGTCGTGCGGCTAAAGTAGGTTAGAAGAATTCAGGATCCCAGCACTGCTTTTAAACCTGTATTAGTAACATTGGACCTACACACAGGCTCTTACACATACACACACTGTCTGACAAAAAAAAACAATGTAACTTCAGCCTATATAACATGTTTGTAACAAACAAACACACACACACTCTATCTCTCTCTCTCATACCAGCGGACAACACAGAGAACACACAAGACAAACTCAGTGGAGAAAAGCTGACAACAGAGAAACACAAAGACAAAAAACACATGCAGACAATGGAAGGAAAGTGACACACATGACAGATTCAACAGTTTATGGTTTTGAATTCATTGTGGTTTAGGAAAAGGAAACATTCCCTGCCCCATTAAAAAAAAGAAAAAAAAAAAAAAAAGAAAAAAAAATATCATGTGAATATCTCCTGCAACAGAAACATGGTTAAAAGTATATTGCACATGGGTAATTACGGGAAATTTGTATTTTACATTTTAAAAAGGTAAACTGGTGGACAATGTAAAATCAGTTTGGTTTTATCACTTGGCATGCTTGTATGATTGAACTAAATATGAAGGGATGCAAAATGACTCCCAGGGGCCAATGTGACACCACAGGAAAACAAAAACTGATAAAATGATTACTCAAATTCAAACATATCGCACTTCCACTGTCCACCACACAGTGCGCTCTGAATACATGGTTGCTACAAATAACACAAAATTGCCCAATGTTTATAAATGGATAGAATACAAGATTTGTTTCACTCATCTTTCAAAATGAAGGATTTATGATAATGCTTCAACAGCCCAAAGGCATTGCTTCTTGTAGAAATCAGTATTATCATAAAGTGGTGTTGCAACTTCTAGCCACCAGGTGGAGCAATGGACCAGATTGAAGGAAAATTGCTAAACCTGCTGGTAAAAAGCAGCCAACACACTTAAAAGTGTGTGGGTGTGGGTGTGTGTGTGTGAGATGTGATGGTCAAATGTGTGTCCTAGACATTTAAATGTAAAATTTGTTCGAATCTGCATATAGTGCTAATATTTACATGAGCACGGAGAAAATGTGTGGTTATGTAAATGTTGTGTGTACGCAAATATAGGTATATGTGCATGGAGTGTGTTGTGTGTGTGTGTGTGTGTGTGTGTGTGTGTGTGTGTGTGTGTGTGTGTGTTTTCACAGCATAAAAGGGTCTTTTCCAGCCAGGGTAGGTCAAAGCCATCCATATCTGTTGCTGCTGCTGTTAGAGAGCCAGCACCAGAGTGAAAACACAGAAAGGAGTGCAGCCTCCAGAAAAAGAGTGCAGAGCCTGAGAAAGACTGCAGCCTCGTCCCTCCCAGGTCCTCCCCTCTCTCTCTACCTCAATCCACAACTACCAACTAACATTAAGGGACCTAGCATCACAAAACACACCCACAGGGGGGCCTTCAGAAACTTGCACCATAAAACTAAAATCACAACTCTTTTCTCTATGGCTGGTGAACATTAGATTCTAGTGACTAAACCAATGAAAGCAGAGGGGTGAGATGGGATGATGGTTTAAGGGGTAGATGGCGTTAGCATCGATAATGGTTAGCGACATTAGCATTAACAATTCCGGACTAAGTGACAAAGCAAGACTTAAATGAAAACTACTTAAAAAAACAAAAATCATCTATTCTATCTCACATTCTTAGGGAAATGAGGAATTTTGTGTGGGCGTGTCCATTGAACGACACTTTATATCATTACCTCACCAGTTTCATAGACTTGGAGAGGTGGAGTTTTCATTAAGCTCAAAACAAAGGACAACGTTAGCCTGCACCTGAAGCTACCACTACGAATGGGTTAAGGTTACGTAGAGAGTAGTTTGATCTATTGCTTCTGAGACGCTACAGGGGGGACACCAGCTCACACACACTGTACCTGAGGTATACATGGGAAAAACAGGGGGAAGAGTGGGAGGGACAATGGAGGGACGCAGTGGTGAGAGGGTGAGCGTGTTATTGTGCCGTGTGATGATGGAGTGAGTGGGTTAAGTGAGCGGGGGTGGCTGGGTGAGGGGGGAGTTAGTAAGAAATCAAAAATATGAATACATATAAATAAAAGTGGGCATCAACACGGCAATCAAAACCAGAAGGCTCAAAATAAGGGGCCAACCACAGGAAAAATAAAGCGGGAGAAAAGATGAGGCTCAAGGCAAAAAAGGAAGAGTTCAACAAAAAGCTGCACGAAACACCAAAAAAGGGCAGGAAATATTTATATATATGGAAAATATATATGAAGGAGAGAATATACGTATATATATATATATCAAGGGGTTATATTTAACGTTGGGGATGTTGCCTACCTTCTCGGAAACCTGAACGAGAGATTTCTACAAAAACAAAAAGAGGGATAAAGAAAGAAAGAGAAACAAACGTATGTATAAAAACGTATAGATTTGAGGTCTTTCCTGTAAAAGACAAGCTTTCCCCGTCTTGAATGGCAAACTTCAAAAGCAACATGAACCAGGCTCAATTTGGAACTGAAGCAGCAACCAACATTTAATAAACAAAAAAAAAAAAACGACAAAAAGAAAAGATTGGCGTTACTGCCGTCCACTTTCAAACTGTAAAGTGTTTCAGTGTTGGGAATCATTGGTGTGGATGTGTGAACAGACATAATTAAATGCACACCAGAACACCCCCATGGGAATTTAATGAGCTCAATGGGAAAATGTCATTAAGAGTCCCTGATTGTACACAGTTAAGACTCCACCCCTCCCCACCCAACATGAAATGAAGCGCTCCTCCGCACACACACAGCGGTCCTGGGTGATCCTGAAAAGAAGTGTTTGTGAGTTGAAAAGTTTAAACCTGATTAAGAAAAATGGAATAAACAGACACACAAGCAGAGACACATTTCAAATGAGAAAAGCACAAGTTAAGCAACAACTTAATCTTGAACACACATTGAGAAACTTATAACACTTATAATGACACACACACACACACACACATGTTTGAAGGACGGAGAAACATTACTTAAGAGCAGGAAAGTGCAGTGGTAGGATTATATGATATATTAATAAAACACTCAGCTTCAGTGTGTGTGTGTTTGGTTGGTCAAACTGTACAAATGCAATACAATCTCTCTGTCTCCACCACCTCTACTTCCTACCAGCATGCCAAGTTGTGTGTCTGTGTGTGTGTGTGCATGTGTGTCAAGGTGTCCCCACTAGCGGTATTTATAGTTGAGGAAAAGTGATATCTCCGGTGTAACCATGGATACTGTCGCCACGGAGCTACAGTTATCTCTGAGTGGGAGTCCTAGAGAGTTGCTGTGCCTGTACCTCCGCCCCACACACACACACACACACACACACACACACACACACACACACACACACACACACACACACACACACACACACACACACACACACATAAATCTCCATTTCTGTTTATAAGCAAACAAAATACAAAAGTCCCTTGTTCTTGCTCCTTCCCTCACACATGCATTTCAAGGCTTGTATTAGTAACGAACCTCCAGGGTTGGTTTGTCAGTGCTCACTTGGACCTTCCTTTTTCACTGTGTGTGTCCCCTTTAAACCCTCTCTTCCTGTCACTTCCTCTCCTCCATATCTTCCATTCTGACGGTGGCCTTTGATAATGATATGCAACTGAGCATTTGTACCGCTCCTAAGATGCCCTTCATACACCCATTGACCATTTCTGTCTTTAGAAATGAACTACATCTAAACTGATCATTTTATCTCAGTGTGAATCTGCCAATAACTGGTCTATCTGTAACACATTCTGTTTTAGTGAAATGAAAATATAGAAGATAAGCCTTTATTAACCATTCAAACCCTGATTCCATAACATTTTCACCTATAATTAATAATCTGTCACTCATTTTAAAATACATAACTGTAAACCTTATTGTGTAATTAATAATAGTTCTGGCACAATGTCTATTAAAAGTAGAGCCAGTATTTATTTTTTCAAAAGCCAAAATCAGCAGGTAGAAATATCAACCGAGTTGTCACAAGACACTGCACAATCAAAGGGGTTGGTAAATACTATATCCAGCGTGCTTTTCCTTCCACTTTCCTAACCGCAGTTTACTGTCTTCACCTCACTGTATTTACACAGTTGGGATCAAAGGGACTCAACTTCCAGGGAAAATCAAAAAGAGAGAAAAAATAAAGAATACACATTTAGCTTTCATTACAAGCAGGCAGGTACCCACGAGAGCAGCTCTTAGTGCTGCGACCTGCACCAGAGCACTGGGATGAAAACTGGGCCAGACGTGAAACCAAAACCAAAATTACTCCTCAGTCACCACTGCTCCAAACAAAATTATAGAGAAGACCCAGCTGTTCCCTTCCTCTCCCTTTCTACTCTGAGCAAGAGTTACAGATCAGCACAAGTTTAGTGATAGGGACGAGACCAGACCAGCCCTTTTAAATAAAAACTCGAAGGAAAAAGACAGTGATGACATGGACGTACAGTATGTCGTTCCTGAGAGAGGAAGAGAGAGAGCACATGAAATGACTACTACTAGTTTTCTGTTAAAGAGCTCAAACCTTTGGTTATTTTTTTATATAAATTGTAAAAAAAAAAAAAAAAAGAACTCAAACCTCAATACTCAGAAAAAGCTTTAAACTGTACTTGTGCTGGGACGTATCTGGATAATAAGTAGAGCAGCTGCTACCACGACTGCATTGCACTTAGCTACACAGTTTTCCTCTCCTGTCCGTCTTGCTGCTTCCTCTTCTCTTTGACCTCAACCACAGAGTTCAATCCTAACTTTTTTTTCTCCCCCATGCACCCGCCTCTCTGTTCTGCCACTCACCTGCGTACGAACTTGGATGTGAACTTGCTGAAGATGCCCGTGGCCCCGTGTGTCCTGCGGGCCTGGCTGTTGCCGTGCGACAGCGACGGGGAGGCGGGTCCTCCGGGGTAGGCCGAGCCCTGCTGGTCCCGGGCGCCCCGCTGCTGGCCTGCGTGGAATGTGCTGCGGATGCCCACCCCTCTGGAGAAGTTGGCGCGGTCCGTCGAGCCGGCGCTGCTGCTGATGTTGTGGGCAGATGGGGAGGCACCGGGCGGCCGCTGTGCTGGGGCGCTATGGAGGAGATAAAGTGAGAGAGGAAGTGGAAGGAGGGATAGAGAAGGTAACACAAGTGGAGGACAAGTGGAGAGGTGGGAAGAAGAGAGATTGGAGAGGGGGATAATAGGTAGGAAGGGGTGATGAGAGGAGAAGAGAGCCAGAGGTGAGGAGGTGCGAATGAGAAAGATTTCAGGGTGACAGATTAGACAAGAAAAGAGAAAGTAGGAAATAAAGAGAGAACCAAAGAGGAAGGGAGGAAGGGATGACATGAGAATGGAGACAAGAGGTGGATGAACAAAGTGAGGAGTAGACAAAGGAAGAAGAAAGTTAAGAAAAAGAGGGAGTGGAGAGGAGGGGTGTGGGAGAGGAACGTACAGTTAGACAAACACTTGTAGAGGAACACCACATCCTTCTGATGTGCTACTTACCTCAGTCAAACATCTTACAAGTATCAATGTCTGACCAACGTGTGCTCGCCCTGATGTTTCACATAATCCTTAAAGTCAGCCAAGTCAATATTTGAGGCTGCGCCAGGTCAATGACAGACACAGTTATTCCTCTTCGCCCTGGCTGAAGGGCAAAACAACACAAACCATCTCTCACACACAGGCGCACGCGCACACACACACACACACACACACACACACACACACACACACACACACACACACACACACACACACACACACACACACACACACACACACACACACACACACACACACACACACACACACACACACACACACACACACACACACACACACACACACACACACACACGGCAGGTCTACGTGCATCTTCCATTCCACTGTGTGTCACTAGCACACCTGCAGCAGACTGCTAACACAACAAACGGATATGACAGAAAGTATAACAAAGAAAGATTAATAAAACATGGGCAATCAACTGTAGAGGGCTGCAATGGGACTGGTACAGCAGACATGGTAACTATAATGTGCATAGTCGACATCTTCATCAACAAAAAAAAAAAAAACATATTTCTGCATGCACCATTCTGTGTTGCGTGCAGAATTGACGGCACCGCTTTCCCGAGAGTGGGCGTGAGTTGAATGGTGTATCTGCTGGAAAAGGAACTGACACTCCAAATTCATCCGAGGGAGGGATTGAAACAACAGTCCCTTGCAGACCTCTGATACAATCTATAAAGACAGGCTCTTCAGTCAATCTTTACAGCCATGTAATGAAGAGCTTAAACACATCTTTAATTTAACATTGATGTGATCAAGTTGTTCACGGAGGAACAAATCTATCCAAACACAAACAAACAGCTGTTCTATGGATACAGAGGCGAGGAAGGAAAGGCTTCATCAGGCAGATTATTGGGACCAGTGACATATCATAGTTATGAAAGATGACCGTTGACTGGTAAGGACCACATATTGCTAAGAGGAAAGAGCCTTTATAATTTTCCAAGCTGCCTGTCCTTATTGGTACACTCTTATATACAATCTATGGGAAGAGTACATGAATAAACATGCAGTTAAACAGGATACTCATATTTGTATGTTAAAAATTAGTCAGTTTTGGATTTGAAAAGTTTGTCAGAAGGGTAACTGGGGCTAGCAGGATACATCAGGAGTGGGTGGGACTTGGGGACACAGACTATGTTCTGAGAATGAGGAGCCTATTCCTCATTCCGGGTATAGTCTATGTGCTGGAGCGGTACCTTCTCTCCAGCGTTCCCAACCAGGCTCTGAACGGCCCAAGCTCACTGCTGAACGAGGCATGCAACAGAACAAGACGTCACCAATAGGAGAAGACAAAACCCACGGGCCAGCAAGAGGGCCACATTGACATTTGCTCTGCTGGAATTTTAGTTTGACATTTGTAGGGGGGAGGAGGGCTTTCTTTTCACTAAGACAACTGTCACCAAAAGGGTGGGGGGTGGGGGGGGTCGCTGTGCAAATGGCATATCAGTTAAGCCTTGGGCAGTTTTTAAGGTTGCTAAGGAACATATTCGAAAGACCTTCCGCCCTACTTTGTGACACATGGCGGGTCGAGGGTGGAAAACAAGGAGACTAAAATTCAAAACATCAAAGCAGCCTTTGAAACAGACAAGTGTCAAGCAGACCAGCTTGACAACAGAGGCACACACACACACACACACACACACACACACACACACACACACACACACACACACACACACACACACACACACACACACACACACACACACACACACACACACACACACACACACACACACACACACACACACACACACACACACACACACACACACACACACACACACACAGATGACCAACAACAAGACACAGCCAGGTCATTACTCCATTTCATTCAGTTAACGCTCAATAGATAAAGGCTGGGTTTTCCCAGGCAACTTTATAACTGAGCCGGGTTTACACAGCTCATTGACTGTACGAGAGAGCCATTAACAATCCTATGGAACACAAAACACAGGCTTCTTTACACAGGGACTGACATTCACTTCCATTATACAAGCAAGGGGAAACCCTTTTGTCCAAAAACACAAAAGGTCAGAGAACCAAGGGGGGGGGCCGATATTAAAATATCTATCAGTGCAACAGATTCGAGTGATCACAGAAACATGCACCAACACAACTATTCATTATTGCATCTTGTCTGGTTCTCCCAAGAGCACAGTGAGCCGAACATAAGGACTTTCCAGGGGAGGGAGTTTATGCATCAGTAAATAATAAAAGGGACGTTTCACTGTGACAATCTGGTGATGAGAGCTGCAGTTGTCACGTATTGAGCCGCTTCATAAAAACTGTATTTATCAGATATTTACAATAAACGGTGGAAATGTATGTGCCCAAATAAAAATAAAATAAAAATCATTAAAATAAAGTGGCTTAGAAGCTAAAGGGGAATTTCTGAATATATATCTTAAAGACACTTATACATCTTACTTTTTGATTACCCCTTTGGTGAGGTCTTTATCCTGTCAAGTCAACAGAAGGTTTCTAGGAAATGCCATCCGTTGACCCAGACCTCGTGTGTGTACACATCATTATCGAGCCAGCCAAAAACTGAGCTTATATAAAGGGCTGGCCTGCACACAATTTATTCCCTATTGAGACCTGTGCGTGTGGAAACCAAATACCTGCTGGTCCATAAACGTCTCTTCTCTGAATTTGTTTTCTGCCAGGAAACAAAACGAGAGAGAGAGAGAGAGAGAGAGAGAGAGAGAGAGAGAGAGAGAGAGAGAGAGAAGAGAGCGAGAGAGAGAGAGAGAGAGAGAGAGAGAGAGAGAAAGAGAGAGAGAGAGAGAGCGCGAGAGAGAAAGCGAGAGAGAGAGAGAGAGAGAGAGAGAGAGCGAGAGAGCGAGAGAGAGAGAGAGAGAGAGAGAGAGAGAGAGAGAAAGAGAGAGAAAGAGAGAGAAAGAAAGAATCTACGATGTGACACGTACAGAAGAACTATACAGGGAGAAACCTGCTCGTCTTGTTCTCAAGCCCCAACCGTTCAGTTACGGTCCACAGTGTAATGTGAGGTTTGACCAAAGACAACACATGTCGATGTCTCCACAAGCAGTTTGGCTTCCACAGCTTTAAGAGCTCGCACAATCTACTTCCTGGCTGTTGCTAAGTAACTGGTGAGTCTATGATAGCTGGTCTCGGTAAAAGGTTGGACCTCTCACTATGGTGATGTAATCGTGATAAATGTCTGCAGGTTTTCACAAACACAAACTTCTTTGTTCGTGAAATTGATACCACAGCAGTAACTCAAACCATTTCTGTCCTCGAGATAAATTAGCGTCTCATTGTGGCTAAAGTAAGGCTAACTTCCTGGTTCTGGCTTTCCATGAGGGGAAAAAAATCTTATCAAGTGAAGGCATTTCTTATTGTTTAGTGTTGCAGTAGATTTAAACTGCACAGTATTTCCTTAAATATAAATGCCACCCATATTTAAATCAATTAAGGAAGTGTATTATTTTCACAGGTTAACAGTGTTCCACTTTTGAAAACCTTTTTAACTCTTGAATGTTTTGGCCAATGTAATAAAGTAAGGGCAGTGTGTGATCCGGCAGGTGGCAAGCACAGAAGTTTGTTTTTAAAAAAACAGCCACTCAATGGGAAGTAAAATCCACCTCTTTGATCAATTTCATAATTTATTTTGGGAGAAAAATGAGCAACCAGTACAAAGCCGATTGCTAGGATTTGTCACTGGGGGAATAAAAGGTGATCAAAGAGCTGTTTTTTTTTAAATTTAATTTAAAAAGGTGGAGTCAGCAATTCTGGAGAACGCTTGTTGTCAAAATAACTTCATGTCAAAATCTGTGAATATCTCCTCACAATCAGCCACCTGTCAGTACTGTGTATGCGCTGAAAAGAAATCTGATGTTAATTATGACTAAGTTATTTTGACAACAAGCGTTCTCCAGAATTGCTGACTCCACCTTTAAAGGCGGTGCTGTCCCGTTAATCTAAGCAGCGGTGGAAGGTTTCAGAGCCAACCAATCCCTTTATCCTCATCTTTCCTTTTCTTCCTTCTTTCCTTTTTGTCCAGCGAGTTCATGCGGGAAAGACGATGATCTGTGCTGAGTTAAGTGGTACGTGCTGAAAGGGGCTGTGAGCATGTCTCTGGCTGTGTGTGTGTGTGTGCGTACAGTATGTGTGTGTGTGTGTGTGTGTGTAGTGTGTGTAGGAGTGAATGAGTGAGAGACTTGCCTGGGCCGTGGTGCGTGCAGGTCAGAGGGGCATGGATGATTGGAGGAGGACAGGGACTTGTTGTGGCGGGGACGCGAGGATGAGGAGGAGAGGACGGCAGCGGCCGAGGCAGTGGAGGCGCGGGAGCCCGGAGTGTTTAGGCTGGGGGGGGAGGGGGGAGGGAACAGGAGGAGTGGAGCCCCGCCCAGTCACACACACACACATACACACAAACATGAAGACACAGGACACAAAGTCACACAATCAAACACACACACACACACACACATACATACATACACACAAACATGACGACACAGGACACAAAGTCACACAATCAAACACACACACACATACACAGACATGACGACACAGGACACAAGGTCAGACAATCAAACACACACACACCACGGGCATGACACATACACATTCACACACACATACATACATACATACATACATACACACATTGGGCGGGGTTTGGTGTGTGGGTGGATGGACGGGGAGGTGAGGTGGGGCATGGTTAGAAGCAGCACTTATCCAACACAGTAAAGGGGGAGGGAGGGGGAGGAAGGAGGGAGGGAGGGAGAGAGAGAAGAGCAGAGAGAACAGAGACACACGTGGAAGAACAGAGGAACTACTGTAGAGACAAAAAGAGACAGAACATGCAGAGCAACAAGGACTTGAAACAAAGACAGAAGAGTTGGTGTTTTGCAAACATTGCTTCATGGTGGTTTCACAAAAAAAAGCAATCACAAACCACAATCAAAGGCTGGCAGTGTTGTTTTGTTGTGTAAAATCTACCACAGCACAAAAGACCAACTTTAACACACACTTCAGATCAAACAGGTCACACTCAAGAGAAATGATGTGGATAAAGTCAGGTTATCAATATTACCGAAATGCGCAAGGCAAATGCTTGTTTTCGGAGGGTTTTATGATAGTAAATTGTTTGCTTGTGGTCTGACTAAATAGGCAACTTGATGCTGTCAAATCTGACATTGTATAGGTTAAATGATCAATCAATTCATCGGCAGAAGGATCAGGAAAAAATAACAACAAGTCAAGGCAAGTTACATGTATCTTAAACCCAACTAGCTTGTGCTGTGTGTCAGGTCACAATGGACCCAAAAGGTGCTGAGTCAGTGTTTTCAATGTCTGAGCAGTATCTTTAACACAGAATATGTGACTGAATTACTGAAGCAAAACAACAGTGGCTACTTCCTGAAGCCGCTCTTAATCAGTGATGTTGCTACGGGCTACAAAGCTCTGCACATTACTGAGCGCGCTAACTTGACTTTATCCACAGAAACAAACACAGTGAGAGACAGGGCAGAGTGGTACCAGCATAGAGGAAGACAGAGCAATGAGAGAGAGAGAGAGAGAGAGAGAGAGAGAGCGAGAGAGAGAAAGAGATTTATAGAGGTCAACCAAACAGCTGTTAATTACATAGAAAACAAACACATAGCCCAGAGAAACACACACTCTCTCTGACGGGGATTAGTTCGGCTAGTGATGGAAAAAATAACTGCTTTCATTGGAGAACCCAGTGTGTGGCAAGAGTTTGAGCATGTGCATGTATGTATAAGCTTGTGCTTGTGTGTGTGTGTGTGTGTGTCAATGGGTTTGTATGTGTTCAGCCTCAAGAGTGCGTAGATGTTTTTGTGTAAGCCTATTAGCAGGCAAGTACAGAGACCATATAGTGCCGCTAAGAGTTAATATTCCATCACAAGTCTTCCTAATCTCCTTAGAGAGAGAGGGGAGGAAAGGGAGAGAGAAGAAAGATTAATATGAAGACAATCAGGTAAGAGAAGGAAGCTGGAGGAAAAGAAAAAGAAACGAAAAGAAAGGAGGAGCCATGAAAATGTGAGTGACTTCAGATCCAGAGGAGGAGCTCCGACGCAGATAAAAGAACACCAAACGAAGTGAATTAGAAGGACAGAAAAGGGGAAAAAAGAGAATTGGGGAAGGGGAGGGGTGTACCAAATATAAATGCCCAAACTTCAAAGCATTAATGATGATTAAAAAAAAAAGTACTTTAAAAAAAATCAAAGCCGATGACAACCGCTAAGTTAGCAGAGCCTACCATTGCTAATAGACCCACAGTGCTAAAAAACAATGCTGTCTCAAATGGCCACATCGTCACCATGTGGTGCTTAGCCTGAAGTATGACTCAAAACTCATCAGAATTTACAGCACGGATTCTAATTCAATCATTTTGATTTTGTTGTAAGTATGGCACAATGCTAGGAACGAGGGGGCCATTTGAGACGGATACAATAAGTAATAAAGCAGTAATGACAATGAACAGTGCATCATAGAAGGGATTATGGTTTGGCTTAATGTTTAATGCTTATGAGCAAGCACACAAAGCACATGGCTGGTTAAGCATGAGTTATGTGCGCGTAGTTGTGTGTGTGTGGACGCGTACGAGGTGTCTTCAGCACCAGAGGCTTGCAGTCCGGGGCAAATAATCCAATATCAAGCAACTCCCATATAGACAGAAACTGCTTGTGTCCATATTGGAATTGTTTTAAGTGGTTGAGGAAGAAAGGGGAGCTGGAAGGAACAATTACGTTTAGGAAAGATGAAATGAGAAAGGGAGGGAATATCACACTCAGCAATATCCAATGAAAGAATGGTGACAAAGGGGGGCTTGACTTATGGCTAAACCCAATGGCAGACTGTGTGTCTACCACTGGCTTTAGAGTTTGTGTTGATTTGATCATTATATTCCTTTTTATGAATGTAAGATAATTACATGTACAAATAGAACATGAGTATATACCTGCTAAACACCTCCACCAGTTGATTCAGCTCCAAGTTTGGGGATGTCAAAATTGATTGAAAAGGAGCATTTTATTGAAGGAAAAGAACCGAAAGAAGGATAAAAGTTTATATCATGTGTCAGACTACATTGTGTGTGTGCGTGTTCATCGGATCCTGCCTCTGCTCTGACTGGCAGTCCTCCATGGGACCATCACGGGTAATCTGTAATCTACTGGAGGTTTGGCCTAAATTCCCATGGCAGCCTGATTTCCTTGTCCAGGAGGGCTCACCCCACCCTGAGGGAAAGGGCCTCCCGGAGCCAGCTGGCAGAGCTCTGGAGAGTACCAGCCAAGGTCTGGGGATTCAGTCACCAAGACAGCTGTGGAACTGCTTCATTCACAAACCATGGTAAGTGTGTTTGTATGTGTATGTGTGTGTGTGTGTGTGTGTGTGTTAGTGAGGAAGCTGTGCTGCTTCTCAGGAACTGCTAGAGTAAAAGAATGTGCGCCAGAACGATTGTATGTGACTGTTCTTGACCTGTTTTTTTTTTTAAATATCTATTTTTCCTGTCCACTTTGAGTGTATAGTAATGTTCACTATGTACCTGTCCTTGCCGTTCTGGATGCCCTGGCCGAGCGTGGCTCTCTCAGTCAGAGGAGAGTTCCGACTGCGACCAGTCCCGGTGGAGAGGATGCTATTCTGAAGGGAGGAAGAAAATAAGAAGAATCTTAGTCAAAATGGAGTGAGAGAGCAGTGCAGTGGTAGAGGAGGAATACGTTACATTACATGTGATCAATTATTACTGGAACATGCTTTAGAGAGCTTCCCGAGCAGCACACACAAGTGAATATCATTTCCTTAAGTTAATAAAATCTTCACTTAAAGAGTACGTTCTGTAACAAATTAATTTCTCAGCAGCTTGTCAAATACAATTACAAAACCATTTCATTTGTATTTGCAGGAGAACTTGAAAAGTAATTTAAAAAGGCCCTGCACTCCCACAAAGGCATTTTCTACTATGCTTGACACATTAGCTAACTGCCCAGGTTAAGGTTGGGCGGAGCTTTACTGGGAATTAAACAATATGACTATAGTTCACACACTAATAAAAATGATAAGTCTATATCGTCCCATCCTAACGGGATGCCACAAATCTGAAACTGAAAACCACAGTGTAGGGACATGGAATTGGCATCACTTTCAATGAGCAGAAACCCCAAACAGTAGGTCTATTATGCCGTTCAAATGTGATCAAAAATCACCCAGCATGATGATTGCATTCCATTTTCCTTCACCATAAAAGACCAGCGAAGTTGTTAAGCGCTTCATTCTCATTTGTTTGATTAGTAATCAGCATTTGCTTTGATCTTTGGACCATAGAATATGATAAAATATGGCTGACGCTAGCTGCACTAAAGAACAACGATTTGAATTTTCCAAACACTTTTCAGATGTTTACCTATCAACTGACATTCAGGAAAGCTGTTTATTCACTCAAAATGCAGGGTGTATATTGTTTGTCTTTGAGGGTCTGAATAATAATAAGTTAATGTGTAGATTTAAAAGTGTTTTGGGACCATTTGAATGTCATATAAGCAGTGTGTGTGTGTGTGTGTGTGTGTGTGGTCTCACGGTGGAGGGCGTGGCGCTCTTCTTGCGGTCTGAGGAGACCAGGGGACTGGCCGGCACCTTGTTAGTGGAGCTGGTTGATGAACCTTTCCTCCCAGAATCCTCTGCTGCAGTGCGGTTGTCTGCTTGGCCCCCCCTCTTAGAGTAGGAGGAGCCTAGAGAAAGAAAGAGGCAGCGCATCAGAAAAGCCATCACCTGCTGTGCTCTAACCTGTGTCGTGTCCCCACTACTTCTTACATGAATGTCTCAACTTCTTTTGTGCCTTTCTTTCATTCACCTCCAGAATTGAATCGATCTTGTCCTCCCAATACTTCACCCTTTCTCTCTTCAACATCACCCAGCCCTGCTTCATCCCTTTGCCCTATTCACAGCCTTTAAAGGCCTTAAATCTTGTATTCAATTATTTTCTACACCTGCTTCAGTGTGACAGGACCGGACAACATCACCGTATGAACATAGACTTAAAGGTGGAGTCAGCCATTCTGGAGAATGTTTGTTGTCAAAATCAATGAATATCTCCTCATGACCAGTTTACAGAGCCCTTTTCAGGTACATAGTAGGTAGTGTACTATGTACCTGAAAAGGGCTCTGTAAACTGCTATGTAAACAAAGGGGGCCCACCTAGCTAGGAACATCTCCATTTACAGAGCCTAGGCTGTGTATTAACACTGGATTTTTTTTGCGGACAGATAGCAGATCGTAAGGAGATATTCACTGATTTTGACAAAAAGTAATTTGACAACAAGCTTTCTCCAAAATCGCTGACTCAACCATTAAATCATGATTGCCACTGACACTGTGTTTCCATCCCTTAGCTCCTGAAAAATGACTATTTCAATCCAATCTCCATCTCCCTCTCTTAAACCGGCTCATTGGCCCCCCTGCCCTAACCCCTCCTCTCCTCCGACACACACACACACTCCAATCTCACCCTGGTCGGTGGCTCTGCGGTTTTGAGGCTTCTGGTTGGACGACACGCTGCGCGTTACCTTAAAGAGACAAGAGGGACGACAGGTCAGTAGGTATTCTTTATGTCACAGTGTTTACACACTTTGGGATGTTAGTATGCCAGCAGAGAAAGCTGCATGTACAGCTGTTGTTTAACTTTAGAGCCATTCACACATGGAACCTGCAACGCTGCCAAGTTGCAAGCCCCCCTGGGAAGGCATTTGTTGCTGAAGGTCTACTATCCGACATACATAAAGTAGATTTCCAGAGTGTTACCAGGGTCAGGGCAGTGTACTTGTGTCACTGGCTGGAGTTGGGAGACCTCATTATGTGTAAGCAGAAGACATTATGTGTTCTCGTTGTACCTTGTGAGGCGGGGAGGGGGCTTTTATGTTGCTTACATCACTTCCTGGCCGGGGCTTGATGCCACTTTCATCCAGCTGAGGAAAAAGAACACACAACAAAAAACAAAACAGACCTCAACAGGCGTGCATCAGGAGGAGATACAGAGAGACGGTGGTGTTTGTACACAAGAATCAATAACAGAGCATTATTTTACGAGGTACTTTTACGAGAATACTGCAATAATAATGCAATCAAACTCAGATATGACAGCAGATTGAATGTTTTGCTTGATTGCGAAATAACAATGAAGCCCTACATTTTCTATTAGATACAGATGATCTCACAACAGCTGGTTAGTTTGAGGATTCACTGCATAATATAAGTGTAACTGTGGCCAATTGCAGCGTGTTCAATGGAGGCGTGTAGGCGTGAGAAAGAAATAGTGTACCTCGGAGTTCCTATAGTCCAGTAGCAGATATGCAGCCATTACATCGTTATACTTCTGGTTCACCAGCGAGTCTTGGATCTCCTCCGCAGAGAATCCCATTTGCAGCATGATGTCTACACACACAAAAGAAGTGCATACTTAGAATGGTGAGCTTCCTGTGGTCCCATGGTGCTCCTTGGGATAAATTATCCTTGCGTGTGAATGGAGGAAAAATGACATCTGCACTGAAGAAGTGTGTGTGTGTGTCTGCATGTGTCTCAATAACACAGAATACATTTACCATTCTTCTTGTGCCCACCTGTCCTTCTAGGGTCCTTATAATCTGGCATGGGTTCGATATAGGGTTTGAGTTCTTCCTCCTCATAGCCCACATTCATCCACCGGTCCCTCATTATCTGCTGCTGGGAGCAAGCCACACAGGCAAATACAGTTAGACATGAGATGTCAGAGACAATACAGGGTCAACAAGCAAGACGAGGGAGAAAAGGTTAAGGAGTTAGAGAGGAGATGAAGACAAATCAGCTAGACACAATTCATTCATTCTTCGTTTTAAAATGAACTCATATTGATATTTATTTGATTATTATAATAGGCATAGATAGCCAGGTGTTTTTCATTTTCAATATGCATATGAATGACCAGTATCAATCTGTTGGCTGCCTGCAGATGAAACAGTCACAGGACTTGATTCTAACAGTAAAGCTTGAGTCAACGTTCTGTAGCTTTAGAGGGTCATGACATTTAGCAGGTCAGCCAGACAAGCTAACGCCGAAAGAGAGTAGCTTTTAAATCCAAAATGTAAGTGGGAATCTGGTCACCTCAAATGGCAAGTGACACCTGTTAGTCAGAGTCATGGTAATCTACTTTGCCTGTATTTTGCTATCCTTCTGAGTAAAAACATCCATTTAAAGCTAGTAACCGCCCATTTACATATTGTGTAAGTTAATTAAGTCACTCATGAATCCAAGCTAACAAGCATCTACTATGACTTTAAAAAGCACTTAACACGCCAGCAACAAATTCACATATAGCCGGTAAAGCAAGTCCAGCAGTACAGTATAGTACTGCTTGTGCCACCATTAGATTGGGACACAAACAAGCACTGTTGTTATAAACGTTTTCAGCCTACAAGTTTATCCGACTCCGTTTAAGTTGGAAAATGACATTTGTTTGTGTGTGTCATGTATGTGTCAATGTGTGAGTGTACCTCGAGGCTGCCTCGTTTAGAGGGGTTGAGGATGAGGAACTTCTTGAGCAGGTTCTCACAGTCCGTGGACATGTAGAAAGGAATCCTGTATTTACCACGCAGCACGCGCTCTCTGAGTTCCTGCAGATGGACAAGGTCATACAAAGTCAACGGCTGACTCTAAAAATACACCTTCATATATGGACACACACACACACACAATTGTTTTGTCTCACACCAATCAAGCCTATCCAAATGTTTCCAATGACACAGCCTATGCTAAACAGTATATATTGTTTATACTGATGTGGCTTAAATTAGCCAGGCAGCAAGAGTTGCTGCGGTTACACCCCCAAATGATTAATAGTTTTGGTAATCAAGTCACGCATTCACACACTGTTTAGCATTTCTGGGCGCACTCACACTAGGCCATCTGTATCGTGCCCAAGTACGTTTGCTCTCTAAAGTCTAGTTCGTCCGACCAATGTGAGTGCTGCGTTCTGTACTCGTACACGGAACAAATCCTCGGAAATTTCGGGCACAGTACGGGCCAACTTTGCCTAGTTTGAGGGCGTACAGTATGCAAGTGATAATACCAAAATATATTTTTGATAGTACTATTCTTATTTTGATACAGTTGATAATAGACTTTCTTCAACTGTGTTAAAATCTTTGCAATGTGTGATAAATTCAAGATGCTGCAATTGTTAACAGAAGCATTTGTATTCCACTTTAGTGTCCTTTATCGACAGTACTTTTTTGTATAGTGTATAGGGGGCTTAATAATGACCCTTTATTGACACACTAAGGGGAGTGACAGGTTGAAACACTGCTGTGATGCATGTAAGAAGCTTTGAAGGAGCTTAAAGCGTGACTCATAGAATTTGCATCAAAATCTATCAAACTGCAAAACTTAGTGTTGAGTCTTATAACATGGCCATTATAAAATTACCATTTCAAGAGCTGAAAATTTCACTTAGAATAATCCTAGCTGTATATTGTGCACCCTTTTTGCCAGTGCATCAGTTTGACACTTCATAAAAAAATACATTTTATTACAGCCAGCTCCTACCTGTTAAATAAATCGTACGGCCGATAATGTAGGTGTCAAAAAAAACTTTAGACAGCATGAGGTAGTGAAAGGAAGTACATATAATAAGAATACTTACATTCAATGTCATATCGCCCACCCAAAATGTGTCTGCACTTCCAGAGTGAGTCATGTGGGTACTGACTGAATGCAGTGTGATACAGGCTTTGACTAATTATGAATAACTATAGTTTGAAGAAAGCATTGAATCTTGAAAAAGTGGCAGGTATCGGTACCTGTTTGGTGAATTATACCACCAAACCACATTTGAACACAATTGGTTTGGCATTTTTTTTAAACATTAGCTCTCTTCAGCCTAGTTCCTGAATCAGGGCAGAAGGAACAGAAACCAGTATGACAAATACTACAACCACACGCATAATACAGACCTCCACCGCTGAGGTCACACACACACACACACACACACACACACACACACACACACACACACACACACACACACACACACACACACACACACACACACACACACACACACACACACACACACACACACACACACACACACACACAGTCTGTCCTCTTGCTGACCTTGAGGTTCTGTCCATCGAAGGGCAGTGAGCCGCTGACCAGTGTGTAGAGGATGACCCCCAGGCTCCAGACGTCCACCTCAGGCCCGTCGTACTTCTTGCCCTGGAAGAGCTCCGGGGCGGCGTAGGGCGGGGAGCCACAGAACGTGTCCAGCTTGTTCCCCAGAGTGAACTCATTACTGAAGCCAAAGTCTGCGATCTTGATGTTCATATCGGCATCAAGCAACAGGTTCTCCGCCTGCGGACCCACAAAGTGTGTGGGAGAGAGAGGAAAGAAAAACACATTGGTTTTGATTAAGAGAACAGGAGGATGTGGCAGGGGAATGGGAGAAAAAGATGGCCTAAAGAAAGGATTAATAACGAGCTGTAGTTTCTCTTTTTGAATACCACATGTGACAAGATATGAAAGACGATTTGCTTTGTGTGATATGGTAATGTGATATTGTATTTTTCCACATATGGATGCTCTTTTTCCACTATCCTTCATCCACAGGAAGGTCAAAGCAACTTGTATGGCTGACAAGATAACCAAGCTAAACGAATAGGCCACCTTGTCATCCAGTGTCAGTGTAAATTGCAAATAATGTAAAGACAATATATTTCAAAGACTGTTGTCTGAAACACCTCTCTTTGAGTGGAAAAACTTTGCTGGGTGAGAGAGGGGATTTTAAAAATAATGTGCTGAGGCCTACAAGAAGCACACAATGGGCAAAGTGAGCTGCCACCGTTTATTCCTGTGTTTGTGTGTGTGTGTGTGTGTGTGTGTGTGTGTGTGTGTGTGTGTGTGTGTGTGTCTAAGCCTAAAGTGAGCCAGTGAGCAAGGAGGCTGGGGTTGCTTAGCAACAAGTGTGCTCTCCTTTTCACATGCTCTGAATACTCTGCCACTTCTGCGTGTTTGAGTGTGAGCGCGCACATTAAACACTGACATCATATATCACATCAAATTAACACTGGGTCCTTATTTTTGACAAAAGTTGTATTCATTACTTTAAGTTGGCCAAACAACAAAATCAAACTCTCTGATGTAGCTTTATATTTTATTTTCATTGAATTGATTTAAGTCTTGC
Organism: Ammodytes marinus; assembly: GCF_949987685.1. Classification (NCBI taxonomy): domain Eukaryota; kingdom Metazoa; phylum Chordata; class Actinopteri; order Uranoscopiformes; family Ammodytidae; genus Ammodytes; species Ammodytes marinus. Next base: position 5,350,273 of record NC_137227.1, read on the forward strand.
TGTGAAATGCAGGCTCATCAATATTTGCTCTAACAGAGTGGGACCTACTTGAGTTAAAGCGTGTGCCGGATTTCACATTACAGCCCCCAGATAAATAGTGATTAGGATAATGTGCAGGATGGTACGCATTACAATAATGAGAACTGTCTGTCCTCAACAAGTCCCTCATCTGTCATGCTGCCTTTCTTCTAAATGCCAACCACAATCACCCATACAAAGTGTAGGAAATGTTTTATGACCTTGGTCTAAGCATTGAAAAGGGTGTATTAAAAGACAAAAAATAAATGAGTCAGACAAAATATCTTCAGATGAGAGGTTCCCTTATGGTTACTGTAACAGTAATCATGATAATGTCTTGTCTACAGGTCTGCTTGCTGGCACAATAAGAGGATTTACAACTCTGCATAATACTGTGAACTAGCTTTGCCTCTGTGTGTGTGTGTGTGTGTGTGTGTGTGTGTGTGTGTGTGTGTGTGTGTGTTTTTGGCAACAACTAATGTGAGTCAAAGACAGGAGGAAAAATAAATGGAGACCGAAAGAGAGAGGTATCCAAGAGCGAACACAATAGGATAACGGCATTGAAGCGTCTGTGTGTGCGTGCTCTTAAGCCGTAGCACTCAGAGAAACATTATATGATCTTTGTGATTAACCTCTGTCCTTGCCTGTCCATGTGTTGGGATTGTATCTCTAAACGTCAAATCTTATGAAGACAACAACTATGGTCGGAGAGAGAGAGAGAGAGAGAGAGCGAGAGAGCGCGAGAGAGCGCGAGAGCGCGAGAGCGCGAGAGAGCGAGAGAGAGAGAGAGAGAGAGAGAGAGAGAGAGAGAGAGTGAATGAAAGAAACGTGCAAGAGAAGAAAAAATTAGGAAAGAGAGAGAGAGCACGCTTGCTTGTGCTTTGACACTCAATGTAATTTAATAATGTGTGTATGTTCTCACCTTGAGGTCTCTGTGTACTATACACTTCTGATGGCAATACTGCACCGCTGACACAATCTGGACAGTGAGAAAGGGAGAGAAGGGATGTCAAGATGGAGTTGAAATGGCCATTGAAAACACAGAGAGCTCTGTATACAGCTCGTGTATTGAAATCAAGACGGAGTATTAGGGAGGAAGAATACAGGCAATTCCCTGAACTGCTTACATTTTAATGGTCAATAAATCAATCATTAAAACATTAAAATACAAAATGCATGGGTTTTATGCAATTCACATCTTTTTTTGAAGCGGAACCAGCTAAATAACATATATATTTCTAAAGAGATTTTTTTTTAAATCCCAAATTAAAATCATTAAACGCCTATCCCTCAAAGTCTGCTGCCAGTCCACCTGATTCAACAAATAACATGCAAGTTCCAAAATGTGTATAGAGGCAAACAAATAATTGATCGTGGTTAACCATGCCTTAAAACAACAGCAGCACATAAACAAATGAAATATAAAAATAGACACCTGTCTGAATTTGGCACGGGCTTCTTTTTCCTTCATCCTGCCGTGGGCCACCAAGTAATCAAAGACTTCTCCTGGGAGGTGGGAAAGAGCGGAGGAGAGCAGATTTAGTATGGAACCCGACACTTGCCTCTGTACAGCCAAGAGTATTGGGTCAATTGGACATTCAACTTAGCACTGTACTGTAAGTATGGGCACACAGTTTACTTAAGCTGTAATTATTTTAAGACATTAAAATACAAACAAGCTATGTATTGTATTTACAACGTACGTTACTTTCAATGCAAAAGGGGATAGAGATGGTCAGTAGGCAAAACAACAAACATAATCTAATAAAAACTGGACATTTTTGTTAACTGCCCTATGGTCAAATTCTAACAAAACACAGACGAGCCTATACATTTTGGGGGAAGATAGCATTCTTTTTATTTGGGAACCATTTTATTCTACCATATAGAGTGCCAAGCCTAAGGGGGGAATGATTTCACAGTGACACGCACTTACCTCCACTAGCGTACTCCATTACCAGGTACAAAGTCTTCTCTGTCTCTATCACCTCAAAGAGCTTGACTGGAGGTGGAGAGAGAAAGGCAAAGACAGTGCATTAGAAGGGGGAGGGACATGTAAAGTGAAGGGAGAAAAGGGCAGAAAAAAAAGGAGAGAGGAAAGGGAGCGTAAGAGATTAAGAGTAAAAGCAAAAAAAGGGAGTGGGAGAGGGAGTTCAGATTATTATATTTTTAGCTTGAACACATGACCTTGAAAGTGCAATGTAAATCAGGTCTGGTGAGTGACGACAGAGTGGGAGCTCACGTTTCAGTGTCATGACTCACTCACCTATGTTGGGATGATTCAACATCTTCATGATCCTCACCTCCCGAAAGAGCTGCAATAAAACAAGCCACAGTCAAATACACCAGCAGATCTAGGTTGATATAGCTCTATGTGATACGTTGTTTCATTGCAAAAGGACTCAATATTTGCTCATATCAAAACTATTTTTGTGGGTTAAATGATACTCAAAACACAAACATTCCCATCCTGTTCATGAGCGTATACTTAAAATAACTAGGAAAAGCAAACATAAAGGGATGCTTTTTACTTATTAAGAATTTATTTCCTCAGAGAGAGGAGCAGCAAACAAGTTTAACTGGAGGTTTTAGGTATCAAATATTGGGAAGAGACACTATAGACAGACAGTAAGAAGCTAGCCTAGAGCTATCAAAGTTACAAACAATGCTACACTCTTTTCCAAGTAGTTATATTACATTTATTGTGATCACAGAACCATAAAGCAAGTTTTATACTTATCTTAACGGTGGAGCTACGGTGGCTATATGTGCGTAACTATACAGTCACATTTTCTTTCACAAACTATAAATCTGGCCTGCACATTATTCCTCTGTCACACTGACTGCCAGTGTTGTTCAAAAACAGATCAGCCAAACTGTAGCACTGGGTAAAGGCCAGGACACACCGGTCCGACTACCCGAAAATGGAGACTGCTGATTCAGGCAGCTCCAGTCTTCCCGTCGTGGCCAAAAAAGTGCAAAGAACACACCGAGCCGACTGCTGACTTTCCGTACGCTCTGCGCTTGCGCGGGACGTAATGTCTCCATAACAGCAGGCGGCGCTAATCTGTATTGCGGCCCAAAAAAATACGGAAGCCGGAAATGATGGGACGGCTCTCTAGACCATAAACATAGATAGAAATACGTACTTATATTTATGGACCATGAAGAGCACCATTTTTAGCAGAGAGTGTCGAGCATGGTGTCGAGCAGTCAACAAGGGTTGATGCATTTGAGTACTCGCTGAACAAAACAAACAAACACATTAAAACAATGGCTAGCTGTTGTTAGCTGTTTGTGCTACCCGCCTCACTTCACTGATTCGCTAGCCCTCCACCAATCAAATTGCTCCAACTGAATGACATGTTCAATCGGCTCAAAAGAAGCCCGACGACATCTACGACGACTGATTTCACACCACACACCAAACAGATTCGTGTCCCCGGCCCCTCCAGACTCTCCGACGGCGATTATCGGGCCGGTGTGTCCGGGTCTTTACATGCTACTCATAACCATAAACATGGGAAGTCAGCTTCATTTTGAGCACTTTCAACCATTTTATTTGACCAGTTTGTAAAGATTTTGATGAATGCGTTTAGGTCTGAGTGAAAGAGAGGAAGTATTTCTTATAATTGTTGTTGGTGTTCACATTGGAAATGTTGAGTTTAAGAGAAAAATAAATGTAATATTTAAAGAACGTCGGCCGTGTCAGCAACTTTTCTATGTCTGAACATTTTCTTGTCATGTGCCCTGTGTGTATTCTATGCCGTATATCTGCGGATGTGTTTGGTGTGTGTGTGTGTGTGTGTGTGTGTGTGTGTGTGTGTGTGTGTGTGTGTGTGTGTGTGTGTGTGTGTGCACGCCCAAGCATACATGGGTTAGAGAGTGTGCATGTAAGTGGACAGACCCCACCCTGCCACGATCAAAAGTAGTAATTGCAGCTTGTTTCCTGTAATTAAAACTCTCTCTGAAAACTAGACCACTTCATAGAGAGAGACAGAGAGAGAGAGCGGGGGAATGGAAAGAGAGAGATGGACAGAGAGAGTGCAAAAGATAGAAAGAGTAAAAGAGAAAGACACGTGGGGCATGAAGAGGGACTTGAGAATGACTTCTGAGAAAAGGGAGAAGAAGGACTGAGTTTTGAATTTTGGGCCGGCATGTGTGTGTTTGCGTGTGTGTGTGTGCAATGTGCATGTGTGTGCGCGAGCGTGCATGTGTGTGTGCAAGAGAGAGAAAGGGAGAGACCCACCTTCTGCAAACTGGAGGAGTTGAGCTGTGTCTTATCAATGATCTTAACAGCCACCTAGGAGCAAAACAAGAACATTAATTTATTATTAGCCTTTTATTCATTAATAACCCTTGCTGTGTAAGCAGTGGGGTTGACACATATCACTCATGCAATACTGCCCAGCTACAGCCTTAGCCTGGCACTGCCCGCCTACATACTTCCGCTCAATTTTCATTTCCCTTCCCCAGTGGTGGTCCAATCAGCGAACAGAGGGAGTGACTGAGAACAATGACGTGCCGCAGTTTCAGTTGTAGTCAGAAGCCGGCGCTTGACATACGTCACGACCAAACATTATGCGATTGGTTGCCAGATCCAAAGTGGCACTGGGCAGATCCAATAGTTTTAAACTTCAACAGACACCCACCTTCAAGTGAGTGAACGTTTGTCAATTGAGCGATTCCAGACCCTCTGTACAAATGAAATGAAGTACGATGGTATGGTAGGACCAGGCTACTACAGCCTGAGACCACAGCACAAAACACACATGCACACCTCCATCTTTTGGGGACATCTCACACACAAACAGAACGATAAAGTCTGGCTGCATCAAATGTGGATCAGAGTCAATTCTGGAGAATGCTTGATGTCAAAATCACTTTGTCAAAATAAGTGAAAATCTCCCCATGATCCGCTACCTGTCCTTACCTGTGGACGCTGAAAAATCATCTGGTGTGAATACACAGCTTAGGCTCTATAAATTGGAATGTTAACAAAGAATACATTCTCAAAGACTATGTAAACAAGGTGGCTCACTCCCAACAAGCCCGTTTACAGAGACTAGGCTGTGTATTAACATTGGAATTTTTTAGTGCTCAGACAGTATGGTACATATAGCGGATCCTCCAGAGATATTCACTGATTTTAATACAAAATGTGATTTTGACAACAAGCATTCTCCAGAATGGCTTACTTCACCTTAAAGTTATGAACACACAATCACAGCATGCAACAGGTGCACAATAGGGCACTATACAGAGAGACACACAGACAGCTGAAGCATGGTTTATAATCGTGCCATGATAAGGTCTATAGTTCATAATCCAACAGAGGACACTGACGAAGGAGACAGAGAGATAGATAAACACAGGGATGAAACAAGAGAAAAACAACACGGACAGAACAAAAAATATGCACCGACAGACAGATGGGAGGGATTCAGAGAGAGATTTAGAAAAAAAATAAAACAGAAAAGAGGACATCAATAGAAAGGCGAGTGAAACAAAGAATTATCTTTCAACAAGGACACAGAAAAGGGAGGTCTACTTCTCTCTCCCAGTTCAGCCTTTCACTGTTAACCAACTCCTTTCTTCCACTCCTCTTTCTGGTTGTGCTTGTCTGTCTGACTCTTTCATGCCTTCTGATTCTCCCTTGTTTTCTTTATGTGTGTGTGTATGCGTGTGTGTGCGCGTGTGTGTGCGCGCGTGTGTATGCGCCAGCGAGTCACATGGAGTGTTATCAGGGTGTCAGGCACAGAGCTGTCACACATTGACAGAACCCGCCCACCCCTCTCTAGCTCGCCACACACACACACACACACACACACACACACACACACACACCAAGAGTTGACTTGACTGGGCCTCTGAAAAAGCCCAGCATGGGCTCACTGCAGACACAGCTTTTCCCTTAAAGGGGCCGTCCACCGCATTACATCACATCTGGAATTCAAAGTAAGCCGGAGACTTTTAGGCTTCTCTATTCAAGCTGACAATGGTGATCTAATCTCCCGCAGCAGATGTACTGTCCCCAAAGCTACGCTAGCCTAGGATCAGACCAGATCACAGCGCCAGTCCTTCCCTGTCCTCAGCAACCAGGAAGGAAGATTAACATTGGTGAGACATCAGCAAAACATTTAAGGGGTTTTTCTACTTCTTACTAGGGCTGGGTATCGTCAAGGACTTCGCGATACGATACGTATCACGATACACTGGTCACGATACGATATATCACGATATATCACGATGTATTGCGTATCTTGATATATCACGACAGTGTTTCCCCTAGAATTGTTTTTAGGCCCGGTGGTAAAAGCTGATAAAGAGTATGCGCGCGGCGTGCGTACCAAATTTGTAGTAGAAATTGACCAAAACTAACTGTATTATGGATGAGCCTCTTTTGACAGCCCGCTACAAATCAGGGCATAGGGTTATGCCTTCACATTCGGTACGTTTGTACATTTTGTGTTTCCCTCAGGATTTTTTGAGACTGCTGGGGGAGAATGGACCTTCTAGTGGGGTCTTGGGGCATGCCCCTGCGGAAGAAAACCTTTACCTTTTTAAAGTTAAATGCATCAAACTGGTGCACTTTGAGAAGCTAAATCTGATTTTTTTTTTTTTTGCTCTGTAAACAGCTGTCATATGTCCTGCCTAAAACAATTTTATGGAATAATTTGGAGACACAAGCCATATAAACTATTGAAGAAAAACACATAGATATGAAAATAAAATACAATAAACACGAAGACCTAATATAGACAGGTATATCCTGTCTAGTATTAATTTCTGGAATAATCTGGATCATGAAACATTTTCTTTAATTTATCAAATATTAATTTAAAATAAATGAATTAACCTAGGCTACACATCATGATTAGCCTATCAATCAAAATGTGTGCAAAATAAGCAACATTTTGTATTCTGACCCATTATATTTTATGTAGCCTAGTTCTCAATTTAAAACATAAAAATAAAGTAGCATTGAAAATACCAAAAAATAAAGCTTGTAGGGCTACTATAGCCTGCTGTTTTCAAGATAACTTGCTGCGCTGTCTCAGCTGTTGATACAGATTGGTTGCCATGGCGACATAGCAACTTTAACTTTCTAAGTTTTGCTCATCACTTTTTCCTGTTCAACTCCCTGTTACTGAGTCCTAAATATCTCCAGTGTAGCCTATGCCATGGACCTATAAAGGAAGGTTCTTTCTCGTCAGTTTCCCTGTTTGACATGTGCGCTCCGAATGCACACGTGCATCGCGCGGCGTAGCGCAGACAAAAAAAAAAAAGATTTTTTTTTTTTTTTTTTTTTTTTTTTTTTTTTTTGGGCAGCTGTTGGCCTGGCGGGGGGTCCCGTTGGCCTGGCGGGCCCGCCAGGCCTGTATAATGGTAGGGGAAACACTGTCACGATATATTGCGATATTCCATAAACAAGTTGCCTTGTCAAACATAACAGCACAATATAGTGATAATTGTACAGACAAATGAAGTCAAAACTATTTCATTCACAACTTCCTTTACTATTTTTCTTCCTTTTTTTTGTTTTGACAAATTATCAAACACTGCTGCAGCTGCCATAACATCAAAATAACAAATCCAATTCACTCTTGTACTAACTGTACAGGACACAATGAAAGTGAAAACACATCAGTGTGCTTTTGTGACACAGTGAATCTTGAGTATTTTTATAAACAAAACTGATCTAACTTCAATAGTCAGTATCCTAGAGGCTCAGGCCTGACAGCAGACATGGGTTTGAATCTGACCCGTGATTGTTCTCTGCATTCTATTCCCTCTCTGCCCCATTTCATATCTGTATCTCTGCACTGTCAATAAAGCCTTGAAAAGCAAAAAAAAAAAAAAAAAAAAAAAAAAAATCATAAAAAAAATTATTATAAAAAATCGATATTTTGATATAAAAATCGATACTGATATCGGGAAACTAAGTATCGCGATATATCGATATTTCGATTTTTTGACACAGCCCTACTTCTTACCACCTTGGCAAAATAAAGAAAACACCCAAGGCTTCTTTTCTACTCTAAATAGTTTTGTGACTGAATAGAGTTAAACTTTCACCAATACCAGTAAACAAAGTACAGTAGTCAGGATACCTCACTTGCTAATTATGTATACTGGCATTTTCAATTTGTTTCAAGGATAACAATGTACGTCCATTTCTAGGCAACAGCTTTTGGATTTTAAAATCTGTTGTTCTCAATTAAAGCTTACGTGACAAGTTTCTAGTTAAATAAAGGGGCATGAGTAAGGCATTAGAGAGAAAGAGAAAGAAAGAGAAAGGTCTAAAGTTCAGGAAGTCACACTGACTCCGTGGGCCCTCAGTCCAATCTAGCACACGTGTACTGTTTGTCCTTTTCATGAACACTTACCTCTTTTCCGGTGAGGATGTGTCGCGCCAGTTTGACCTTGGCGAAGTTGCCCTTGCCGATGGTTTTTAGCAACCGGTAGTTACCGATGTGCGGCTGGTCATCTGTTGTGGTGGTGGCGACGGAGTTCCGACATCGCGGCATGCTGGAGCGGCCAGACGACTTGGACTCCTGAGAAGAGAGAAGGCATTATGTAAGCATAAGAGTTCCATGATGACTCGCAGGCTAAAAGTAATACAAAGTGACAGTAAAAATTTGCCAGGGCAAAAAGCGAAGGAAAAAAAGTTTTACATTCCAAAGCGCTATTACTCGGGCTCTCCCGAAAAACACTTTGTATCAACGGGACCAAATAACTACAGGATATTCAAAGCTCAAAGGACAGATATTCAACAAAGCTTTTGATTTCCTCTAACACGGACAACAATGCTTTTTTTGGGTCATTCTTTATCCTGTTGTAGATAGGTTTGTCTTAGAGAGAGAGAAAGGACAGGGCAGAGAGAGGGATAGACGTACAGCAATGGGCCTGGGCCAACATTGAACCAATGCTTTTAAAGTTAAAGAAACAATCTGATTCAAATTCTGGTTTCAACTTGTAGCAACAACTCTTAAAAGCATTCAAGTCAGTGACCTTACTATGATCTATGATATATATCAATACATTACAAACACTGGCACATGTATGTAGATGTAAAGCTTAGAATCAAAAAACTACTCCAAAGTTGACTGTATACTATTCAGGAAGGCCAGTCCAGATAATATTGGCCTTTAAGTGTATTATGGATAAGAAACAGCCCGCAAAAATTGGTCAATAGAGCAAAAGCTGCACTTCTGCCCAGGTGTTGCCACAATATAATCTTGTGGCAAGATTAAGATAGAAAGGGAGGGGGATGGGGTTTGTACTATTGTATGTGTCTACTTGTTCCGTTTTTGTCCATAAGTGTAAATATTGTAAAACCACTCAAATAAAAGTTAAAAAAAAAAAAAAAAAAGATTAAGATAGAAACATGGGATGGATTGATTTGGATCTGGCTTCACAAGAGGGGTACATTTTCACAAGGGTTGGAAATAGATATGAATCAAATCAAATCAGTTGTATTTGTATAGCCCAATATATAGACATTTGCCTCAGTGGGCTTTACATTCCATACAGTATGACACCCTGCCCTTAGACCCTTATCTCAGCTGAGAAAAAACTCGCAGTAAAAACCCTTTATCGGGATTTTAAAAACCTCAGGGAGAGTTGACAGAGGAAGGGATCCCTCTCCCAGGACGGCCATCCTGCAATAGATGTCATTATGTAGAGAATCACTCAACCAATTTAAAATAAATAGATGAAAGCCTTTTAAGCCAATCCAATGCTGTAAGTGGAAGCTGCACTCTCTAATTGGACAGCCATGAAAAAACTATTTGGGGGAAACAAACAAGTCCACTGATTTATACACAGAGAGCTGAAAGTAACTGGAGAGCAACAGCACTGATTACAAACAAATATTGCAACAATTTTAGCAAATATACATGAACTGCAATTGTATTCAATATTCTGCCTTGTTTAACCTGTAATTCAAAATGACTGCCATTTATGCATTTCCTAGTGAAATTAAAATGTGTAGATTTCCGTTTAGTATATTTACTGCAACGTAATATTGCTTTATTCTGAGCGCATGTCAGTAAGAGCCACTGCCAAACACTAAAAACTATGCAGACAGCCTGATAACACTGCTTCTCTTGTGTCCGGTCAAAGTGAAGGTGCGGGAGACTGTGTGCTTTGACTTGATTTTACTATTGTCAATGTTTTACCATGGTTAATGTTTCACACTGAAGTCATGGGCCACACACACACACAGTATTCATCTTTTGACAGGATATTCACATTGACTTTAAATTGAACCCACAAGTCCGGCAGTGAATAAAGCATTTTTAATAGTCCATTCATATGGTAGTAATGGATTAAAACTGCTTCCGTTCATCTTACAGCAGACAGTAGGTATTTCCAGTCATATACACACCCACAAAGAAGAAAACAAAACCTTGCTGTGCTGGCAAGTTTAGCATGGCTGGCAACTGCGATTGGGTTTCAACTCCAGGAAAGGGTCACAGTTATAGTGCAAGGGGGTGTGTGGGTGTGTGTGTGTGTGTGTGTGTGTGATCTGAGTGGACAGGTGACAGGGATCAGGGTCAGAGGAGAGGACGACTGGCTCCAGGGTGACGAGACGCAAACACACACACACACACACACACACACACACACACACACACACACACACACACGGTCTGTGACACAAACACCCGCGTGCAGATACAAGAATACACACTGGTGCGGGTGCATGGAGGGGCATAAATCACACACACCTCTCGAGTGATTTGACACCAACGAGAGAGACAGTCCAGTGAAATTCACACTGTTGGTGCGGAGTGGAGCGGTTTGCACAAATCATCTCTTTCTCTTGTTCTTTCCCTCAAACAGCGACTAGTCATTTCATTCCCCTAATTATCTCTCTCGAGCTTCAACAAATTAGAGGCTCGCTCTATGTCGCAAACGACCCACAGACCACATTTTGATCAACATCTTCCTCCCTCCGTTCCCCTATCTCATGGCCATGGGAAACAAACGGGGATAGCTCATGATTACTTCATTGTGCTTGTGTGTTTCTTGCTTCAGTCCAGATGGTATGATCTAATGTCTGCACCCCCCCCCCCCCCTCACCCCACATCCTAATGCTGACAGTGAAGAGCTGCATAAAGTGTGATAGGCCAGATTAAGCTAGAACACGAGCAGGGGGGAACTGGGATTAAAAATGAATGACAGTTACATTATACCAAGACAGGACCCGGGTAGGGCCTTATGTGGCCTTGTTGAAATGATTTTTATTTTTGGATCATGTGGGAGAGGGGGAGAGGGAGACGGACAATGTGTCATATGTGCACACTATTGGAGACAACAAAGAACTGATCTGACCATACAAAGCTGATTTCTAGATCAACTGGACTGTTCTCAGAGAGGTCCAAGTGATCCAACTCCCTCCGTCACTCTTTCAGCTCTGCATTGATTTCGCTAGAGTCATGCCGTCCAAAATAGCGCCTGGGGGTCAACTTTTGCCCCCCAAAAAAGGAAAAAAGAAAGTGTGGGGAAGGGTGTGAGAGCTCCAATTTAAAACTTCATATTGATTTTTTTATACAGAAACACAGCTAAAGCATAATTTTACACATGCCTGACTGCAGATGTGAATATAGTCCAATAGTCAGTAGTACTCCTATTGGGAAAAATGTAGGGTAATTAACGGCAGTAATCCCTCCATGTCCCTTCTCTTAGAAATGTTAGTATTTGTTTTTGCAATAACCTGACTTCTTGAACGTCATAAGAAACCATAAAGTTTCTGTATGCGTGGTAGAGGATTGGAGGAAACCGTTTTACACTATCTTCTCATTCAGAAAGAATTCTGAATGAGAGATTACTATGTTGCTTGTAAACGTGTTGTCTGATTTGCTGCAGAACCTGAATTCTACAGAGTAAACTGGTTTCTACTAGTGTGCTGACTGACAGGTGAAGCTTTCAATAGCAACACTGCATTGAATTGATTGTACATCATACTCTATTGACATCTATACATTGCATTTGAGTCCGAGACTTCTCTAATTTCCCCTCTGAAAACAAAACCTCTAAACCATACAAGTGTGACAAATTAACAAATGAAGGCTCCCCAACAAATCCTCCGCAACAAAAGTGTTGTACTGACTGCCAACTGGGATTCCCCACGACAAGATAACATTTTGCAAAAACAAAATGCCTTTAATATTTTAAACGAGCAAGAGTTCACAATGAGCACTTACAGGAAGCAAGACTCCATTATTCTGGTGTTGTAGCTTTTTGAGATCATGGGGAAAGTGTTGGCAATAATGAGGTTAACATAGGACAATTTGAACTTTTTTATTTCGCTATCATTTTTCCTTTTCATAAAACTAAGGGGCACTTTACACTGTGAAAACGTGACAGTTTTCCAGTTTTTGGTTTTAAAAAAAACCCCGTTCAGACACAATTTATCTGACATCTTCACCCGTACACAAGTTTTCAGAGGAAACGGGCCGAAATCGCTGTAGCAGCAGTGCCAAGCCAATAGTCAGCGGTGACACAGCCTAGTAGATAGCTCTTCCGGTACAATTCGATGCATAAAACCTTACTGTAACCGAAAATGAATGCCACTAACGTTCATAAAGCGGTTGGTGTAAGCTTGGGGTTACAAATATTGTAAAAGACAAGCTTTCTGTCCTCTTATTTCACCGCATTGAACTCGTAAAAACAGAAGACTTGCTGATAGTGAAGGGGCTTCGTGAGCGGATACCTTCCCGTTAGGCGTACTTCAAAATAAAAGTCAACTCACGTGTGTCCAGTGAAATGCTATTAATGTTTAGCCAGTGAAATGCTTTTACTTTGAAGCCGTAACCTTAATGCTCCTTTTGTTGAACAGTAGCCGCTAGCTGAACCGCTGCACGCTGATAGTGTTTTTAATGTAGAGAGAGCCGTGTCCCTGGCATATAGAAGTGACACACGTTTATTTAGCTAGAAAAACAGGCAGAGCACAAATCTTTCCCCAGCCAAAGTGGCGGGTGGTCTCAATAACTTACTGCGGTAATCGCTTGGACTAAATTGGCGAGTGTTAGCCTATATTTTAGCGCTGCACGACACTCTCCGCTGATTACAGTGGTGGTGCCGTGTGGACACCGTTCATGTTGTCTTCTAACTTTATAACTCGCTTGTGTTGTGGGTATTTTGACAGCAAATGTTATAGACTACGCATGTGCGAGGGTGGAGCCGTGACGTCAGCGTTATCAGGGGAAATGGTTTCGGTGTTTACAGGAAACCAAAACCGTTAAGTTTTCCAAAAAATCCTCCCTGGGAGGTGATCTCAAAAACCTGCGGTTTCATGCCTGCGTTTGCTGTTTTCCTGTAAATGATATAGTGCAACCGCGGGAATTTTTCCGCGTTTGCACCGTTTCGTGTTGTCGTGTAAAGTGCCCCTAAGGCAATGGTTGTGAGACATTCATCTTGTATCAATGAGGGCTGCAAGCTAGCCATGGCTGTATAACATTGGTACTCTATACAATTGGCATAAAGGTTGGTAGATCAGAGACAAAATGTCCATCTTTGTTAACTAGTTCTTAAATGGATCAACCCTCCCCCAGTAGCCAGCAGGCCTAACTTTTAATTAAGAGTCAACTGACAGAAGTTGGGGAGCTTTGTACAAAGCGCAGCAAGTTAAAATTCAAGCGTGTTTCCTCCAAGTTCTGCCCCTCTCCCACAGTCCTCAACTCTTTCTCCTATCCTCTTTCATGTCCGACTATTTTTGTCTTCCGATTCTTCCTTCATTTTTGGGCAGCTGCAGGCTAAGCAAATCCCCCTCCCCCAACCAAACACACACACACACACTCACAAACGCACCTCTCCCCCTCAGTTATAATTATAGAAGTGTTGGAGGACAATAAGTGACATCATTGTTTTGTTCTCACATTACTTTCTGATGCTGCATGCTACTTATGGAAACGTACTTTAAACTGCTAACACACACACACACACACACACACACACACACACACACACACACACACACACACACACTTCAGCAATTAGTTAACTCAAGGTTCCAGTGCACTCCAAGGGAAATTGAGTTTAACATAATCACGACACAACACTGGGTTGAGCGACATTCATGTCATATGAAGGGAGCTTTGTAGAAGGAGTTAGGGCTGGGCGATATGGACCAAATCTTATATCACGATATAGGTAATTTTATATCACGATATGGATATATATCACGATATAGTATTTTTCCTTAAAATTCAATGGATTACAATAACCGTACTGAACTTTAATCACATTAGATTATTTAAATTTTTGCTTGGAACTTAAATTTCCATACAAAAGAGAAACTGGTGCAAAATACCACACCAGTCTGGCTTTAGTCAGTCAGCGCAAAATAAAAATGACAGCATCAACCAAAGAGCCTACATTTTCCAATTGATAGTAGCCTATATCAAAATAATGAAAGACTTGAATTTTCCTGCAGTATTTGCTCATCTTCATTTAAAAAAGCTGTCAAAATTAACTAATGAGCAAATGTCTGGTAATACTTTAACTCCAGCTTCAACACAAATAATATTTTCAAGTTTGACATTTTAAAGTTACATAAAACCATTACAACAATAACAGCACGGGGGTGAAGCCCCGAGTAGGCTAAAGATGTCATTATTAGCCAGCTAGCTCACGAGAGCTAACCCATGTAGTTTGCGGCTTAAAACAAGCCAACTCTGCGTCACGGCAACAGCACGCTGAAGCAGCAAGCAAGTTTCCTTTGCCCAATGACATTTTTGACCGTTAAAACCAGCTGCTCTGCCACCGTGACACAGAGTTGGTTTGTTAACTTTAGTGACGGCGCACCGAAGCTAGACCACGAGCTAGACAGCTAGAGCAACAGATGAGGCTTCTTCTGTTGCGGGTAGAGAAGCTGTATTGCAGCCCAGAACTCGGCTGCAGAGCCCCTGTGTGGCGCGGCGGTGTAACTGCAGTGTAACAGTAGGGACTCGGAGGGACAGCTGCCTCCCGCTCCATATATGCTCCCGCCACATTAACTTTTTTTCTCCGCGATATAAACGGTATGGCCAAATCTCTCCCGGTAGACACTTTCATATCGTCCACGATATGATATCGTCATATCGCCCAGCCCTAGAAGGAGAAGTAAAATTGGAAACACACGGCCCACCCCAACGACATACATTTTCCCAATCACATATAAGTTCATACGGGGAACTAAGCAGAAAGAGATCACTCTTGGCACCTCACTTAAAAATCCATGTATGACACTAATGTGTGTGCGTCCATACCATTCAGTGCCCTTGCTGAAAAACACTAGACCGATCTACCTGGCATATCTCTTGCTAGCTTGGTATGTTACTCTCTTGTATTTCCTGGTCTAAATTCCACTTCAACAGTATAAGCTATTAGGTCATTCTTGCTGGGCTCACTTGCTTCTTTATGCAGCACTTTCACGTCCGGACTGAGGAGGTTGGACAGAGCAATGTGTAGGGCTGCAACTAACGATTATTTCAATAATCGATTAATCGGCCGATTATTTTTTCTATTAATCGATAAAAAAAAAGAAACATTTGTAAATGCCGCGTCTTTATTCAAAAACTGAACATTACTTCAAATTCACAGTGCAGACTGAAGTGTCAAAACACCAGGTTATTGCTCCAACGTCCCGGAACTATTAAAAGTAATATTAAATGATAAATTAATAATAAATTTAACTGGGATAACACAAAAAAAACATACAATGTATGATATACATTTATACAGTATAAGGGATGTTCATGGTAAACCAGTCAACCGATAATATTTTTAACCGGTAAATACTAACGGTTAAAAAAATTAAATCATCTTAATTTCTCTCAGATGACAGGAGATCGTTCATTTGTATTGATATTGATACCATTTTCAAGACTCCTTAACGATCCAAGTCTTTATTGATATCACAATTGATAATTTTCTATTATTTTGTTGAAATAGAACTTGTATTATTGCTTTAATTGCTGATATGATCATAGCTCAAGATAGGACATTAAACAGGTCATAATTCCATCTTTACTATCTATTTTATATTGCTGGGAAAACAAGTTTCGCCAAAATCTCAAATTTCTTTTTTTTTTGTGTTGCATTTGAACACATCAATCATATTACTGAGCCGGCCTGAACACATCACAGTTGACATGTTTGCTACTTTTTTTAAGCTAACTAGCTCTATATCCTTCCGATTTTAACATGGATTTAAAATCTGGATCACTATTTTTAACTGACGGTGGGACATTCTACACCGTTCGGTTGTGTGATTACTGCCACTGCTTTGAATGACTGTTGATGCGCCGATGCCGACTCTCCGAGCCCGTCTGTATACCGTCTGCACCAGCAGCAGCTGACAGAGTTTTTTTGGACTAGACGGATACTGAGTTGAAGGAGTTTTTTTTAACCCAAAGAAAGCAAAGGTACAACACTTTTATATAGGCCTACAGTCCAGTGTTAGATATGACCAAAATTCAAGCTGTGGCCGCTCACACTATAGCTTTCCCGCACGTGAAGCGAGCCTTCACGTGCGGAAGGCTCGCTGTGGGCGTGTATGAACCTGTCGGCGGCTGGATGTAAACAGTGCCCCGCCTGCAAGTGACTTATTAATTGCGCGACTCAACGAATCGATGACCAAATTCGTTGCCAACGCTTTTAGTAATCGATTTTATCGATTCGTTGTTGCAGCCCTAGTAATGTGTTCAGTTCCGTTTTGCTGGATCACATGAATCAGTTGATGTATATTTTTTTCTGTACATAGACTTGTATTGAAATAATATGAATGCATTATGTATCAAATTAAAGCAGTGTCATTTCAGCTGTTACTTCCCCTTATCTGAATTGATTTTTGCAGTTTAGTGAACTGACAGTTTAATACATGTTCAGCTTGGATGATGCCGCTATGTTATTTCGGATTTTCTGGCCCAATTTGTTGCCGGTTTCTTTTTTTTACAACCACCAGCTCTGAACCCAAGCTCACCGGTTACTGTGTGTCATGCCTGTCAGATGTGTGTGTGTGTGTGTGGGTGGGTGGGTAGTTCTTTGCCTACCGTGTGGACAGACCATTAGTATAGTGTTTATATCCGGCACTGCAATTCAGACCCACTCACAACACACACACATTAACACAAAGTGAAAACCCACCGACAAGAAGTTTGCAGCTGAGAGCCATTTACTGCCACACTGCAAACAAAAGCATGTGCACATGACCAAAATACACACACACAAAGCAGTAATGCTAAGCCAAGGCAGTACTGGTTGTGTTTTGACTCGAGCCTCATTATCACTGACCTTTACTAATCTGAGTTCTGGGAGGAAGCCACTCACATACAACCAGATGGAATTTTACACGGTAAGGTTCAGAAAGTACGACTAAAGGAAAGTCGCACACGAAGCGTGTGCAGCACACTACTATCAAGACCCGGCTCAACCCAAACACAAGATATGCAAACATGTTATCAACAGTTGGAAGGCAAAGCAGTGGTAATATTAAGGACATATGAGCTTAAAAATAACACAAACTTTGTCAAATGAGCCTGGGACAAAACGCTATTAATGGCATTGCAAAAAACTGAATTTGTTCTTTTCTACTGCTTGATCAAATACCATGTATAATCAGGCTCCTATTCTGCCTTTTTGTTTTCACCCCGCCGAGTAGACTGCTTCACCTTATAGTACCTCACACTGCAGTCAACTAAAAATCACATTCATTTGCCTGTCAGTGTTAAAATGTGTCAAACCATTTTTGGATGTGCTTTTTAATTCCTGAAAATGGGGTATGATTGCACAGAACCATTAAGGGGGATAATGGCAGCACTGAATAGGTTTTGGCTTACCGTTTACACTGACAGTCCTAGTTGGAACATCAAAAAGGTGAAATAAACAGAAAAAGTTAGAAAAGTCAGACCCCAAGTACATTGAAGGGGCTGTTGTAATCATGAGCTATATAAACTGACTATTAGGCCTGTAGGCTGCCTTCATATATAAACTGATCTGACATGTAAATCAGCCAGTGGAATGTGTCGTCTGATAACAAACCACCTGCTGTGATTTGCTATCAAGATCAGATCATTTGAAAGATTCTCGTTTATTTCGCTTGCTTCAATACTCTTATTTATTAAATGATCCTGTATCCTGTAACTTGCCTAAAGTGTGATAGTACCAAAGATTTACTTTTTCACCTCATCAATATGCTCTGCACCAAGATCCTTGATATCCACTCAACTGCTTCAGTTGTGCACTACTACCTGGTGTAGCCCTGTGAATCGATTTAAGATTCCATGTTCGCATATAATACAGCACCCCGGAGCGGTTTTGGGGTTAAATGCCTTGCACAAGGACACAATGGTAGAGATGGATGGGCACCGTAGACGTAATACCAGCCATCAGAATGTATCCGACATTTCAATGCTATATGTGGTTCAAGCATGCTCAGAACAAAAAGGTTCTTTATTTGGTACTTAACACAACCACATACATAAGCTTCTGCATTAAACTGAAATTTGTGGGTGGGAGGACACACACACACACACACCTCCCAAGACTAGGTCGTGATGGCTGTGTTGCCATGGAGATTTGTCGCATGCTGAATCCTGCTCTCTATCTCGATGTTGGTTTGTATGTCTTTCATCCTTCATTCATTTTCTCTTGATCTATCCCTCCTCTTGTCCCTTTTTTCTTCCCTTCTATTCATATGTTTATGCCTCTATTTATACACCAAGAAAAGGATGAGACAGAGTTTGTTGGCCTCAAAAGTGAGCATTTGGTGTGCAGAAACTCAATATTATCAAACAATGGCATACCTGAAGATGGTTTTTAAAAATAATCTGGAGTAATTTTTAAGTAAATCTCTTCTTAACCACCATGTTTGGCTTGCTATATAGTTCCTCTTAAATATAAATACCAATAATGGCAGAAACCACAGCTACTAACTGCAACTATTTCAAAGAAATCCCCATAAGGAATAGCTTTGAGTGTACTCACATGAAGCAAACAATCTAATAAAAGGTGTAAATTAAAGTACTGCATCCGTTTGACAGTTCTTCTGATTTCAACTCACAATAACTAGTTAAGCTAGGACCAGGGTGTAGAGAGTTTTTTTTGCATGAATACATGATTGGCAAAGGAAGACATAAATTGACAGCTGCAGCACTACTTACAACACACACACACACACACACACACACACACACACAGGCCACTTTATTAGGTACACCTGTTCAATTGCTTATAAAACCAAAAAGTTAATCTTCCAATCACATGGCAGCAACTCAATGCATTGGCATGTAGACGTGGTGAAGACAACATGCTGAAGTTAGAACTGAGCATCAGAATGGAGAAGAAAGAGGGTTTAAGCGACTTTTATCATGGCATGGTTGATGGTCCACGGCAGGATGGAGCCATGCTTTCATGTTGTTTACGCCAGATTCTGACCCCACCATCTGAATGTCGCAAATTAAATCGAGACTCATCAGACCAGGCATGATTTTTCAATCTTCTATTGTCCAATATTGGTGATCCAGTGAAAATTGCAGCCTCAGTTTCATGTTTTTAGCTGACAGGAGTGGCACCCGATGGGGTCTTCTGTTGCTGTAGCCCATCCGCTTCAAGGTTGGTCGTGTTTTGTGTTCAGAGATGGTATTCTGCATACCCTGGTCGTAGGGCTGGGCGATATGGACCAAATCTTATATCACGATATAGGTAATTTTATATCACGATATGGATATATATCACAATATAGTATTTTTCCTTTAAATTCAATGGATTACAATAACCGTACTGAACTTTAATCACATTAGATTATTTTCATCTTTTGCTTGGAACTAAAATTTCCATACAAAAGAGAAACTGGTGCAATATACCACACCAGTCTGGCTTTAGTCAGTCAGTGCAAAATAAAAATGACAGCATCAACCAAATAGCCTACATTTTCCAATTTATAGTAGCCTATATCAAAAATGAAAGACTTGAATTTTCCTGCAGTATTTGCTCATCTTCATTTAAAAAAGCTGTCAAAATTAACTAATGAGCAAATATCTGGTAATACTTTCACTCCAGCTTCAACACAAATAGTATTTTCAAGTTTGACATTTAAAGTTACATAAAACCAGCCTTGCTGGCTGTCTCCACCAACAAGATGTCATTGTTAGCCAGCTAGCTCACGAGAGCTAACCCATGTAGTTTGCGGCTTAAAGCAAGCCAACTCTGCGTCACGGCAACAGCATGCTGAAGCGCCGCACACAGCAGCAAGTTTCCTTTGCCCGATGACATTTTTGACCGTTAAAACCAGCTGCTCTGTCACCGTGACTTGGTTTGTTAACTGTAGTGACTGCACACCGGAGCTAGAGCTAGAGCAACATATGAGGCTTCTTCTGTTGAGGGTAGAGAAGCTGTATTACAGCCCAGAACTCTACTGCAGAGCCCCCGTGTGGCGCGGCCGCCACATGAACTTTTTTTCTCCGCAATATAAACGGTATGGCCAAATCTCTCCCGGTAGACACTTTCATATCGTCCACGATATGATACCGTCATATCGCCCAGCCCTACCTGGTCGTAACAAGTGGTTATTTGAGTTACTGTTGCCTTTCTATCATCTCAAACCAGTATGCCCATCCTCCACTGACCTCTGACTTCAACAAGGCATTTTACATCCACACAAATGCCGCTCACTGGGTCTTTTTTCTTTTTCGGGCCATTCTCTGTAAACCCTAGAGATGGTTTGGAGTGAAAATCCCAGTAGATCAGCAGTTTCTGAAATACTCAGACCAGCCCTTCTGGCACCCTCAACACTGCTATGTTCCATGTTTAACTTCAATAAGTTGTCCCATCCAGGTCTACATGCCTAAATGCATTGAGTTTTTCTTTTTTTTTTTTTTAAGATATTTTTTGGGCATTTGTATGCTTTATTGATAGTGCAGAGAGACAGAGGTGAAATGGGGCAGAGAGGGGAGTGACATGCAGAGAACGACCGCGGGTGGGAATCGAACCCGGGTCTGCTGCTGGGCCCGGCCCGGGAGGGGCCTTAGCTAAAGGCGCCCCCAAAATGCAATGAGTTTCTGCCATGTGATGATAGGTTATACGTGTTAACAAGAAATTGAACCGCTGCACCTAATAAAGTGGCCGGTGAGTGTATATATTATATAAAAAGATCATTTGAATACATGGGGCCTCAGGTAACAACAAAATAAATGTTTTTTTAATGAGACTCTAGGCATACAGCCAATATAATATTGTTTTGCCAGTCAAAGCTAATCTTGCATTATTTAATCTATTTACTTTTTAGAATGCATGGCCTCACTTAGCCTATTTACATCATAACAGTACATTTTGCTGTCTTGCTGTTCATTTAACCTCTATAACCTTCTTTTATATTGCCCAAACAAAGTTATTTTCAAAATTTTGCAAAATAATTTTATATACACAAAATAATATGATTTTCCACAAGGCAGAAGCGGTCTTTAGGCCTATTTATAGCTTTAAAGAACAGCGATAATAATACAATTATGTGACTCATACTTGAGAATGTCTTCACAAAAAAAAAAACTATTTTACCATGCCTGTGTTTGAATAATGAATGATTTATCACGCAACCTAACGGCCACTGTAGAAGGATTTTTAACATTTAATGTTAGCAGAGCAGCTTTTCAGTGCTGCTCATGTGAGCTTCCAGGTGAACTGGCTTAGCACTGCAGTATAAGACAGAAAAATCCTTGAATTTGAGTGAACCACAGTTTCTCATAATCATTGTCAATTTCTTGCTTGCATGCATATCTTTCTCCTCTTCTCAAACTCTGCAGAAGGCCACATATCTAATATATGGTATAGCTTGTTTCTCCATACTAGCTATACTCTCCACATAAGTGAGGCTAGGAGTAAATCTGTCAGCGGCCCCTTACTATAGCAAGGTGGTGTCACACTGGGTCTCAGTTTGCTGTGAATGTAGTTTCGTGTGCGAGCTCTCTTGAACTGAATTACCCTAGCTCCTTGACTGTGTGTGCTTGTGTGTGTGTGTGTGTTCAATTCAGAGCGTCTGTTTGCTCTCTTGCCGTCACAGTTGGGACACACTGCACGGCACTTCCTTGCGTGCCCCTGTACTGCCGCTATGCACCTGTGTGTGTAAGCGAGTGGGAGCAGTGCAAGAGCATTCTTCCAACATAGTATCATCAATCGCAAATGACTCAATCATTTTACTTTGAGTAATGGACTGGAGCTTCACAACCATCACTTGACATTAATGCCGCTCACTTGTGAGCCATTTTAAGCCAGAAGCCTTGTTCTGCACCACAAATGATACATTTTCCTATACGCCTGCCTCACACGTGTGGTGTTGTACACAAAGTTTCTGATTGGTGAGCATGACTGTCGCACGAGGAGGATGCCGTGACTGTAAAACCATTGGCGCAAGATTTAAACCTTGGCACAGAAGCACTGCATATTGAATATCCTAAATCACTGCCATTTCGATTTGCTTATCCTAAAGAAGTATTAGGCTTGATGCTTTATGATTTACAAAGCTCATTTTCTGTTTAGGGGATACGTCCAAATAAGCACTCAGCTAAAAAAAGCAACACCGTAATATCTTAAAATTATATTAACCATTAGCCACTATTTAAAGACAAAAAATCCATGATAATAAAAAGGCAACAACAATCTAAGACGATGCAACTTGGTTTGTGCTCTTTACATTTTTCTTTTACTAATTAAAAAAGGTACACATCTGATCTCGGAAAGAAATCCCAATATGGCAGGCCTACGTCAGATGACTCAACAGAGGAAAGAAATTACGTTGAGGCAGTGAGAGAAAAATATACACGCCTTCACCTGAATGACGTCAAGCCTTTAAAATCGCAGTTCCAGACAGCTGCCACACCTACCATTCGGCTCAACTGGAACGGCCAGTTTTACCTTGCTCCTCTACCACACACACACACCACTGAACTTAACTGCATTGTTGGTTAAACACGCAAGTAGCACCTGCTTGTCCTTTTATTGTGTGTCCACTGGAACCCCAATATGACTTACAGAACTAATTAAATTAACAAGTTATTCCAATCCAATTAACAACTAAATGCATGTTTCTGCATTCGCGGGTAAACCTAAGGTATGCTACTGTGGTGTGTGTCTACAAGAAAAATTTGAGCATGATTGAGTGAACGATCCAGTGTGTGTTTGCTGTAGGTTCTCTGTTGCTAGGGCCCTGGCTAGCTTTGTCTTGCTGTTCATCTGCCTAGTGACTGGTCTGGTAAGGAGAGAAGCATAATTTATGGTTTCCTGGGCGTAACAGCAAAGTGTGTGTGTGTGTGTGTGTGTGTGTGTGTGTGTGTGTGTGTGTGTGTGTTAGATTCCCTATAAGGTGACTTGGGGAGCACATAGTGCTAAGCGGTATGAATAAAAAAAAAGTTTATCACAGATTTTTTTATTTTATTTAAATGATTTTCCTCTTAACATTCTCCGCTTTTTTTTTTTTATTATTGGATGAGGACATTAGTCCCAGCTCAGGGACAACGTTGCGGTGCTAACATTAGCATCGCTAGTTCGTGGTGCCAACATTAGCATCGCTAGCCCGTGGCTCTAACGTCAGCGTTTGTCATACTCTGTAAAAGGACGTAACTGTACGGGTCATACAAGAAGAGTACAGAGCCAAATGGCTTTACATTGAGAAGCTTTTCTCTGAAAATTCAGCTGGTGGGTGTTAAAAAGCAACTGCTACTGCTGGCACAGTTTGGAGAAAAGGGTTCCCCTTAAGGCCAGGACACACCGGCCCGATAATCGCCGTCGGAGAGTCCGGAGGGGGCGGGGACACGAATCGATTTGGTGTGTGCCTTGATGTCGGTCGTCGTCGGGCTTCTTTTGAGCCGGTTGAACATGTTCAATTGGTGGCGGGCAGTCTTTCAGTTGGAGCAATTTGATTGGTGGAGGGCTAGCGAATCAGTGAAGCCCGGAAGTGAGGCGGGTAGCACAAACGGCTAACAACAGTATCGCATCGCTAGCCATTGTTTAATGTGTTTGTTTGTTTCGTTCAGCGAGTACTCACATGCATCAACCCTTCTTGACTGCTCGACACCATGCTCGACACTCTCTGCTAAAAATGGTGCTCTTTATGGTCCAGAGATATAAATACGTATTTATATCTATGATTATGGACTAGACAGCTGTCCCATAATTTCCGGCTTCCGTATTTTTTTGGGCCACAATATAGATTTGCGCCGCCTGCTGTTATGGAGACATTACGTCCCGCGCAAGCGCAGAGCGTACGGACAGTCAGTAGTCGGCTCAGTGTGTTCTTGGCACTTTTTTGGCCGCGACGGGCAGACTGGAGCTGCCTGAAACCGCCAAGCACCAGGAGCACTAAGGAAATCAGGCAAAAAGGTGAAAACGAGAATATAAGAAAACCTCTTTACCAACATACCTGTGTCAATACACTCACACAGTTGTTGCTCCTCTCTCATCTATATTGAGTTTCAAACTCGACAGCTTGGTGGGAGATTCTCTGTGAGGCTTTCACACTCCCAGGGTGTCAGGTGAAATACATCCAGCTGTGCTCAGCTAACCCCATATTTCCAATTATGCTTTTGTCTCTCGCTGCTGTGGTTTTGATGGCATTTTGAACCAGCAACTGTCACTGTTTCAGTACTGGTGCAGGTCAAAGTGCCTGGAAACTGGGGGCGCCTTTAGCTCAGTTGGTAAGGCGTCCCACTACCGGGCCGGGCCCAGCAGCAGACCCGGGTTCGATTCCCACCCGCGGTCGTTCTTTGCATGTCACTCCCCTCTCTGCCCCATTTCACCTCTGTCTCTCTGTACTATCAATAAAGCATAAAAATGCCCAATAAAATATCTAAAAAAAAAAAAAAAAAAAAAAAAGTGCCTGGAAACTAATGCTGAGGAATAACAGGATTCACTGATTCGCTAGCCCTCCACCAATCAAATTGCTCCAACTGAAAGACTGCCCGCCGCCGATTGAACATGTTCAACGACATGTTGCCCGACGACATCTACGACGACCGACGTCACGGCACACACCAAACAGATTTGTGTCCCCGCCCCTTCCAGACTCTCCGACGGCGATTATCGGGCCAGTGTGTCCTGGCCTTAAGGACTGGGTTCCCTCAATTTCACAAAATTCTGTGGGAAACACTGGTTCAGGAAATACATATTAATAAGCAGGCATGCTTATGTATGACTGGATTTATAGCTTTTGATACTTTGCGGTAAAAATGGCTCTCCTGTTGACTTTGTCCTGTCAGTGCGGCTCTCCTGAAAAAAATAGTGAATACCACTGCTATAGACAAAAATAAAGTGTAGTGTATTACCAGATAACTAAAATTCATTGACACAAATTCTCTGCAGAACTTGCGTACCACAGCAGCATCTTAACTTAAAGTATCCAGGCTCCAGGCTACTCTTGTTTACACAGTCAACTTTGTTTACAAGATAACGTACACCTTTTAGTTGCTTCATAAGGTAACACTTTGAGGCTTCTGCATTGAACTTCTGCAAGCAGTTACCTAATACGTGTATGAAATGACTGTCAGATGATTCTCCATCCATCGGTTCCTGAGACCACCAATACAATGCAACAGGCATCCTGTTTCGAAATATTCCAATGGATCCCATCCCCAATTTCCTGCTTGATAAAAAAAGCTTAGAAAGTGGAATAATATGCAGTGACAGTAAGTTTCTACTCGTAGGCAGAATTAAATACAGAAGTCATTAATTTGGTTAGAAAAGGGGACGCAAACTCAGCAATCCTGGAAAGGTAACTTCATTATAAAAAAAGGGTATTAGCTGATTTTTTTTTCTTACTGCTTCTGAAGTTACTGTGGGAACTTTTCCTCGCCTTTCATGAAGAGCTAAGGTGGTTAGAAATATAATGCAGACTTCTAATGCTTCGTGTGAGCCAATCTTGGGATTTGTGCTTAATATCCTTGTTTTGTGTATTTCTTCTTTGGGGATAGAGGTTCTTGCATTAATGAACCTAAAGTTAACTCAATATCAACATCAAATTGTGTGATTGCTTTTAGCAATTGCGATATAATAATAAATAAATGGTCAAATTACTCTACTTGCTTGGTTTAAGGAAAATGCAGATTATTGATAGTATTGAAACATGTATTTCTTATTTTAAACAAATATTAAGTAGCATTGAAAATACAAATATAAACTTGTACACTAAGATACTGTTTTCAAAATAAATAATTTATAAAAAATGTTTTACACCTTGAAAATAAATGCCTTCCTCCAAAGTGTAATGACAGTGTGGCACTTCTGCAAACGTACTTAAACTTGCCCTCATGCACGCACAAGGCCCACACAGATACACATACACACTGTCAGAATAGCTGATGGGCGCTACCCAACAGACTTCACACAATGAGAGAGGGGAGAGGTTGTAACGTTTACAGACACACATGCGCACATTTATTTAAAAATTAAACCACCATCGCAGCTGTTTGTGCAGTTATGTAAGAGCACAACCTCGCATCGCGATTAGATTAATGAATGGTTAAAATCCATCACACCTCCATGTGGGGAGGATCCAGCTTGCTCGGCTAGTGTGCTATTACCCAAACAAAGAAATGGTGGATGAAGTAACAATTGAAGAGGCAGACCAGTATTTCTGGCTGCATTAGTCTTTCTATTTCAGAAGACATGGCTCAATGAATAGAGAGGGAACACAGTAAAACAGGAAATCAGACAATCAAGAGCATGGGTCTGGGGAAGTGGACGGACTGTGCAAACATTTCAACAACACAGGTTAAGAAGAGCCTCATTTTCCGACAATTTACGGCAATAACTAATGACAGTTTACATTCTGCCTTGTGTATTTTTTTTGAATAACCCACTTTATCACTGTATTATTATGTACAAAATGCCAGGTGTTTAGTTTTGAACTGGAGTCAAACTGATAACGAGTGTCACATTCAAATAAGTTCCTCAAACTAACAGCAAGTACCAAATCTTATGCAACCTGGCAACATGAGTATCAACGCCACTCAACGTATCTGCTATTTCACACCGTCAGGAAGATGTCACAAGTCACTTCTCTACATTTGACAGCTCCCCTACGATATGCTAGTAACGACTGTAGTCTGCTTGAGTTGGTAACTTTTACCATACAATCACCCCCAAACTGTTATAACCATTAACTGAGAGCTTAGTTTGCCTGCCATGTGTAAAAGAGGCTTGGAAAGTTTCCAACCAAGTCAAGTAAATCAAAACATCTTTTCCTATTGCAGTCAAGAAATCTTTTTGCAGATACAAGGTGAGTTTACGTAGAGAATATCTGCTTTACTACCAACAGAGTCATGTCAACACTGAGTCTGTCTTCATGTCCGGTGCCATTTTGTCCTGCATCTTGAGACCCGACACCGAAGGCTTTCTATACATGGCCTTTAAAACAGACAGCGTTTGTGTGGTAATATCCATTGGTGACCTTTTGCCTACAAACTTAAGTTAAGGACTTGCCATGACCCTAAACTTTTTATTCAGCTTGACAACAGACCTAAAAGGAAAACACAGGAGCTGTATTGGTAGGCACGTTGCTGAAGAGCACACACACAGGGCACACCAGGAAGTTGGCTTGGAGGGTAATGAATCAAGAAGATACTGCACTGGTTTCTCTTCCAGGCCTGAGTGTACAACTGTGAAACCTTATCACAGGAGCAGAACACATCTCCCTCTTCATCTTATGGAACAATGCTGCAGACTACAAGGTCTTCATCACAGCACAGTGTGGTGTTGGAATGGACTGTTTTTACATTGGCTCTCAGCAGACTCCTAAACTACGGAAGAATATTAGGGCCATGCATCAGAAAGAAAATGAGGAGGAAATATTTTTTTTTAATGAGAGACAAAATAAGAAGCAAATAGAATAAAGTTAAAATGTTGAGAATAAATTGGCAGGGCTTCTCGCGATGCATTATAGTTAAGGCGCATTTACCATCGCCGCTGCTCGTTCCCCATTCTGCAGCGCCTGTGGATATCATTGCAGTCTGTCAGCCCCCTGGGCTTGACCTTATTATCCACTTTGTATTTCGTCTTGAGTCTCGCAGCACATAATGAAACAAAAAACGTCATACTCTCATCGCCTGTGTCCCTAATACTCCTCTGTACAAAACATTGGTATTATTGAATTCAATTAGAAAGTTTACCAATACTAAAGTTTAACTCACAATTGTGTACCAATATGTTTAAAAACACAACAAACTTAAACTATGCCATTAACCTTAAACATCCCACTGGATAAAGAGAGGCCTGTGTGCGGCAGCTACACTCAAAAGACAAATCATTCATCAACAGTATTGTATATGACCTCTGGTCTAGGTAAGGGTGTAGCCGGGTTACAATATGTATGTGTCACTCATAGCAGTGTGTGTACATATACTACCTACCTACACACAAGTCTAGCTGCCAGTGCTAATACGCTTTCCTGAATACATTAATGGAAGCCATGATCTTTTGTGTGAGACAAGACACACACACCAGCACACACACACCAACACACGCAGTGTGATCATGGTATCAACAGAAAACTTCCGTCAGCATTTTGTTTGTACAAGAAGCAAAAGACAGACTAAATCTTTTAACCTTTGAGTCTCCAACAGAAGGTTTCCCTATTGGCAGCCCAGAGCAGATCTGCTGTCTGATTGGCTGTGCAGCTGCAGTTTACACACCTGGGTTGGGCTTTCCATGCTACAGGTAAAAAAATTGTTTTGTCAGAGGGTGCAGCTCCAGGGACTAATGCAAAACAATACACCTCCCTTACTTTTCATTGTATGTTTTTAAATACCACTGTCAGTGATCTGAAATAATTGTATACATATTTATTGTATATACATTTCCTCCATCTATGTTGCTAAACTTATCAAAGCGAGTGATCAACTGTTAAAACATTACCACACCAAATCCTCACCGTAGCTTTATTTACATACTTACCATACAGAGACTCAAGCAACACAAATATAGAAATGGCTTCAGCTTCACACACACTGACATCATCCTCTGGCTACCCTCTGTCAACGTGTACACACACACACACACTTCCATCCAATGCTCATAAGGATCTTTAATCACATGCTGCTTGTCAACATGCAGATATCAGTATAGTCTTGGAAGCAAAGGCGTTGTTCCAGTCTTCTAATAATGATTTACAGAACAAATCAAAGGGGTTTGTACATCATTTAAGCACATAAACAAATTGTTTCTCTACTCAACTGAATGGAAACATGACACATGGTGTTTTAAGGGCTCAGCTCTCAAAATCCCTGGCTTTTTTTTTGTGTGACAGTGGTATTAACAATATGGTATTTATAGTGTGTTTAGAAGCCCCTAGACGTCTGGATTATGGTCAGTCGCTTTAGGTCAAAAGAGGATGTGTATTGTTCTCCCAGAAATGACATGTCCTATTGATCATCTGGAAAGCAATTTTACCAGTGCTTCTGAATTGAAATCTACATCTCTTCTAGAAATCTTCCGCATTAACACAATACATCCACTTCAAAGGGACCATCACTGCATGGGAATTTAAAGGGAAGTTGCAAATCAAATCAATATTATAAATGAAAAACAAATCCATAAAATATGTCACTCTCCACGAAAGTCAACTTTCTTCTCTCTTAGAAATAGAAAACTTTTAAAAAAGCCACTTGAATGTTTTTGACACTTCACAATGCATTGCCAATGTTCCCACTTGTCGCACATGCACTATAGTATGTTATTAGGATGCTGGGCTTCTGCACTGTCAGCTATATGGAATCCATGTGGAAACTGTCTGTCTGTAGTGCAACAGGTCAAAGTAAGGAGAAGCCAAGTAGGATGACATGCCCCAACACACAGACTAAACAGAAACCTAAATTTGTTCTTAGTCTTCTGCAAGGAGTGGGAAATCCAGTGCGTGGGCAAAGCTGGTGAATCACTGCCTGCCGTGTGGCAAAGACAACAGAGACAGAGGAAAGGCAAAGAGACAAACAGACTGTGAAAGGCCTCTCTATACGCTGCATAATATGAACTTCCTGCTTAATGAGCATAAGTAGAATAATGGGAAAATATCCACTGTAAAAACATTAGGGATAAAATCTTACCTGCCCGGTCGAATTTTCAATGACTTGAACCAGTGGGATCCTTGTTGTCATTTTTGAAAGCCTTTAGGTTGCCAAAACAGGGGGAAAGGAGTGGTGAAGAAGAACGACTCTTCAGTGTCTATTGTGCATTTAAAACCGTTCTCGTTGATGATTGAGGGAACTTTCCAACCGATGCCCGGTGCTAGCCAGCTAGCAGCACGACAGATAGCCCGTGAAATCAACAAGTTGAATCCCACATCAGCGCCTAGCCGAGTTAGCCAGCTAGCTAGAAAACTAACTAGCTAGCCGCAGCGCACGTCCCATGTTTGTCAACAAGCACAAAGCAGGAAAAAAAGCAAACGTCTTCTTCTTCTTTAGCTTCGGTCCGGGTGTGAAAACATTCAGTGCCAAATTAGCATTTATAAGCGTCGACGGTTAGCAGCGAACTACCAGCCCGGTGCTGTGACGCTTTGGCCAGTTAGCTCCTTGGGCTAGCCTGGAAGAAAAGTTGGGCAATGGTTGTGTTGAACAAGACAAGGTTCAATTAGGTAGCTAGCATGCTAACCTGTGAGGTTGCTAACTAACGTCTGAGAAAAAGCCCCGACAGCATCTGAATTCTAACACAACTATTCAAACAGCGTCGTCTTCATAACGCAGTGTCGACGCTTGTCTATTTTTTTTTGTTGGTCTTTCAAGGTTTAAAAACCAGGTCCGGGGGTCTACAAACTTTCAGGCCAAAGTTATTCCCGGCGAGGTATCGACCTTCCCAACTCACGCAGAAACAATTCAAAAATGTTCCCAGCGAGATATCCAGGGCGGGCTCTCCGAGAAAATAAAAGCAGCACCGTGTAAAATGGTTCACATGGCAGGTGAAAAAAACAAAATAATTTGTTGCGCTGGCCAACTGGCAGCTGAATATTAGCCCAGGTAGCGTAAAGCTATTTCAGCGTTTCTTCCTAAGCAAAGCTAGCTAGTTAGCTTATCGGCGGACTGCTGCCACAGAGCAGCCCACAAAACTCAAAATCCACGGAAACCACCGGCGCTCTTCCTTGTGTTGCGTGATTGGAATAAGGTCGTTCACCAGTGCTGCACTGCAGTGTGGCGATATACCAGCTCGTCCTGTCGGTACACCGACTGCTGCTATTCCCGTGACCAGCCGAGTCAAGGAAGAATCATCAAGTTGTAAAATCCATTATTGGTAAACTGAAGGGTTTTCTCGCTAGGAGGTGCGTGTCACGGGCGACAGGGGGAGAGAGGCGAGGAGCTGCGCCCGAATGCAGTCTATGCGCACGATCCTGCCCTGATACCGGAACAAGCTCGCAGCAACATGGCTGCTTGCACCACGACTGAAAGAGGAGGACCGGGGAGGGAGGGGGGGTTCGGCTCATCTCGGCTTTTTTTCCGAGCCTTTACTGGTGACCGCGATTCCTTCAGGTTGGCAAATGGCAGGTGCATGCAGTGGATTGTGGGCTATATTCTTCACTCCCTTAGGAACTACTTTGCCTAACTGAATATAGAACCTTACACCCTCAGGGGCCCCAAAGTCCTCAATTCACCTGTGTTTTAGTTGCTTTTTGGTCATTTGATTACTTTCAAATGTGTAGGCTACTTAAAAGTGCAATAAGGTCTGGGTTCTGCATTATTTTCCATCTAATGGCCCAGTATTGTCAATGGTAGGTACTGTGTCCAAGGGACAAATAGCTGTAGGCTATAGGCCTACTTTCAGGATAGAGTTCCTGTCAGACAAAGCAGCTCGAGTATGTCAAGATTTGTTTCATTCACAAAAATGTTCATGCACATCTTTTTCCTCTGTCAATAACTCTCTGGGAACTCCAGTTCTGCAGGTACGTGCAGCCAGATATCTCTACAATGTAGTCAGTCACATCCTTATTTCCTTGCACCTGCTGTCTGGCAGTTGATAATCGAGTCATGTGTGGTAATTTGAAGCAACCGGGAACATGTCAGAGATAATCATTTTTTTTTAAAGATTAATTTGCATCATTCATAAAGCGGCAATTTTACACCACAGTATGAAATGTATAGAGAATAACACTTCAACTTATTATTAACCAACTGGACAATGATCTGTATTTGTTACTATAAAATATTGATAGCCTATATAATAATAATAATAATAATAATAATAACAATAATGATAATACATTTAACTTGCAAAGCAATTTTTCATTGTTAAAAACAATCCCAAAGTGCTATATGCTCTATCATCAAGTGCTAAAAAATAGATTTTTCAATTTATGTCAGATGAAACTTTGTGTTACCATTCAAAAATGTATATTTTTACAATTTTACAAAGGTTACATTAGAATAACATATAGTACAATAACAAATTCTGTGTGGTCGATACTGTTTATAGTTTTTCCCCTAGGTGTTTCTCTTCAGATATTTACTGCTTGTTAAAGTCAAAGTGGCACTTCCTGTCTAACTTTTATGGGATGTCCTTAAAAGGTCATATAGTGCCGCCGTGACTGAAGGGTAATTGAATCGTTACTACATGAAACACCTCCTCTTTTGTTCAACACTATACATCATTTATGTGTAAACTTTTCATTAACCCCCCAACCCCCCACTCCATTGTTTTTTTAGGGCTAAACTATGGGATCCTCGTTGAAATCCCAGCTGTATAACAAAGATCCATTTGTATACAGTCAAGTGCGAAAGTTTGTGAACCCCTTGAACATTTTGGAATTTTATTTATTTTTACCATTAATAATTCATTTTTATCAATGCCAGTATTTTTTATATGAAATAACACATGTTTGTTTATCAATTCAACATTTTTCTTTTCCAGAAATCAATTGTTAAAACAGATAAAACAAATTATTTGACGAATGTTGTATGTGCAAAAGTTTGTGAACCCTGAGCTGCATTGCTTAAATCGAGCAGGTTGACACAATCAGGTGGGCCAAATTGGTTGATGAAATAGACCAATGTAATGAGAGATCTTTAGGAAAGAAATTGGGTGGCACTAGATAAAACAGAGATAAAACCAGGTCAGTTTAGGCTCACCAAAGTGAACCCATACAGGTCAGACATGCTAAAAGGGAAACAAATCTCTGAGGATCTCAGGAATAGAGTTGTGATGCTGCACATTTGTCTGGGGACAGCTATAAATTATTTAAAAAAAAGTTTGAGCTCCATCGGTCCACCGTGAGGCAAATCATCTACAAATGGAGAGCTTTAAGAGTGACTGAACATCTGCCTAGAAGTGGACTTCCTTCAAAAATATCCTCAAGCGCCACAAGATAAGTGATTTTTCAGTTAAAAGCCAACCCAAACATTACATCTAGTGATTTGCAGACCTCTCGTGCAGCATCTGGGACAGATGTGCATGGTTCCACAATAAGAAGAAAACTCAGTCAACATGGCTTTCATGGGATGGTTGCTGAAGAAGCCTCTGCTCTCAAAAAAGAACAAAACTGCTTGTCACAACTTTGCCAGAGAGCACCTGGAGATACCTGAAGTCTTATTCTGTGGACAGATTAGTCCAAAATTGAACTGTTTGGTCATAACCAAAACCGCCATGTTTGGGCAAAAACGCAATTTTGCCTACCACCTAGAGAACCTTCTCCCAAGTGAATAATGGTGGTTTCAAATTGTCTGCAAATCTCCAGATGTAATGTTTGGGTTGGCTTTTACCTGAAAAATCACTTTTCTTGTGGCGCTTGAGGATATTTTTGAAGGAAGTCCACTTCTAGGCAGATGTTAAGTCACTCTTAAAGCTCTCCATTTGTAGATGATTTGCCTCACGGTGGACCGATTGAGCTCAATTTTTTTTTATGAATTTATAACTGTCCTCAGACAAATGTGCAACATCACAACTCTATTCCTGAGATCCTCTGAGATTTGTTTCCCTTTTAGCATGTCTGACCTGTATGGGTTCACTTTGGTGAGCCTAAACTGACCTGGTTTTATCTCTGTTTTATCTAGTGCCACCCAATTTCTTTCCTAAAGATCTCTCATTACATTGGTCTATTTCATCAACCAATTTGGCCCACCTGATTGTGTCAACCTCCTCGATTTCAGCAATGCAGCTCAGGGTTCACAAACTTTTGCACATACAACATTCGTCAAATAATTTGTTTTATCTGTTTTAACAATTGATTTCTGGAAAAGAAAAATGTTGAATTGATAAACAAACATGTGTTATTTCATATAAAAAATACTGG
Organism: Ammodytes marinus; assembly: GCF_949987685.1. NCBI lineage: Eukaryota > Metazoa > Chordata > Actinopteri > Uranoscopiformes > Ammodytidae > Ammodytes > Ammodytes marinus. Next base: position 5,384,531 of record NC_137227.1, read on the forward strand.
TATTGATAAAAATGAATTAATAATGGTTAAAATAAATAAAATTCCAAAAGGCTCAAGGGGTTCACAAACTATCTCACAGCACTGTATGTTGTTCGACTGAGATGATGACAGCTCCCATAGTCATTTTCCAAGGTCACTTAAATACAGTGGTGGACTGACGAATAATGTGGCTGCAATTGAGAAGTGGTGATGTCTGGACTCTGAATATTCCCCACTCGCACAATACAAGGATGTCAAGGGGGAAAACAAAAAAGAAATCAGGAAATCAAGAAGATACGAGAGGCTTGTTCGTAGTGACTGGGAGAGCATCCAACTGGCAGGGTTTCCCCATGATTGGAGGGGGGGTAGGGGGGGGAATCACATCCCTGATGTTGGATGTATGGTATGCAGCAAACACCTCTGTACCATATTATAAGCAGACTTGTCACCATTGGACAGTATTTGACGACCATCATAGTGGGAGATGGCAGGCATGATCACAAGAACTCCAATTAATGATCACATGAACCCATGAACTCTTAATTGTTTGAAGATTTTACATGAGAAGTCTAGTTTTGTTGCAGGGGGAAAAAATGCTGACTGGTCGCCACCTGCAGGAAGCCTTCATATATTACAAGGTATCATCCATTTATGTGTGTGTGTGTGTGTGTGTGTGTGTGTGCGCACAAGCATTTCTATCTATCTATCTATCTATCTATCTATCTATCTATCTATCTATCTATCTATCTGTCTGTCTATCCATCCATCCATCTATCTATATCTTTATCTATCTATCGTCACTTGTTTCCTGCATGTGTGTCCCATAAATATTTGGCTGAAAAGGCCTTGTTCCTGGCAGCCGTGCTCCTCTCTCTTTTGCTTGGGAGAAGAAATGACACTGAGTAGGAGGCTGAGCTGCAGACTGTTAATTGCAGCTGATCTGAGGGTATTTTAAGTCTCACTGGATGCACATAAAAACACATTTTTTTAAACAACAACATACCAGCCTTTTTAATCTCCAGTATCCCATTTCAGGGTGCCAGTATGTTCTGTGGCCAGATTGAGGCTGTAATTGTTTCTGATACAGTAGCCAATCATTTTCTCAGCAGGAGCTGGCATCCTGTAGGCTATACTTGCCACCAGGCTGTTGACAGGTTAGTAGCTGTCAGGCTGTCTTTTTCCCAGCCTTTCTGCATTTAGCTTAGCCCTGCTGCTGCTGTTGGTATAGAGATGCTTAGATCTACTCAGATTACTGTGACATCCAAAAAAATCACAGTGGTACACATATGTTCTACATGCACCCGAGACCATCCAGCTGTTAACAGTGGTTTTCGTTAATGAGCAAATGCTTCGGAAGTGACTAAAGCAACTCTTCAAAGATTATTATACACACTTAATGATGCCTAAATGAGCATATAAATACATGTTTTTCAGCATTACAACTAAAAAAAGAAACTGTTTTAATGACATATTTTAAGAATCTGCTAATAAAGGCATATTACCCTCAATGCTTTGTGTGTGTAAATACAGTATATTTACTTGGGAGTTCATGTGGAGATTCCCGTCTTTATTTCACAAAAGGCTAAATCTGTTTAATTTTTCACTATCAACTATCTACCTTCATCTAAAATGAGAATGTGACATTGCTAGTTATTTAATCTTCTGCTGTAATTCTATGTATTTGTAGATGTAACTGGGGCTCATGGTGCATCATCAAGGGCACCACTGTGGTGGTACTGAGTGGATCGTTCTCTCCACCCAAGAATGTGTTTATGGATCGTGAAATAACTTGCCAATTTGAAAAATAGAAATCAATTGGTAGAAAAACATAAATAGTGCTTGAAATGTGGTACAATGCTGATCGTTAGTTGATTTATTGTCACTTAAACAGGTGGAGCGTGCAGAAAACACAACTCTATTCACCCTAAGTCAATGCAGAGAAGCACCAGACTGCAGAGATCTTCAGTAATAATAACTCATACGTGGTTGAAATGTCTGCTCAACACAGCACTGGAACAAGTGGTCAGAAGTAAGTTGTCCCGGACATGACTATGTAAAAGGAGACAAGCGAGAGTCCAGTGCAGACGCAAACATAAAATGAGTGCCTGTACAAACAAAGTATAAGGATCAGATTTCTTTTTTTGCCCAATTCATGTCCTAACAGACTGAGCGGGGAGGAATCCTTTCTTAACCTGGCAATTTAGTAGAGGCTGACTCACAGCGTTGGCACAATTAGTCAAGATTTAAGAAGCAAAGCCAGAAGTAGGCCCAATCTGTACAGACTGTACTACTATCACAATAAGTGCTTAAGTGTTAACTGTGCTTTGGCAATAAAAGTAAGTGAAATCCCTGACAATACAAAACATGAACAAACGTGACCACATTACCCGTAGGCGACATAAGTGACGTGGAATTGGTTTATAGCCCATTAAGTACAGTGCATTCTTTACGAGTTACATTGAAAGAGAAAGCACATTTTAACGATGGGTCTTGAAAGGAAACGAGGAAAGACATTTTGTTTGTTTGGAAATTGGAACATTTTGGAGGAAGCCGGGCTTTCCTTTGCATCGCCAGAGGAAATGCCAGGGAGAAGGTGAAACCACAGCTTCCCCGGCCTGCAGCTGATTTTGCCAGTCTGTTTACCATAACTCGTACTGGATGAAACTCTTCCTCTCATGCTTTTTTAAAACATCTCTCCAGGGTTGTTCCAGCTTCATTTTAGGGTTAGAAATCTCATTGGCCATTGTCCATCCAGCGGCCTCTTCCACCTTGCTAATCAATAGTGTAATGGCAAATATTGCATATGATATATCTCCGGACTCAAGCTACATGCATTTTTACCTCAACTCTTAACTACAATATCTGCCATTTACAGATTCACTTCTTTGCTGGGCTTTTTCTTGAGGATAACTAGGAAGTCTTTTTCCAGAGAATTATATATATGTCTATAAATGTCTAAATAGACTTTACAGTGACTGTTTATTCAGTGCCTCCTTTATTTAGTTTTTCCCCACACTTAATTTGGTGTGAACACTATTAATGTTATTTAAAATCCAAGTACCCCATATACCAGGGGTTCTCAACCTTCTGCAAGCTGGGCCCCCCCAAAGCTGGGTCATTGCAGTTGGGCCCCCCCACCGACCCTGACAACCTCCCCCCCCCACACACACACACACACCACCCTACACAGATAGATAGATAGATAGATAGATAGATAGATAGATAGATAGATAGATAGATAGATAGATAGATAGATAGATAGATAGATAGATAGATAGATAGATAGATAGATAGATAGATAGATAGATAGATAGATAGATAGATAGATAGATAGATAGATAGATAGATAGATAGATAGATAGATAATCTATTATTGTTATTATCACAAGGGCTAGGCCAGTGGCGCACCTTTGAGTTGAACATTGGGTTTAGGGTTGGGGTCCGGAAATTTCTTATATTTTAACGTTAAATTCTGGTGCAAAATTGTAGCCTAAATAGAACATACACAGAATAAATTCTACAATAGGTATACCTGTTATGAAAAAGCTTCACAAAACAAAGTCTATGATCAATGGGAAACACTGCTGTCTGACAACCCAGTTCAGAGAATGTTTCAACTATTGAGTCTTGGATTTGGAAAGTGGCCAGATTTAGCTCAAAATGCTACCTGCGATTAATGTGCTGTGCAGCCTGAACGCGGAGTTGTGTGTGTCTCAGTGGCGATTCCAGGAAATTTTGACTGGGGGTGGCCAAGGTGGGCCACAGAGCTAGAGTGGGGTGGCCATCGCACCCCTGAATGAATAGCATGTGATGTGCTGTACAACCAATTCAAAGATGATTTATAATCCCAAATGCCCAAATCATGTTAGTATCCATTGTAATGTTTGTCAGAAAACTAAACCCCTGAAGGGGGGTCTGGGGGCATCCCCCCCAGAAGATTTTTTTGTGTTTTTAACATGTAATCTAAGCATTCTGGTGCATTCTGGCGAAGATAATAAAGGAAAAAGTCAATATTTATTTCAGTTCAGATGAATAGTAAAATTAGCAAGACAGCATAACTTGCTAGCAGCCAGATGCCTAACAACTGCACAGAGGGACGGATGACCACTAGCTTTTGACCAAATATCTTGCTAAAAAAATAAACCTTTATTTATGAAATTCTGCCCTAAGAACATGTTACACTTGCTAACTACAAACTTACATTTTTTTATTCAGATTTCAAAAATCTGCTGGGACACGTGCCCATACACATGCATGGGTGGCACGCATGTCACAAGCACACTTATGCTGTTTTCAAGACCTTTGCTGACCAGAGACCAGTTCTAGTGGCCACAGTCCTACCATTAATTCAGTACTTGAAAATTGCAAACTGATCTCATATCAGTGGATTGGAGTGTTTGTGTGATGAACTTGGCAACCTATCAAAAAAAGTTAAGAAAGAAAAAAAATACATATCATCTCTGAACTAGGCTACATATCAGGAAAAAAATTGAAATTCAAAAAAAAAAAAAAAAAAAAAAAAAAGATTTTTATTTTATTTTTTTTCCATCCCCCTCGCGCCCCCCCGGCAGAGTGTCCGCGCCCCCCCGGGGGGGCGCGCCCCACCGGTTGAGAACCACTGCCATATACAGTATATGTATAGAGCCTATATATCCATCGGCTCTTTACTTTTGCTGCTGTGATTTCCCTGAATGTCGCCATTAAAGTTTATAGGTTTTGAGAATGTATTTGGCCCCTCGTGGTTTTTATTTATTGAAATGTGTTTTATGTATTTCTGTGAAGTTTTTATTATCCGAGTTCTGCTCTGGGAGGATTAGCAGTTTTAAAAATATATCAGGTGTTGCTTATTTTTTGCATATTAGATAAATGGGCATATATACTGACTCCCATCACCAAAGTGGTTGGCTGTATAATCCGGTGAAAATACTAAAAGTTTAAAAAACGGTCACATTTATGACACAGTTACGGGGCATTTCAGCAGAGAGGAAGCTAATCCCCTCCGAGCTCCGCTAATCTTTTATTAAACCGTCTCCATTTAGCTGAAGCTCTTTGAAGATAACACTAGCTGCTCTCTGACATTAGCTCATGTTAGCGCTGAGTTGCAGAAGCCATTTGGGGGATGTTGTTAATGGGCCTTTCTGTTTAAAGACAAACCTCACCTAAATTACATCACTCACACACAAGTTGGTATAAAGCCTACTTCATTACCTCTTCACATCACAGTAAAAAGGCGAGTTAGTTATTGTGCAATTGAAAACGGTCGTCTGTGTGGAGTCAAATGTGTCGAATATGTCTCTACTTCTCTACCCATTTGGCTCACTTTCTTTGCAGAAACAAATGGGAAAAACAAAATGTCCACTTAAAAAGTAAAGAAGAGGTGTGCTCTGGTGGTATAGTGGATAGGGCGCGTACCATATTGGCTCAGGCCTTGTTGCAGTGGTCGCGGGTTTAAATCCAACCCGTGGACCTTTACTGCAGGTCATCCCCCCTCTCTCTCTCTCTCTATCTCCCATTTCAACTCTGTACTATCTAATAAAGCTTGAAAATGCCAAAAGAAAAAAAAATCATTTTCATTTTTATGCTTCATTAATAGTGTAGAGACAGAGTTGAAATGGGGCAGAGAGGGGAGTGACATGCAGAGAACGACCGCGGGCTGGAATCGAACCCGGGTCCGCTGCTGGCCGAGGCCCATCGGGGGGACGCCCTACCACCTGAGCTAAGGGCGCCCCCAAAAAAATAATCTTTAAGAAAAAAAGTAAAGAAGGAAAAGTGTAGTGTGTGACAATCAAAAGCGTTTATTAAGCAAAGACTGACGTCAAGCGCAAACTGGAGCAGCACGGGAACAGGAATTGCACACCAGAAAAGTTGGAGCGATAATTGACAAACAAACTATCTTGATTTTGAGAATAACAAAATTACTTTGACAGCTTTCCACTGGCAACGTGTTACAGATGCCAGGGCTACTGAAAGCCCCAATGTTTCATTATTCAAAAGGAAGACATTTTACCTAAGGAATAACTAGAAGAGCTTGATAAAAAAAAAACTATATACATAAAAGCTTGACATTATCCTTGATGACTCAAACTGAAATCCCAGTGAAGCCTCTTTAAATAGCTCTCACTGCACTGCACGAAAATGATTGGATTCAAGAAATCCTACCTGCAAACATTTTCCTATCAAATATTTCTTAAAAGCCTTAAAAAAACCCTCAATAGGACGAAAAGGGAGAGAGGGTTGAAACTGAAAACTGTAGGAATATAAATAATAAAGGCTCTGTGAGAGTGTTGAAATAGCTTGACATCCAGTCCCAAGATGAGGGCTGGTTCACCTCTTGACTCCTTCTCTTTAAATGGCGGCGAGCAGTTCCTCCACGGTAACGGTTGTCAGGTCGGAGTAGAAGTTTCCCTCGTTGTCCCCGCCTCCAAACACCAGCAGGGTCCGGCCGATGGTTCCCGCGGCGACCTCTTCACCCACTTCCTGGAAGCGGAGGCTGGCGTCCGTCTCCGTGGTGATGATGGAGTGTCCCGCCCTGGGCACGGCCAGCTGAGGGAGCGTCACCTCCGTCCAGCTGCTGCTGTCTGAGCCGGGGACACAAAGACAAAACGTTGTTGGTTTAATCATGTTATATTCACAATAATAAGTAATAGGTCAATCAATGTCATTTGCATTATTCCAGCTTCTAAAAAATTCTTTTTTCTGTTTCCTTTGTCTTCTATGAAAGTGAACCGAATATTTTTGGATGTTGGACTGTTTATTGGACAAAACAAGGATGGATGGGGCATGTTTCACTGCTTTCTGAAATGCCGTTTACATCAAACAGACCCTTTTTTGGTTGAAAAAACTACGTGGACTTAATGTCAACAAGTACTTGTATTTGTGTGTGTGTGTGTGTGTGTGTGTGTGTGTGTCTGTATTTGTGAGCGACCTCCCACCTGTGTCAAAGATGAAGGTGTCACTGAGAGCGTTGTTCCCGTTGTAACCTCCGTGGATGAGGAACTTTGTGTCTGAGAGCACAGCGCTGCCGTGCCAGCTGGAAAATTCAAAACACACAATAAACAAAAGAAAGACTGCATCAAAAATATCTTCAAATACTTATTTTCAGAAAACTACGTGTTTAACATGCAGCTACTAGATAAGCTGAAACTAAATACATGTGTGTGTGTGTGTGTGTGTGTTTTTTTTGCTGCGTACCTTCGAGGAGAGGGGGCTTTCCCTGTTGTTTTGACTGCAGAAAACTCCATCAGACCTGAGTGACAAAACCAAAAAAAAAGTCATCCATTTGATTTGATCCAAACCTCTATCCAACCATATGTAAGGCATGAACGAAAGCAGGAATTTCCTCTAGGTGGTGTGTGTGGCTTACCGAGGTCCAACATGTACATGTCATTGTAGCAGACCGGAGTGTCCCATCCACCAAACACATAGATCTTCCTCTGCTGCATCACACACGCAGAGTGACTGGAAAAGAAACGGATAGGGCCAATAAGAGTTAATTGATTCAAGTGATGACATATATATTTTTTTCATTTAAAAAGGTGCACTATGTAGTTTCAGAGGAGGGGGATTTGTTTACATTTGCAGAGCCTTTTACATAATAATTCTGGGTATTGAATAATTCTATCATCAAAAAGGAAAGCAAAATCATTTTTAGGCAACTGCACCACACCCAAGACAAGAATAGGTAAACAAAACTGTGGGCCCCGCTGCTGTACACAACAACAGTGAAACAGAAACATTTAAAGTACCTTTCTAACTTCAGTGTTCAGGGATCCCATTGGCTTGTGATGAACATTTGTTTATTCAGTTAAGAGAATATACCCAAGAAAATCCTAACTTTTCTGACACACTCAAAGTTACATAGTGCACCTTTAACCTTTATTTAAAAACAGCACTGATATTTGGTTGAAACCATCTCGTACCCTGAGCGGGGGGAAGGGGCGTCGCCGGTGACAATAGGCTGGTACCAGATGGAGAGGTTGGGATCGAAGATGTACAGGGAGTCGCTGCAGCCGTCGGGCTCCGGGTTGGGACACGGAAAGACGCCTCCCAGCACAAACAGCTCCCCACGAAACATACTGCAGCTGTGGTAGGCCAGGGGAGGGACCTTACCCTGAGCCTGGAGGACACCACAGAGAGACAGAGAGACAGACAGACAGAGAGAGAGAGAGAGAGAAATCTAATGTTAAAATACCTCTGTTGATGTACTTTTTTAAATATTTTTTTTTAACTTTATTTTATTTATCATTGCAAACACACACACACACACACACACACACACACACACACACACACACACACACACACACACACACACACAC
>NC_137227.1:5395327-5540327 GCF_949987685.1 Ammodytes marinus
GGATATTTTGCTGTATCAATGTCTTATTTCACTAATATTAGTAATAGTAATCATTTGCACATGTTACCTTTGGTGTGTATTCTGTCACTGCCACCATGAGCTGTGGTTCTGACCAACCTGCTTTGACCTGAGGAGAAAAAAAAGTGCACAGGATTAATAAATATCATATTGTGTTAATACAGTATTTATAGATTTTATCTTAGCTTTGTTTTATTGTATTGTATTTTTTTTAATATGAACTTTACCAGGTTTCCTCCTTCCAAAGTGACGTCCAGTGTGACGCTGTCCGTCCACGTCTCCTCTTCCCACTGCTCCCATGACAGGCACCTGGGAGGACACAAGAAAAGATTAGTGATAGATTGTAGGTTATATTACGATATGAATACAGTGGGAGACAGCACCCAAACATATCACGACACAAGCGACTTTTACTATCTAAATAAGATGCCACAATGTTATCATGGTTGACGACATTAGAGTCAACCTACTTGTTATACGGAGTCAGTTTTCCGATAGTGATGGGCATCCTGTCGGCATCGTTGAGCTCCGCGTTGACGCAGATCCTCTCCTCCCACGGGCCGCTGCTGAACAGCACCACCTGGCGGACACTAGGTGGAACTGCAACAGACACCCTGCACGAGCCCTCAGCGCTGACACGGAAAGAAAGCAATGCAAATAATTATCAACCTCTATTTAATGCATAAAAACGGGCCTTGGGATTTGGTTTGAACGTGTTGTTTACTGGCGTATTTTCCACAAAGGCAGCTAAGTGACGTGCATTTCTCTATACACACGGTACACTTAAAGAGGCGCCAATGCGGAGATTTATGAAAGGGGCTCGAGACAAAACTCGTAAGTTAAAAAAATAAAAAGTTAATAACGCTTGAGCGTGGTTCAGAAACATGAATGTTTACAGACACAATATACATATTCACTAGGCTTATAACAAAACTGTTGCAAACATTTCTGGTTTATAATATCGTACCTCAGCAGCCTCTGAGGTGGGCAGTTCACTCCAAAAACCGCATAAATCCCGAAATCCTCCATCTTTGCGTTTCCCTCCAGCGAAGGCGTTTATAGTCGCAACCGTTTCTTGCTCTGCTGCTTTAATTTCACACTGCTTCTTACATAAAGAAAGACAGATATCGTTTCTATCTGCCTCTGTGCAACATCTCCCGCCACCGATATGTGTACAATATCCAAACTCCGCGCGAGTCCTTGGTAAGAGAATGTGAGCGCGCGTTTTGTCAGTGAGAGCATCTGTCCCGGGTGGAGTCTGCTCTAAAGGAACACACAGTAGACCTAGAGCACCGCCCGCGCGGTACATGCTGAATATTTTCTTGAGCCCACTGCAGCAGGAGAGTCACGAAGTAAGCCAATCAGAGGTCTGCATTAAGCAACGCTGCGAGACGTACCATAAGCTGCGTTCAAGAACACTTGTTACCATTTTTTGTTGTGGCGCTATGTGGCGTTCATATTTTGCATGTTACTATAACTAGGCCTACTGTTAATTGTTTTCATTGGCCTATGTTTGATTACATTTGAGCTTATTGTATTGTATATCTAATTTGATTATGTTTAAACTGTACTCGTGCTTTTTTTACATGTTCTTTCTTTCTTTCTCTTATATTAAGCTTATCTTACAGTTTTTCTCAGTTGCTTTGGTGCTTTTCTCAGATCAGAATGAAAATTCTCATAACTATTAGTTCAACCTCCGCAACATTTAGTCATTTGAGCACATCATAGTAGCAATTTCTCCTTCCTCTGAACAAATTGCAAATGCTTTCATACAATTCTCTGCTGTTTTATAACATTTGCTTATGTCATCATGTCAGTCAAAATGAACTATACTTATGGATGCTGAATAGTCGTTCCCAATAAAACTAATAGTCTTCATTTCATTGCTTGAGTCATTACATACAAAATTGTTGAACTAGTTATCAAATTCTGTCAAGCTAATTTTATACCTTTCTTTATCATTTTTTCCTGGAAATGTCTCCTAAATTGAACAATTGCTCTCAGGTGGACTTCAGCTTTCACTCACGAGGAGGTGTGTGAAGTATTAGTTGTACTTTCCTCGCTGCATTGCAAGGGATAATATCCGTTGTGATGTAGATGAAAATATGTGGCCAGACAGACAGGAACGTCTGGATGTGCCAGAATGATTTACCTATATATGTTCAGTTACAATATGTCCTGTTATATTGTTCGCATTTGTGCACAGCTCTACCAAAAGGGTGTTTTTTTATGTTTGTTCTAAATAAGTGACTGAAGTGTATTTTTCTTTTGCACAATGCTGTAGAATTGCAAAGAGCATATACAGTAAAAATGTGAAACATACATATTCAGTGTCTTGTACTCACTTACTCCCCTTACTACAGCAATGTGTAACTTTACTGTAGTTTTCAAATGGCTGTACAAGTAGTGTATAGTGCTGTCTTGAGAATTTTCAGGTAGTGTCACCGAGTTCTGACCTTTTTTTTGCATTGGAAAACACTGAGAGAATAAACTGTCATAATGAAAACTGACAAAGCCATTTGACTATCTTGTTCATAAACGATGGTGACTGAGAAAAACTGTAAGCTATTTTTTTTTATTCTGTTTGTGTTTACATTATATTTCCCTTTTATTTACTTATTTATTTTGTTTATGAAGGGGGCTATAGAAATAAATGCCCTGTGATCGAGAACAAATCACATCATCAAATGGCAGTCTCTTGGTTTGGTTTCTATCAAATACATTTTAGTGAAGAAAGAACTTACAATCAAATTATTCTTCTAAAGATATTTTTTGGCATTTTTATGCTTTATTGATAGTGTAGAGACAGAGGTGAAATGGGGCAGAGAGGGGAGTGACATGCAGAGAACGAACGCGGGCTGGAATCGAACCCGGGTCCGCTGCTGGCCGAGGCCCATGTGGGGGACGCCCTACCAACTGAGCTAAGGGCGCCCCCTTACAATCAAATTATTGATCATAAATGCATACGGTGGTTATGCAACTTGCTCACGGAATACAGTAGGGCAGGGCTCACCGTATGCATCTGGTTCATGTCATTTTCATGCAAATGTGTGTGATAACATGTGTCTGTCACCCTCTGTGTTCCTGGAGGCAGCAGCTTATATAAAATGAACCCTCATCTCTGAGCAAACAGTTGGAAGGAACCCGGCTGCCTCAAGAGCACTGCTCACCCGGGATACTGAAAGGTTCGTAACATCTATTTGACTGATTGTAAGTGTATAAGGTGCAAATGATCTACCTCTGGGTTTGCCATTGTACTTAAACCCTTGTTGCCCCCCTGTCTCTCTTTGTCTTCCCCTGCAGTATGACTGGATCTGCTGTGAACTCCTCTCGCCCCCCTCCAAAATATTACTGGGGAGAGTGTGACTATTCTGGGGATGATGCTGCTGAAGTTTCAGGACTTTCGGCGGGTCTGGCCATCCTCTTCTCCACCTTCTGCTTTGAGTTCCTGGTCGGTGTCCCGTCAAACCTCTGGCTCATCTGCGACATCCTCGGGAAAAGGTGTATCTTTTTTTTCTTTATTTGATAACATTATGGTGTGTAATACTACACCCTTTTTTAATATATAATTTAATGATGGGCATTCAAATTGATAGAATAGAATGTATAGACTAGATAGATAGATAGATAGATAGATAGATAGACAGACAGACAGACAGACAGACAGACAGACAGACAGACAGACAGACAGACAGACAGACAGACAGACAGACAGACAGACAGACAGACAGACAGACAGACAGACGGCCAGAGATAGGCTCATAAATATCATCATGAAACTTTGCCAGTTGATTACTTAGATTAAAACAATTATTTTTTGTTTTTGTGTGAATTTACTCCAAAGTTTTCGCAGAACAGATAAAAAAACACTATGTACAGGTCTTAAAAAGGCATTTCCGGCACGTTTTTAAGAACAAAATGTATTACACGTCCTTCTTTGTTAACCCCCTGAATAGTGCTGAGAATGATAATGGAAAGTTTAGTTGATCTAAGTGATTTAGAAGTTGAGCTTTCTGGTTCATAATATTGAAAAAACACAGTTGGATAGGAGAAATATACAGACACAAACAGAAAAGTTTTAGTCAAATAAACACCTAAATGTCCTACATTTAAACCTGCAGTGTGTAGAATTTTGGGTTTTATTTCCTAGCAGATTTTGTAGAAAGTAGTTATAATATCCATAAGTACATTTAATTTAGTGCATAATAGCTGAGAAATGTTTTAGAATTATAATTTTTTCCCTTAGAAAGGGTCTCATATATGTCCATATTTCTGCATATTTTGGACCAAGGCCTAGGGCCGCCATCTTGAAAGTGTCATAGTTGGAATGTCATCAGGTGCATTGTTTAAAATGTAGAATTGTTCTTGTCCTTGAAGGCCACTGTAGCTTCTGTTATTATTCTAAAGGGTTGGGGTTACCCAGGGAGCATTGCATTCTAGAACTTTGTAGAACTTTCTTGATGTCATATTACACACTGCACCTTTAAAACCTTTTATGTATAATATGATTTTGTTGTATTGTCTTGTTTTGATTTTTTTTTTACAGTACTGTTGCAGCTTTATTTCTCATGTACTACATCATTTACGTTAAAGGTCAAAGGCATCCGGTGTCCTTCCTGCAGACTTCTTCCCCCTCCACCTGGGCTTCATCCAGCTGCCCTTCTACCTGGCCATACCTCTGTTCTTTGTCAACCACTACTTGCTGCTGGTTCCGGCCCTTTTGACGGTGGTGACCTACCTGAACGGGCTGGTCCTTATCCTGAAGCCGCTGTTCCTTTCCCTGGTGTGTGTGGAGAGGTACTTGGCTGTGGTGCGGCCCATCCTCTATCTACGGTAAACACACACACACACACAGCACACAATTTTTGTCTGGTTGGAACCTATACCCTCAAACTGCATTGTGTGGTAGAGGGGTATTTGAGGAGGTGCCCTTTATTCATTTTTCGCCCATGCCTCTAAGAGAATCCTTGCATGCCACTGCCTAAGTGTGATGAAAACACAGGAAAATATGAATATTCATGTCTCTACAACAAGTAGGGGAGAACGGGGTAATTTGTCACACGGGTTGGTTGTCACAATCGTTATATCTCGGAACCAGAAGGTGCTGTCTGTGAAATTTTGGTATGTAAATATCCAGAATTGGGATAAGAGGTCACCTACATAGTCTTCCTTGGAGTTAGACTGCTGAATTTGAGGTGAGAGGACTGTTTGTGTTTTTCATGTCAAATTGAAAATATTTAGCTCCTCAGTATTTTTCTTCTAGGCTTTTACACAATGGGTTTATAACAAAACACTTGTTACCCATAAAAAGTGTGAAGGGTAAACTATAGTTTAGATTGTGGTTAGCAAGCTAATTAGTTGTCAGATGGTTGTTGGCATTGATGCTAGCAAAAATTCAAGTTGGGGTTGGTCGTCACATTTTTGGGGGGGTTGGTTGTCACAAGTTATCCAAAGGCTACAGCCAGAAAAGGAACCCAATAACGAAATAAATTGTCAAGCTGCATCCTCACTGACACCCCAAAGAAGGAAAGAATAGAGCAGGAAAAGGCAGCTAGCATGCAAAGGAAAAAGGGCAACAAAATCAAAACAACCCAGTGCATCCCAAACTAGACAAGCTGCCAAGGCTACAGTAAGTTATATAGGCCTATTTGTCAACTTGACAATGCAATTGCATTTTCAAATTTAGTTCTACTTTCTTTCCTTCTTTTCAAGATTATTCCCATTAAGATAACATTGTGACAAACAACCCCATAGTGTATGACAACCGACCCCTTGATGGGGTTGATTGTCACAATGTGTTAGGGTGTCTTCGATGATTAATTTCTTTTTTATTACAATAAGATAGAAAAAGTGAGGGGTACACATTTCAAGCCAACACTTTAAGCTTCAATGTAATGTAGGAATGACTATCGAAAGATGTTTAGGTGATGAGCAATTCTCAGTAGAGTAAAAAGTGTGCCTACTTACCCCGTTCTCCCCTACAGCTAGTGTTTGTAATTTGCTTGTTAAAACATATAGCCTTGGTTTGAGTTCAATGTGGTTTATCATGTGTTGAATCATGTGTTGCATTATGTGCGACTCTGTCCTCCCTATTCCTCCCTTCCCTCCCTGCAGGTTGAAGGCGCCTCGATACAGGTGGTCATGTGTGGCCGTCTCCTGGTGCATTTACATCATAATGGCTTCGGTTGCTGTTGGCGAGCGCTCCAATTATGTGCTGTGTGGGTTGTTCATCCCCGTTCTAGTCATAGACACCTTCTGTAGTCTGTCTGTCCTCAAAACGTTGCAAAAGCCTCCACCAGGAGATGGAAAGATGAAAGGGAGCAGTGAGCAGAGGGTGAATGGAGAGATGAATGCCATGAAGAAGAAGGCCTTTACCACCATCGTCATCATCCAGGCTGTGCTCACCCTCAACTACCTCCCTATGATCATCACCTTGTTTCTTGTTGGACATGTTGAAGCCCACACAATGAAGTGTCAGTTTACAGCCATGTCCATGGCTGCAGCCAACAGCTGTAGTTACCTGCAGCCTCTGCTCTACATGCACAAGCTAGGTATGCTGCCATGTACAATGGCAAAAAATGCCTAGTTCAACTTCTTGGATCATGTTTGGAAATGGGATGTCACCACTGTAATTTGAATAACGCGTTGGGTTAATGGCGCCTTATGGGTGAGGTAGATGGTAGAAAGATGTCACCTCTAAAGGCACCAGTAGATTTATGATAGACACCAGGGCCTACAGATATAGCTCCGAACATCTTTTAATGTTGTACAACGAACCATATATGGTAACTTCAGTAGACGTTCAAAATTGCCTCACCACGTCTTAACATTATATAGGCCTGTGTGTTTTCATATATATTTTTTTATATATAGGCTACACCTTTTTTACCCTAGACCGATAAAGGAATATATATATGGTAACTACATTTGAAGGTGTATTGATAACTATACAATGGTGACAAACATATTAATGAATGTAAAATGTTATTGTTTTTATTTTATTTTTTAAATATTTTCAAGTTTGAGGCCATATCATTTTTTTCATTATTATGGTTGTTTGTTAGTGTATTTTAGTAGTTTTATTTGTTTCTCTGCTGTATAAAGGGACAAAAACTACAATTCAATAAATCCAAAAGATTGTAATGAGGAGATGCCGTAAGTTTATTGCAGTATAAATCTGGGACTTTAGCTTATGTTTGGTTACATTTGAAACTATGTTAATGAAGCTCAAATTTGCCTCGATTGTGGGGTGACAAGACCAAATGAAAACAATTGTACAGTTGAATGAAACTTAGGATCCAGTGCAGCTGGACAATTGTACTTTTAAGAAATGCAAATTTACCACAGTGTACCTTGGCTCATTCTGTTTTGTTTCCATCAGAGTGTGCAATAAGTCCCAGGTGGCAGTGCTTTCAGAGAGTTTGCCTAATATAATAAAACCAGCTATGAATATACTCAATGACACCTGAGGAATTTGTTTAACAAAAAACAAACACACACGTCAACATTCATATCGTGACAATACTCTGGGTTTCAGGAAATATTTACATACAGTAAAATGCTTGGAAACGGGAACGTGATATGATGACCAGGCTGTGGTTGTCTCACTTAATTATTTTTTTAGACTCGACAGATCTAATAAATTAAAGCAAGCAACAGGTGATGTTTAAAGTAGGTCTATATCATTATATTATGATAATTATGATATTATGAGATCCTACATTAGCACACCTTTCCTTGGGCAACAGTGTGGAACCCCAAAGTACTGAGCATTAAATGAATAGATAGGATATTAGATAGCAATGATTCATATGTAAGCAAAACAGGTGCAAATTAACAAATAAATAAAAAGATTATGAAACATGATATGACAGGAAATGAAAGCGCAATTGGGAATAATGCCACTATAAAATGAACAGACTTTTGAAAGACGCAATGTTGAAAAAATATATATGATAAAATATAACTCTAAAAAACCCCAGTTATTATTCAAATAAGAGCAATAAAAAAGAACACACATTTACCAGGAAATATAAATGAATGTGATTGTTTGTTGCAGAACTTCAGAGGGGCTCCATGATAATAGGGATTGTGTTTTTATTAATTAATCAGCTTTACTGTACATACGTAATATAGAAACTTCCCATCGTTGACAAAGCGCTGTGTGGTGTTCTTGAACGCATCCCCCGACAGCTCAGATCTCGAACTGCATTGTGGGAAAGTCTGCCGGTAGGAAGCTTCTCGAAGGAACTGCAAAGATGATGGTGAGTGAATTAGCATCCATGCCCCGAACTCAAATGTGTAATCCATGTCCATCTTTCACTTTATCCTTGCGCATTTGGATTTGGACCGCTCTTATTATTGAGGACTGCCCTTTGGCGACACTGTGAAGCAATTATTTTGTGAAAAACTGACTGAAGATATTTTATTGTTAGCGACACCGTGTTAGCCTCGTAGGGTTAGCCTGTATCAATGGGCGGATGCGATGCTAACAGTGATGCTGCTGTAATTGTCAAAAGATAAACTACGCTGAGTTGCTGACGGCTTGAACGAGTCATTGAGGTTCTAAATAATGTGTCGTTTTGTTTTGTTAGCGTCTGTTACTGCAGCTTTGTCAGCCGGGTTATGGAGTTAGCTGCTGTGTTCAGCCTCTTTGTATTCCCAGTGAGTAACTGCGTAGGAAACAATTTAAAAAGAGCAAGCACGGACAACCTATTAAAGTGAATGTAAATGTGTTGCTCGGTTAATTGATCACTCAATGGCAGTTGTGTTCGCAGAGAGATTTTGGAGCCTTGTCTGACTGATGGAGAAATAAACAAAGACCAGACAAAAAAAAAAGCACCGTCATCTGCTATAAACTACCAGCTAATGATGAGAAATGAGTGGTGTTTTGTT
Organism: Ammodytes marinus; assembly: GCF_949987685.1. Taxonomy (NCBI): domain Eukaryota; kingdom Metazoa; phylum Chordata; class Actinopteri; order Uranoscopiformes; family Ammodytidae; genus Ammodytes; species Ammodytes marinus. Next base: position 5,404,241 of record NC_137227.1, read on the forward strand.
TGGGCTTTGATAAGATGCTATGATGTGCTGTCTTCTGCAGTGAATAGTGTTATTAGTAGACTGTAAACATACATTTGACAGTGTCACTCAGCTGCATGCTTGTCCGACGGTAACAAAAGCATCACACCCAACACACCCTGCAGCCGTAGACAGTACCAGCAGCAGCCTGTGTGTGTCTGACCATGTTAGGGTATAGCCTTAAATGGTAAAGTGATAATTCCATAACTTATACACTGTTTGTGTTAATGCTGAGATATATGGCTGAAATGAAAATCACAGTAATATCAGAACATATCTGGGATATTATGTTTTAGCGGACTATATTAAATGCAAAGTAAATTGCACTGCACCTTGGCTAAGAAGATGATGGTAATGCAGTTTTTTTTTTTTTCACAAATATGTTACACCTACATGTAGCACTTTGTAGTTTGGCTTATTTGAAGCGAATGTACTTAAAGATTCTTGCTGTTCTGAGTTTGTGCCTTCATTGTGGAAGCATCAGCTAAATGAGATGGAAATGTTCTAAAAAAGCCAAATCTCAATGTTTAATTTGAAAAAAGTGTTCCCCAATATTTTTACTTGCATAAACATTGGGATCATACAAATATTGTCAATATATGATGTATGTATCAGTGAATTAAATTCCACAGTGCGGTTTATACATTTAAACCACTTCACCTGCAATGGCAGTTTTTTGCCAGTTGAAATCATAATTGTATACAGTACACTATTACCCCAGTATTCTACATACATATTTTATGTTATTGGTTTGGGTTCTGCTTCTTTTATTTCCTCACTTCCTTTCCTGTACGGTTATAGCTTCCTTTTTTAATATTTCTTTAAACTTCTGCCTTTTATCTCTCTCTCTCTCTCTCTCTCTCTCTCTCTCTCTCTCTCTCTCTCTCTCTCTCTCTCTCGCTCTCTCTCTCTCTCTCTCCAGCCCACACCAGTAATCCTGCTGAAGGAGGGGACAGACACGTCTCAGGGCATTCCCCAGCTCATGAGTAACATCAATGCCTGCCAGGTCAGGATAGTTACTTTTTTCTTCTATGTTCACTACTAAATGTGCCTTAAATCTGTTCCTAAAATGTTCCTGGTTGGGCGTTTTCTTCTCCAGGTGATTTCTGAGGCCGTCAGGACGACCCTGGGGCCAAGGGGGATGGACAAACTGATGGTGGACGGCAGAGGTGAGGAGAGACAAGGATTGATTTGATAAACCGATGATTGATTTCATACAAACACAGCCTTTCCCAGTAATGTTCTGGCATTAGCCCGGTAAGGGGTCATGTGTGAATGAAAGCCAGAATAGTTTTTTCAGAAATGTACCATCTCACAACCTCGTGCATTTGTAGGGAAGGCTGAAAGCTGAAAGTTACTGGGAGGCGCATGTAGTTACATCCTTAAGCCTGTGTGCGCCGAGGACAGGATTGACCTGTCATCTGCCGTGGTCAACCTTCTATTTCTTAGTGTTGACTTTGTCAGTCTAGGTGTAGACACTGCTAGGTGTATTATGACCCCCAGCTGGACGTCTAGCGCCACCTATTACCGGCATTGCCATGTCATGTGTGAGCAGCCGCAATATGGGAATGTTCCGGAATAGAGCTGCAGGTGTGAATAGGGAAAATCACTAGAGGTGCTGGGATTTACTGGGAACTATGTGTGAAAGAGGATTAAGATGAAGGAATGGACCGTAGGGATTCATCCTCCTCACCTAAAATATCTGTTTGTGTTTTCCAGGAAAGGCCACGATCTCCAATGACGGAGCCACCATCCTCAAGCTGCTGGATGTGGTTCACCCTGCAGCAAAGACCCTGGTGGATATCGCTCGCTCCCAGGATGCTGAGGTGTGTGTGTGTGTGTGTGTGTGTTTGTAACCTTTGAGGCAGTTTCTCTTCTCAAATCTATGTGGATATCTGACACAAAACAGAAACATCCATTGAAACCAACACAGAGACTGTAGGTTTACGTCATCTTTTTCTTTTCTGTACCATGGTTAGGTAGGAGACGGCACCACCTCAGTCACTCTCCTGGCTGCTGAGTTCCTCAAGCAGCTCAAGTCCTACGTGGAGGAAGGCCTCCACCCTCAGACCATCATCAGAGCCTTCCGCACCGCCACTCACCTCGCCGTCACCAAGATCAAGGAGATCTCTGTCCCTGTGAAGAAAGACGACAAGCAGTAAGTGTTAGCATCCACCACATAGCAGCTGTTTAGCATTTGAGGTTTGATGTCTCCATTGATGTATCATATGTTGTAGTTGAATAGAGCTTTGTAAAACTGCTGTAGTGCGTTTTCAAATAAACTGTCTTCCTCTGTGTCCACTCAGAGAGCAGAGGCAGCTGTTGGAGAAGTGTGCAGCCACAGCGCTGAACTCCAAGCTCATTGCCGGTCAGAAGGATTTCTTCTCCAAAATGGTGGTGGACGCTGTCTTGTCTCTAGACGAGCTGCTGTCTCTGAAGATGATTGGCATCAAGAAGGTCCAGGGAGGAGCCCTTGAGGTTTGCATCCTTTACTTTTCCTAAACCAACATAAAACTGACCTCTTTATTGGTGTACTACATGATATGACAACAACCTTTTTAGGTCAAGATAAACAAGTTTACGTCTGTCAGCCACCCATGTCTTACTCCTAATAATTCAATTTCACAGGAGTCTCAGTTAGTTGATGGGGTTGCGTTCAAGAAGACCTTCTCCTACGCCGGGTTTGAGATGCAGCCCAAACGTTACGACAACCCAAAGATTGCTTTACTCAATGTGGAGCTGGAGCTGAAGGCTGAGAAAGATAACGCAGAGGTCCGCGTCAAGAATGTAGAGGTAAGACGGCTGAAAACACAGCATCAGAATATCAAATATATACGTCTCTACTCCTTGCTCCCTGGGTTTGTTTTTTTAACCGTCTTTTCTGCAGGACTACCAGGCCATCGTGGACGCAGAGTGGAACATCCTGTACGACAAGTTGGAGAAGATCCACCTGTCAGGAGCCAAGGTGGTTTTGTCCAAGTTGCCCATCGGCGATGTGGCCACCCAGTACTTTGCAGACAGAGACCTGTTCTGTGCTGGCAGGGTGCAGGAGGAGGACCTGAAGAGGACCATGATGGTAGGACACACACGCACACACACACACACACACACACACACACACACACACACACACACACACACACACACACACACACACCCCTTTAGAGGTGCAGTGTATAAAGGGAACTGGCGTTTTTCAGAACAGACTTGGTAGAAATGGAATATAATATGCATAAGTATGTTTTGATTAGTGTATAATCACTTCAAAATGTGTATTTTTTAAAAAAGTATCTTAGAATGAGCCTTTTATATCTAAATAGGTGCAGGGCGCCCTCCATACTACTATATAACAAAATCACCTGAATCTTTAAAGGATGAAGTCTCAGCATTTGATTAGATAATAGTTACGGCTTCCAGCTGTCTGTTTACATCAGACTCACTGAAAAGAATCAACGTTTAAAGTATTGTGACAGAACAGCTAAATGTTTTTCAATTATTCACCACAAAATTACATTTACTCGTTATTTAAGATGGGTAGGTTTAAAAAAAAAAAAAAAAAAAAAAAAAGTAATGAGCTTGATAAAGACTGGTTGTGTGTGACGTGCAGGCGTGCGGCGGCTCCATCCAGACGTCAGTAGGAGACATGAAAGACGACGTGCTGGGACGCTGTGAGCTCTTTGAGGAGGTCCAGGTCGGAGGAGAAAGGTAAGAGGGACCAGTTGAGATCTTTAGCCCGTGGCTCTTGAGAGAACCCCATCTTTAGAGCTGACCTGTAGGACTGCTAACTCCTACCATGGTCTCTGTCTGTGTGTAGGTATAACTTCTTCAAGGGCTGTACCAAGGCCAAGACGTGCACCATCCTCCTGAGGGGCGGGGCAGAGCAGTTCACAGAGGAGACGGAGCGATCGCTGCACGACGCCATCATGATCGTACGCAGAGCCATTAAGGTGGGTCCACAATGCAGTGTGTGTGTGTGGTGTGCGTGTTTTTGTAGTCACTCCCAAGAAGGCTCACTCTTATGCACATTACGATGTAAATTGATGAACAGAATTTTGTGACTGTTAATTCCATCTATGACTTCTTTAGTTAAGTTGTTATAAGGACTCAGGAGTCTGTCACTTGATTTGTATAAAGAGATCTGCAGATTCTCGCGTCTCGTTTGAAAAATGGGTAATTCTACCATTCCTCGATGCTATTTGTTGTGTAACAATATTACAATAGTTAACATTAGTTACAATTTGATTTTAGTTTTATATTATACACATCAATGTGTCAGTTTTTGTTTATTTGTTGTTAAAGAGGGCAATGGAGGCCATCTTGGTTTAATCACGATATTAATACATTTATAATCTGTATACTAATTTGTGACCTTCGATTAGGCAAACTTTATGTTAAGGCATTCTTTTCTAAAGCTTGTTATCAATGGCGTTAACATTTATCTCTATTTCTCTGTCTGCGTGTAGTGAGGCTTGTGGTGCCACTTATCATATTTTATGCCACTACTGGATGTTTAGCAAAATGTTGAGATGTCAAGCTGTGTTGTCATGAAACTTTTATGGGGGAAGCATCTTACTTAGGAGGAGCAGGAGAGGGGTGCAATGCGGAGATTACCGATAGCTAAATTTAGCTCTGAACCATTTTATGTTGTTGAATTTGTCCCAAAAAATGCTGTTTAGAACTGGTTTTAAATCAAAGTAGCTGTATAACATAATCCATGTATCACTTTCAGAGTTGGAAAATCCATATTGATTGGTTGCTCTCTACAAAATGTATTGGAAACTGACCAAAAAAACTGAATGTACATTATCCTCTTCCAGAACGACTCTATTGTAGCTGGTGGAGGAGCCATCGAGATGGAGCTGTCCAAATACCTGCGGGATTATTCCAGGACCATCCCCGGAAAACAGCAGCTGCTGATCGGAGCGTACGCCAAGGCCCTGGAGATCATCCCCAGACAGCTGTGTGACAACGCAGGCTTTGACGCCACCAACATCCTCAACAAACTGCGCGCCAAACACGCAGCGGTAGGAATTATAACGTGCATTCCGTACCTTATCCTACACCACACACAATAAAGCACTAGGCATAAGGGCACTTTGAGTGCAGTTTTGGAAAAGAGGAAGTTAACGCTGCAGTTGAGAGTTTTTTTACTGTAATATTTGGCAAAACTGTCATAATAGCCATTCAGCTATATGTAGGTGAAGTGGTCTGAAAATATTTTTTTATCACTTTGCTCCCCCCTGCCTCTGTGTGCTGCCCCCCAAAATTGCCACCGCTCATGTTAATTTTGACCAATCAGAGCGAGGTCAGATTCTCCGTTCTTATTGGCTGTGGGACCTTGGCAACGACGTTGATGCGTCAGTTGCGTGAGCGTTCACGACCCTAGCAGTCTGACACTAGCCTACTGTTTGGTACTAGGCTACTACGGCGGACAGCGAGTAGCAATGTCTTCACAAACGAACCCTCAATTTACCATTCCCAGGATACCAACAACTAACACCGCTAAGACAGCAAAAAAACGAGGAAAGACGAATGTTGAAAAGTTAACTGCTGAAAGGGAGACGGAGAGAGCTCGAAAAAAAGTACACCGGCCATGTCTTCTTGCCCTATCACATCAAGACCTCTCCGACCGCGACCTCGTCCCCTTCCTCTGCCCCTCGGCTGCCTGCCGCTAGCAGCAGGACGTCCGCTGGCCCTATATAGCCCTCGTCCTGTGCTCAGTGTTGCCAACTCAAAGCGATTTTGTCGCTATATTTAGTGACTTTTCAGCCCCCCTGGCGACTTTTCTTTTCATAACAGCGACAAGCGACAAATCTAGCTTTTTTTCTGGTGTTATTGGTGACTTTTTTTCGCCAAAGCAAGTATCATCTCTTCTCAACGAGCAGCGGGAGCACTGACACACAGCCCGCTCCTCGCGCAGCAGCCCCTCCCAGCTGCGGTCAGAGCAGGAGCATAGATAGTAGGAGATACACACACACCTCTCCGCTCTGTTACAATTAGTTTGCTATCTTGCCTGGCTGTTACAGCTACTTTTGTTAGGCCTACCAGCACACTTACAATGATTTTAAGCTAACATACATGGTCTGTCTGTGATTAAAATGTAGATGCTCAATATGTACGTATGTAGTTATCATTACTAATGTTTAATCACCTCGGAATCGGACATGGTGTTTGTCTCCTGTCAATGTAACTGAATTCACATGAACGCGCATAGCTGTCGTTCGGAGGGAGGAACTACAGAAGGTAGAGCGTTGGGAAAACAGCCGCTGGGATCCCAACGGCTGAAACTCTCAACTGCAGCTTTAACGTAAATTGAATGTTGTGTGTTTGTCATTTGTCTGCAGGGCGGTATGTGGTACGGTGTGGATATCAACAACGAGGACATTGCAGACAACTTTGTTGCCTGCGTGTGGGAGCCAGCCATCGTGCGTATCAATGCTCTGACAGCAGCTTCAGAGGCAGCCTGCCTCATCCTGTCTGTGGATGAGACCATCAAGAACCCACGCAGCTCTGCAGATGGACCACCAGGGGGCGGTAGGGGCAGAGGCCGCGGGAGGCCACATGCTCACTAAGAGGGAAGCAAGAGCCAAGCCTTATTTTAAACTGGCATTAAAATCCAAATGCAAATAGAAGTTTCAGGTCACATTTAAACATGATGTTGACAAAGGTTGTGTTGATTGTAGCTTGGCACTTTTGACTTGCTTTTGGATTTGAATTCTAGATAAAATGAGGTGTCATAACCAGTTACAGATACATGGCAGGTGTAAGGAAACAAAACAAAAGGGGGAAAAGTTTATCTTGCAATTTCAAGACAGGTTCTTAACATTCTCTCAAAGATGGCTGACGTTACTTGTCATTTCTTTGTCACCTGTAGTTTTTTCTACTGAAGCTTTCACTTGGTAATGTCTCTAACATTTCAAGCACTGTATCTTTCCATGTGTAGCCACTTAACTGAGAAATGCAGTCCCCCCCTTGGTTTTGAAACAAACACACTCCTGCTCCATGTCAGCTCTTCCTCACTGATCCTGAAAGAGCTGTTTCATTTTCCACTCTGGTTTTGTGTTATGTGACAACTTGACGTGGAACATGGAAAGTTAAGCACTGATTGGATGTCGAGATGTTCTGAACCATTCATTGGTTACGCTGTGTAAAACTATTTATTGGACCATTCTCAATAAAGATCAATAAATTGACAGCTGAAATAGTACTGCTGACTGTGTTATTTCAAATATGTGTGGATCAACACATCATTAGAAGGTAAACTGTAGTGTTGTCTTTAAATAACAAAAAAATATATGGTATTGCTGTGGAATTATTAGGATAGCGTATGGATGATGCTTTGTGTGTGTATACAATTTTTTCTGCACAGATTTTAAGAAAAAATGGACGGGAAAATAACTCAAGGGAAACGGGTTGAACATGGTACAGTGATTCTTAATAACCAATGAACATAAACATGAATACAATCTTCCAGCATACAACATTTAAAAAAATGCAACTCTGATGGTGAGGAACTTAAAGCCACTCTATTTTTTGGATGCATGTGGTACTTGGTGCCAACAACATCTTTTCTTTCTGCAGGAGCTCACCCTATATAAAGACAAAATATATAATTATTACAGTTGGATTTAAATAGAAGCTTAAGTGAGAAAGTCCCTTCATAAAATTCCCCTTTGAAACAGACAGTAGTTGGACAAAAAAAACTTAAAGCTAAATCTGGTCTTTAGTGTGTACTGAAGTCTCATTCAAATTGAAAAAACTCCATCCGCTATGATGACTAATGTAGTTGAAAGCACCTACAAAGATAAGTGACTGGACCTTGAGTTAAGATTTTTATGTCAAACGAGCGTCTGCACAACAGTTTGGTTTAAGTTTCCCATTTTTGTAGGCGAGTGGAAAATAATCTGGAAAAGAAATAACTTGTGACACAGATGTGGCTCTTTTCCTGAAATGCAAAAAAAATTGTCCTGAACTGTTATGAATGACCGAACAAACACCTGAATGTGACCAATGTAGTACTTTGAGACCATACGTATGCAATGACACAGTCCCTCTTAGTAAAGCACTCTTAGGTCTGTGCTTTGCATAGACTATAGGTGTTTTGATGCATCCCGATAGTTTTTATCCTCAGGGGATTTTCAGCTCAAATAGGTCTTTTCACCACTATGTAAAGCACCTACATAGCCAGCACCAAAGAGTCAGTCCAGGTAGTTGTATCAATATCTCATACATTGATAGTGGAATAGGATTTAAATGAGGTTTCGGACCAGAACTTGACACATCCCTGTATAATTCATTAAATGATAGAAAGGGCTACAAACTTCATATCTAGCAATTAATATTAGCGAGTTTTACTCTAGGTAGTATAATGAATTATGTGCAGTTTCTTTGTGTAACTAGTTCATTTATTAAAGTATCTGTTGCAGTAGGGACATGTACTCAGCCCTGTATTTGGAGTAAATCAAATGTAAATGTTGGAATAACACAACGTGAATTTCTTCTGAAGAATTATCAAAGTCCCTGTTTCCGAAAAAAAAACAAAAAAAAAACTCGACGCCCTCTCCCAAAGTACCGCTTTTATATAAAAAAATGTCATCCCCCAGAAATCAGTTCTGTCTGTGTGTTATTTCCCACAATCCTTTTCTGTTTCTCAAACGTCCTGCTCCATCCTCAGTTGGACAGGAAGTCTATGGAAGCCCGGACGGAGCGGCTGGACATGACGTCGACGGCAGTGACTTTGATCTCCGTGTCTCCGAACTGCATGGTGGCTCTTATCTCTCTCCTCTCCGGGCCGGCCCCCGCGCCCCCCACCGCTCCTGGCTGGGGCAGAGGCTCCGGCAGGTCCAACGTTATGGTGCCGCACTTCCTCACCCCGGGGTCTGAGATGTAGGTGACGTCGTCCGTGGCGCTGCAGTAGATGTTGATGATGATCTTGCGCTGGCCCACGCGTGCCGGGGTGTAGCTCCTCTTCACCAGCTCGCCCAGAGCCACAGACTGGTCCACGCACACGAAGCGGTCCAGGATGTCGGTGCACCACTCCCGGCCTTCCTTGATGAGCAGTTTGTCGCGGGGGTGGCGTCCCTCCACGAAGCGGTTCAACACGCCCACGCCATAGGTCAGCGGGCAGCGACGCACTCTGACCTGCGAGAGAGAGAGAGAGAGGTGGTTAGAACGTGTGTCTAGCTCACACTAGGCATTCGTACCTTGCCTAAACACTATATTTTTGAGGCACAATGATATTCGTCTTTTCGCATATCCCCTCTCAAGTAACCACACTTCGGAGGGGGTCCGAGCGCAGGGTCAGCCATGGTACAGCGACCCTGGAGCAGTTTGGGGTTAAGTGCCTTGCTCAAGGACACAATGGTAGAGACGGTGGGCACCGTACATGTAATACCAGCCACCACTAGTGTAACAAATAACACCCTCCTGTCCGGTGCCGGGGATCAAACCAGCGACCTCATGTTTACTGCTCGGTCTCTCTTTCCTCTAAGCCATCTTACCACTATTGGCAGCTAAAGTCTAGTTTGTTTGACCATTGTGCGTTCTTCGTGCCACGCTCAAGCATTGGTACACTACCCTGGCCCTGGCACGGTTGGAAGAGGTGTGGACAAATGCGACTAAGCAGCAAAGTACGGATCAACCGGGCCAAGTGTGAGTGCTTTTCCTTAGAGCTACTCTGGGTTTAATCAGTAACTTCTGAACACTCACCACGGTGGGATCCAGCCCGAAGAGCACGGCCCCCTTCAGTATAGTCAGTCCCACATCATGGGGGATGATGATGCGACACATGCGCCCCAGTGCCTTCTGGACGGCTTTCTGAAGCATGGGCGACTCAGCAAAACCACCCACCAAGAAGAGGAAACGCACACCTTGCACCTCCGGCCTAGCCATCAGCTCCTCTGTCAGGGAAGAAATAAAGGATATGTCTAAAAAAATGCACTTCTTTGGACTGTACAAGCAAAGTGAGTGTGTGTGTGTTTTTTTTTTATGTGTGTGAAAAGTTACAGAGAAAAAAGCGAATCAAGACTAGAAGGATCTGTAGGAGAAGCACGGAGGAGTGTCCGATCACTGGAAGTTTCAATAGGGAATATTGACAAATTGATGCTATTTCTTTCATTTGATTGGCTAAGTGTAAAACTCTTTCTTGCCTTTTTGTCTAGAGGTGGATCCGACGGAACTAAATGCTGCTAATAAAAAAAAACGGTCCCCCTGGTTTGGACTGCACCACTGGAATGTGGCTGATTTAAAACAGACACTCTCCATGTTCTGACTTTGATTTGTCTTGGCAAAGCTAAAAAGATTTTAATTTTTTTTTATCCCACAAACAGTGGCCACAAAAAACACATTTATTTTCAAGGGACTATACACTTATTTAAACATAATTATGCACATTATATTCCATTTTTACCAATTCCCTTTACACACTGTGCCTTTTATTCATATTCACATTTATACTGTACCTATTTTTTTAGGTATCTCTGCATATATTTCACCTAGCCTACTTGCTACTGCATGCCTGTACTATTAATATGCACGTCAATACTTGTATGTGTATGTGTGCAACCCTGTAGTCTGTGCCTTTGTGTGTGTTGCTCACCAATGTGTTTGACAATGTTGATGATGGTGGGCTGGAAGAGCTCGTTCATGGCTTCCTGTGTCAGCCGCAGCATGCCCTGGGACGACCACTTCACAATGTTCATACTGTGGGCCACATAGAGGAAAGCAAATCTTTATTGTTACCTATACTTAATCAATCCACTCATCAAACCCTGCTCAACACACACACACACACACACACACACACGCACTCACTCACTCACTCACTCACTCACTCACTCGCACACACGCACGCACGCACACACACACACACACACACACACACACACTACACTACACTACATACACTACACTCACTTGCTCCTCCTCAGGGCTGCCTCCACACTCTGGCCCCTGTGTCTCTTGTAGTAGTCGATGAAGGAGAAGGGCAGGGAGATGTTGAGAGCGTTGGCCCTTCCCGGCGTCGCAGTCCGTTTCCTGGCCTCGAACGCGATGGTCAGGTCCACCCAGGCCGCCGGACGTTTGGATTTGAAGCTCTGGATAAAGTCTTCACCGAAGATTTGGCACAGCATGGCTTCAAAGGCCAGGTCCACTCCCACCGCGCCATACGGACCGCCTGGAAGAAAAAAATAGGTTTATAGCTTTGAATATTGTAGGAAATTTGGTTAGGCCTTTTTTTTGTGTTTTTAGTAGGTTGGAAAAAGATCATATACCCGAGGCCTTGTAGAGCTCCTTGAGTGTTCCCTGTGGCTGCTCAATCTGATGGACTGTCAGGTCAACTGTTCCCCCTCCGCAGTCTGCAACCATATACCTGTCACCTGCAGAAAGAGCACAAACATAGACGCACACACACACACACACACACGCACGCACGCATGCACGCACAGACACACACACACACACACACACAAACACACACACACACACACACACAATTGTAAAACCTGAAGTGGATGAAAATCTGTTCTTTTTAATGAACAGGGAAAACTTGCTTATCAGTTTGATTTCAGGGCCAGGAAATATTTTGCACAGCTACGTAAGAATATGATGTTTCTCCTAAATGTGTGTCTTCATTTTTGTGGAATGTCCACATGTCAGATTTCCAGTGTGTGTGTGTGTGTGTGTGTGTGTGTGTATTTCCCCTAAAATTCTTCAACCAGTGGACCCTCTTACATAAACAACCTCCAGCCCTCTGTGATTGCTGCCATCACTCTGCTAGTGCGTGTTTGCGTGTGTGTTTACGATGTGTCCAGCGATAAGAGCTGGCTGTGGCTCAGTTAGCCCGAGTTAATGTGACCACACCCTAAACACCAGAGGGAGAGTATCGGTGAGGGAGAAAGAAACAGAAGGGCGAGCAACACTAATGAACAAAAATGTAGGGATGGATGAGAGAAGTGAATGCAAGAGAAGGCCAAGGGTGATAAAACAGGCGTTCTACTCCCTAAGTTTATTTACAATGCAGAGGCACATATTCCCATGGGCTGGGTCCTTCCTGTGTGTGTGTGAGTGTGTGTGTGTGTGTGTGTGTGTGTGTGTGTGTGTGTGTGTGTGTGTGTGTGTGTGTGAGGACAGGAAAGGGAGCAGAAAGGCTCAGCAGGGGCGCGTGGCTCCTCAGATTGTTGTCATGGCTCAACAGTAAAAAAATGCTCTGAGTAAAACAGTTAAGTCGTTCGTGGGTAGGATTTTTTCATCCCAGGCAAAGATTTACACTGTGGGTTGAACATTTTCTGGCATAAAAACTGAATGTTGTGTACCAGCCAAGAGAGGAGACTAAAATATAAGGATCGTAAAGTGTGCCACGCAATGAGAGTAACAGACATCATTTTACATTAAATAAATAAAATCTTTACTCCACTCAAGCAGATCCCACAGTTATGCTCTACAGGAACCCTTATTGGTTAGCTGTTAGATGTTGGTTGCGTCTGGCCAATCAGAGTTCCAGTTGAGCGTGAAAGTGTGAAGTTGACCTTGAACCCTTCAATCAAAGCCCAACTGGTGACAGCTGTGAAAAAGTGGTTGGAAGCTCCGTAAAAAATGTAATACGGGAACATTTGGTAAACTATTTTTTGGGCATTTTTATGCTTTATTGATAGTGTAGAGACAGAGTTGAAATGGGGCAGAGAGGGGAGTGACATGCAGAGAACGACCGCGGGCTGGAATCGAACCCGGGTCAGCTGCTGGCCGAGGCCCATGGGGGGGACGCCCTACCAACTGAGCTAAGGGCGCCCCCATAAATGTTTCTTTTTGAACAGCCTATACTAACAGTGCAGATATAATGTAGATGATGACACCACAGTAACTACAGCGGTAGGTGATGATATGCAGAGAGGAACAGTAATAATATTTGTCCAGTTAATACAAGTGAGAAATTAGAAAGTAAAGAAAGAAAGAAGTAGAAATGAAGTGTGTTAGCTTTTCCTTGTCAGCCTGCTAGGGTCAAAAGTCAAAACCATCTATATCATCGACATATGGGACCCGTCCGTCTGTCTCTCTCTCTCTCTCCCTCTCTCTCTCTCACACACACACACACACACACACACACACACACACACACACACACACACACACACACACACACACACACACACACACACACACACACACACACACACACACACTATAGGACTTTCTCACCAGTCTGTAGCTCTGACCACAGCTCTCCGGTTCCACTCTCCACCAGGAAGGTCCTGCTGTGTCTGGATCTCCTCAGCTGCTCCCTCGCTGCAACAGAAAAACACACAAAGCTCAATACACATAGATAACATTCAGCTGTTTATTTTCATTTCCTTTGATACCTAGATATGATTTCTGTTTCCCTTGCACATTATTAAATCAGTTCAAAAAGTCACAGTGTGTGTCTTCAGTTGAATATAGGTATAGCCTAAGCAACTGTTTTGCTAAGACATTTGCTGTAATAACTTAAAAGCGATAATATATCAATGTTGTGTTTTAAGCTGGTTATCACTTTACTCCAGGTGGCCAAAAAATGAAGCAATGCAGGTTTAGATATGTAACATTATAGAACTTGTACACATAGTGTTGCAGATTGTACAAACTCACCATCCATCAATTGAAGCTAATTGGAAATGGAAAGAGTTCAAATCAAGGTGTAGCCTAAAGTGCCATTCTCCATCTTCCATAGACGGCTTCAGGGGCCTAGCAAGGATTTCCAGGGCCCAGGGGCAACAGCAGGAGTTCTTGCCCCCCCCCCCTCCACCCCCACCACCCCTGAAATATTGCTCTTGGCCTTTTCCTTTTCTAATTCAAAAGAAATTCAATGAGAATTTTTATGGACTCTCTCCAACTCTGGGCCCCGAGAGGAATCCTAGCCTTTCACCACCCTGCACTTTGCCTGCAACATTTTTTTGTGCGTCTGTGTAAACACACTGTAGGGTCAGGCACTTAGGCTTGTGTTTAACTAACGCTCAACGCAAACCAGCTCAAGCAGAAAACATAAACATCATCACTTCCAACCTAATGAAGATTAATGTTTTTAATGTATACACTACATAAAGTATTCATAAAGGTTCATAAGCAATGAGGTCATGACATATCCATTAAATAGTATACAGTGTAAGTATAAAAAGAACATACTCAAACCAGAGTCATAATGTTTTTGCATGACAGGAGCAATTTGTTACAAATGAAGAACACTCTCACATTTCAACATGTAAACTGCCTGGCTGGCCGGTTAGGAGCATGGATGGAGGCCAAGGAAAACAGAGCACACTCAAACACAGCTGACATTAAATATACAAAATGCCTGACGGCCTGTTTGACGGAGCAGACACTCTTATATACAGGCGAAATGGCTTTAATATGAGACATTATTAAAGATCAAAGAAGCGACAAAGATGTAAAGACTTTATATTTTTTGTCTCTTCTTTTTTAATGAAGCAACTTCTTTGGCAGAGTTGTGGGCAAGCTGCGGTCCTGAAGTAAAAGTGTGTGTGTGTTTGAGTGTGTGTGTGTGTGTGTGTGTGTGTGTGTGTGTGTGTGTGTGTGTGTGTGTGTGTGTCTGTGTCGTAAGTCACATGGTTGACAGTCTGAAGTGAAGTGTTTGTGTAATTTAGAATCCCTGGAGTACTAAACACCACATCATTAAGAATAAGGGTAAAAGAGATGTGAGGCAAGATAGGGAAAAAGAAAGAAAGATTGACAATAGATTATATACTTATTGCGCAACAATGATTACATTGTCTTGCAAGCAAGAACAGTTGCTTTAAGGCCTGGATGACGCAGGAGGTAATGTATGTGTGTGTGTGTGTGTGTGTGTGTGTGTGTGTGTGTGTGTGTGTGTGTGTGTGTGTGTGTGTGTGTGTGTGTGTGTGTGTGTGTGTGTGTGTGCGTCTTTGTATGGGGGTGGTGAATAAAATACATGTCTGGAAACCATTTGAAACCATTTGAAACTATTTGAAACGGCAGAAAGTAAAATATATGTGGGTGTGTTCTTGTGTATGTGGGTGTGTTCTTGTGTGTGTCTGTGAGTGTGAGAGTGTGTGTGTTTGTGTGTCTGTGTGTGAGAGTGTGTGTGTATATGTGTGTAAATAACTCCCCCTGTGCTGTCTTTGGAGTCGAAATGAGGTGAACGAGAAGCTAAAGATAGTACAAACCGTGACCGCATTGCCAAGGGTGTGTATGTGTGTGTGTGTATAAATACAGCGTGTCTGTTTGTTTGTGTGATGTCCTTGCGAAAGAGTGTGACCCGCCAAAATAAAGTGAGAGAGAGGGAGCAAACGCCAGATGAAGCGAGGTGGGAAAAGAAAGAAAAATGAATGTGAGAGAGAGGGAGAATGACAGGCCAGGAGGGGGTGAGATCACTGCACCTTGTTCCAATTACAATATCCTGTGTTTAGTGTGTGTCTTTGTGTGTGTGTGTGTGTGTGTGTGTGTGTGTGTGTGTGTGTGTGTATGTGCCGCTGACTGCATATGTATAAATTGGCCGGTGCAGGGGATTTTGGACGGCATGTTCGCTTGCTGAATTATGCATTGGTCTCCACCCCCCCCAAGCCTGAACTCGCCCTTTGTTCCTTTGCTGCAGTTAAGTAGCATTTTCCTGTGGCTGCTGCAAAGACAAATGTTTTCAGTGAAGCCCTGATTAGAGTAGTTTGGATGTCGTGCACTCATACAGTACACGCTATTGAGGAATAGCTGACCCTGGAGATATTTTCTCCTCATTGTAAATTCCCATTGGAAAGCTTTGTTTTAAAGCTGAACTATTCAATAGTTGTATTTAAACAATGGCCTTAAATGAGCTTGTTACCCGAATGAAAAGAGCCTTATATAACCCATTTTACTGCCTCCATCAGAGTCGTTTGCAGGCTTATTTCCAATTAGCATCTAATGAGGCCTCTTTTGGATGTGTAAAGATGAATTATTCTTCTACTAGTCTTCTGACACGTTTGCCCAATTCACTTTATAAAGTGATAATATGTCTCCTGTTGTGTTTACAGCTTGTTGTGCAACTCCCCCCCAAGTGCTATATAGTGCTATAAAAACAGCAAATTCTATGCGCTTTCTCATTGCAATTATGAGCAGAAATCGTGGTTTCCTAATTCATCCAAAATGATGGTGAAACTATTTAAAATACTGAATGTAGTGTGATGGTACAGTGTACCCTCACGCTCGGTTTACCTTTAGTGACGACAGAATTCACTAACTGTGCACTATTGCATTATTAGAGTATCAGTTCAATGATCTTATTCCTTTATGAGTTTCAAGCCCATGCTCTATTTTATATAAGTCATTACCATACTACCACAAAATGCGAATAATACACAGAATACTTCACAATCTAAAGAAATTTATTTTATTCAAAAAGTAGTTTGTGTGCTCTACATGACATGTATGGCCACACACAACTGACACACGCACACACACACACACACACACACACACACACACACACACACACACACACACACACACATACACACTGAAAACTGCAAAGTCATGAGGCAAAACCGTGAGTAGTATCTGTAGTCAGATCTTTGCCCTTTCTCTCACACACAAACAAACAAACAAACACAGTCCATCCTCTGCACAAAACCACAATCCCCGGGTGCAATCAAACAACAACATTTCCAGGAATGTAGTGCGGTTTTATGCTCATGTTAATGACAAACACACCAAAAAAAATGTACATGCACGCACGCACGCACACACACACACACACACACACACACACACACACACACACACGCACATCCACACTCTCTGACTTTCCTACCTTGTCTGAAGCTGGAGTCGAAGGGCCGGGACCCATCCAGATCCAGACCATTGGTGATTGGCTGCAGGCTCAGGTCAATCACCTGGTGGAGGCGGAGCTTGCGGCAGTATATGGAGGCAGCTTCGGGCTCCAGGGCGATGAGGAGCTGCTCGGGGCAGTCGCGAGACACCAGACCAGCCTGTATGAGACAAAGACAGGAGACAGAGAGGGAGAGAAATCATTTAGGGGAAGGATTTTATTATCTTGCACTGAACTGGATTTGATTTAGGGAATGAACCAGAGAAAGTCAGACATACAGAGAAAGTCAGACTAGAAATGAAGAAAAAGTGGTTTTCAAAAATCCATCATGCTCTCAGACATACTGTACGTGTAGATTCTGTTTTGTCATATATAAGGACCTACTCATGCATTGCTGAGTGACAATGGGAGAGGAAAGGAGACTTGGTATATAAGCATTAGTCTTGATGTATTGGGGAAAAGTTGAGTAGCTGGAATGATGTGCGTGTGTGTGTGTGTGTGTGTGTGTGTGTGTGTGTGTGTGTGTGTGTGTGTGTGTGTGTGTGTGTGTGTGTGTGTGTGTGTGTGTGTGCTCAGTGCAGGGCGGGGGTCTGGACACCACTTCCTGTGTTTGTACGCCGGTCTCCCTCATTGTTCGCTTGCGGTGACATCATCAGCAGCAGGAAGCATACACACCCCGACGGCCTCAAACTGGGAGCCAGTGCAGGGTGTTGTGTGTGTGCGTGCCTATACTGTACGTGGGTGTGCGTGTGAAAGTGTGTGACTATTTATGTATGTACCTGGGTGAGTGAAGGGCAGATGAGAGATAGTGGTTAGATAAACTGATCTCTGTGTGTGTGTGTGTGTGTTGGTGTGTGTGTGTAAAAAGAGCAAATGAGAATGAAGAAAGCGTGACATTAAAAGTTAAAGGTTGTGTCCCATGAACGATTGCGTATGCACTGCAGAAGTACACACTCACATACACACACACTTGTACTTTCTCATTGATGTGTACTGTGATAGGACCCCCTGCATTCTTGTCCCTGTACGCACGCTTCCTAAAAGTCATTGTACAGCGTACAGTACACAGAGGGGGAGTGTCTGTGTTGATAAGAAATACAGGGGGAACAGAGGCAAAAGTTCAGTGTTATGACCTCTACGTGTATACATGTGTGTGTGTGTGTGTGTGTGTGTGTGTGTGTGTGTGTGTGTGTAGTAAGTGATCTTCTTTGTAAGCTTTAATAAAACAGCTTTAATTCCATGCTTTATATGCCGCCTTTCCATTCTATCTCACTGTTCTTCCTCTCGCTATGTCACACACTGTTTTAAATCCATGGGGAGAAATTGTGTAAAGTGGACATTTACGAAATAACAAAACAACAGAAAAAACAAACCAAAGGAAAAAAAAACTAAAGAAGTAAACCATACCAAAAACCAATTCTTATTTCAACAAAATCTGCTTCGTATATACTTATGCAAATTTGGCGTAAGATGAGGTAGTATTTACTCAACCCATCAGGCAACAACAACAACATACAGTATGTGGATGGATGGATGGATTGTAGTTCCAGAATAGTTTTTGTATGTACAGTATATGTATCTACAATATGTGTGTGTGGTGTGATGTGGTGCGTCTGTGTGTGTGTGTGTGTGTGTGTGTGTGTGTGCGTGCGTGTGTGTGTGCGTGTGTGTGTGTGTGTGTGTGTGTGTGTGTGTGTGTGTGTGTGTGTGTGTGTGTGTGTGTGTGTGTGTTTTCCCACCAGGTATGCAGCCTCTCTCATGAACTGTTTGGCCGGTTGTCTCCACACAGCGGGCACCGTTAGTACCCATCTGATCTCATCTCCCTCCAACACCGATGACCACTGGTCCTTCACCTCCTAAAAAACAGTTAACGCAGAAGATCCAACTCAAGACATGAACTTTCATCACAGCAAAGTTAACTTAAAATGAACTACTACAGCACGACCAAACCTGGCTTTCAAAGTGAAGAAAGTTCCTCTGAGATGTTACCTTGAGAGCATGTTCTCTGAAGAAGTGCAGGGCGTGAGCAAACACCTCGATGGCCTTCACCCTCCGACCGTTGACCGCCTCCAGCTCTGTCTCCATGCTGAGGTCCTGCAGCCAAAACAATGACAACCACTCAAACGCTGCTGATGATGCCTAAAGCCTTGAGAGTTTTCAGCAATTTAGCGATATAATTTCATGAAGTAGGCTATCTTGATTTTTAAACCATGGTGTGGTTCAAACTACAAAAACACACTGGATCCTGCACTTCCCACAATGCAACTCAATAATGTTCTAGACTCTCCTTGCCTGGTAACAGCCATGTCTCTCACACAGTTATAACACTTTAATTCTTAGCTGTGATATCCAATATATCCAATCTCCGTGTGGGAGGATTCTGGCCCCGTCCGTTAGTGGAAGGCAGCCCTGATTGGTTCTTCTTGTCGTTGTCGTCAAAAAGGATCGACAAATAAGCTTGTGAGATATAGCTTGGTTCACAATGCTTGATTGACAACAACACAAACCAATCAGAAGCTGCCTTCCACTATAAGGGACAATGGTTAGGTCAGAACGCGCCTCCTAATTGTCGCTGTAATTTTTTTGATGAGGCTCATCCCCATGGAGATTGGAGAAAGTCCAGACTGGTCTGCGGGAGAGAACCAAATGTGAAGCTCACGTGTGAAGGCTGGTCTCAAGTATAATAAATTGATCTAGATGAGTAAAGCTGATTTTTTCAGTATGAATTCATGAAGTAAAATGGTCTTTCTGCTGCTACTCTGAGTCTGCTACATCTTTCTCATCTGATTTCCCTCATTCCTCTTACACTCGTGCTGTGGATCTTCATCTTGAACTTGTCGAAGTAGAGCCAGTGTGGGGCCTCCTCTGGGTCCAGGTCATGGTAGAAGTCCCGCGCCGCAAACCCAAAACTATGGAACCGCAACTCTGGAGTCAGCAGCAGACACGTCGGGCTCTTCTGATTGGCCACCCCAGGGTCGCCGCCCTCCCAGCGCCTGCGCGGATAGGTGGGAAAAGCTTTCATGGTTAGTAATCAATTAAAAGAGTAAAAATGTAATCTAGGACATAAAGCACAGGCTGTGTTCTAAAAGCCCTACTAACGTCCTCCTTCCTACATACTCAACACAGTATATACTACATACTGTCTACTTAACGATCGATTGTGTATGCGAGGTTCGTCGGACCGTTTACACTGAAGTAGCCTATACAGAAGCAATATAGAATAAAAAAAAAGGCCATGTCGTTTGAAAAGACGCAATGCATTGTGGGCCGGCTGAGTAGGAAAAGTAACCTATGGATCCATACACAAAATCTTCCCGGAAGTAAGTACTCATCCGGGCATTTTCTCGCCCACAGAAACTCGCATACACAACCACAACATACTCAAATTGACGTCAAAACTAGTATGAGTAAGACGTTAGTATGGCTTTCCGAACACAGCCACAGACTCTTACTTCATCATGTGTATGGCTTCAGGGTCCTGTGTGGAGCTGAAGGCATAGCCGCTGGAGGTCGTCCCAAAGTCTATCGCCACAACAACCGAGAACGGACAGGCCATCCTGGGTTTGTCCTCCACCCTCTGAGAGAGAGAGAGAGAGAGAGAGAGAGAGAGAGAGTTGGCCAAAGACAAGAGGGAGATTTGTGTGTGTTGTAGCTGGCACTCATACTGTAGAAGAATAACTCCTGTGCGCATTCATCTTCCTTTCGTCAACTCCCTTGCTTTTTTATTAGCCAAGCTATAGCGGTGGAACACTAAGGCCCATTGGGAGTGAACCCAGCAAATACTAGCATGCTAACTAGCTATACAAAGACGGCAAAAAAGAAAAAATATTAGGCTATACCAAATTTCGGCATAAAAGTAACTTCAAATGTGATCAGTTCTTCTTCTTACTTCTAAAAATACACAAAATGGACCTAATGAGACAACTAACAAAAACACATCATACATTCTTTATTTTGTTTTGAGCAAAATTACCCAATATTAAGTACATAAACCGATTCTTGCCGTACCTGCTGTGAACCCCCTTGAGCAGCAATAACTTCAAACAAATGTTTTCTTCAACTGTTTGACCAGCCCCCACGCAATCAGTTCAGAGGAATTTTGGCCCATTCCTCCTCAAGAAAGTGCTTCAGTGAACTTCAGGGAGGTTGGTGGGCTTCCTTGCATGAAACGCTCCCTTCAGGTCTTCCCACAACATTTGTGTTGGACAAAGACCTGTAATTTGACGTTAGCCGTTTTTTCTGCTTTAACCATTATTTTTTCACACTGACCCGTGTGCATTTCAGGTCATTATTTGGCTGCATGATCAACCTTTTTGTTAAACTCCTGACATTGTCTTGTAGAATTTGCTGGTTCAATCCAATTCCATCAATAGTTCCATCAGTGACTTCGATTCGGCCCTTGTCCTGAGGCAGCAAAGTAACTCCAAACCATGATCCTGCCATCACCGCGCTTCATAGTTGGGATGAGGTTTATTTGCTGGAATGCAGTGTTTGGTTTTCGCCACTTATCATTCAAACCAAAGTAGTTTTATTTAGATCTCATCCGTCCACAAAACACTCTTACCAATAGCCTTCAGGTTAAACAAAGCTATTTTTTTAGAGAGTGGATCGCTATTTGATTGCCTTATTGTCAGCCCATTAATTCAAACGTCTCACTCCCATTATCCTGTTCAAAATAACTGATAAAGCTCAAGGTTCACATTTATGCAGAAACACAGAGAGTTCTAGAGGCTTTGCTAATTCTTTTAGTGTATTTCTTTGCCACAGACTCTACTGGGAACTTGTTTTAAGCCTACACTCCACTTTAAAATGTGAGTGTCGGTGTTATTAAAAACCGCTAATAACAGTGGATGTGGGTTTTATGGGTTGCGTTCAAGCTCTATATAGAGAAAATAAGTAAGTAGAGAGAGGAAAGGGTGTGTAGGAGTGTCTGTGGTGTGTGTGTGTGGTGTGTGTGTGTGTGTGTGTGTGTGTGTGTGT
This sequence comes from Ammodytes marinus, assembly GCF_949987685.1. Classification (NCBI taxonomy): domain Eukaryota; kingdom Metazoa; phylum Chordata; class Actinopteri; order Uranoscopiformes; family Ammodytidae; genus Ammodytes; species Ammodytes marinus. Next base: position 5,426,043 of record NC_137227.1, read on the forward strand.
GTGTTGTGTGTGTGTGTGTGTGTGTGTGTGTGTGTGCATAGTTACCGGTGAGGGTGAGGGTGTGAGGGGTGTGATGCTGCAGTCATTTCTAGCTGTGGCAGGCGACGAAGGGGCAGATAAATCATCACCTGGGAATTCATGGACGAGAGAATAGAAGGGAAAAAAAGACATTTAAAACATATGGCCAACTTTTTCAAATATCATTATTAAAGTGCATTGGAAAAGGCAAGGGCCACTACTAGGCTGCGCCACTGGAAAATAAACATAAGAATCTGTGTGTTTGAAGCTACGGTATATACAGCAATGAGAAAATAAGTCTTATCACAAGGAAAGAGCCGGTTATGGGATAGTCATCAACTGCTAATACTAAGATTCCATTTCAGATGCAGGAAACACCTTATTTTTTCACTGCGGACGTGAGTGAGTCTCACCCCCTGATTCCTCAGTGAGACACACAGCAGAAGTGAGTGAGTTTGTCATCCGGAGTGAGACACACTTGACCCGCCGCTCTCTACTGTACATTTGAGATTGGATATTTTTTTTAATGAACTGGAATGAGTGGAATGTCGCTGGAATCTGAAGTGAGTAATATTCCCAAGTGGGAGAGGGATACGGAAAGGTCAGGGTGTTTCACGCCTCGACAGATAGAGAGGAAGGGAAAGTGAGTCATTTTTTTTGCCATTTATTTGCCATAGTAACGAAGAGTGTGTGTGTGTGTCTCACCGCCGGGTATCTGCAAGCTGTTGGGGTCTGGCTGCACAACGTCAGCCATCTTTACAGGAGCCAGGGTCTGCAGAGACATACGTCAACATCTGCATGAATATTCATAATTAAGATGAAGTCATTATAATGAGGAAAAAAACACTGCTTCATGGCTTCCACTTTAACATCAGTGGGATGGTCAGGAGCGTATTTGTGATACAGCTTTGTAATTCAAATAAAAATATAGAATTAGACCCGTTTATACAATAGATACAATCCTTAATCAATAGCAAAAAAAAATACATGATTAGAAGTATAAATATATTTTACACGATTTCATAAAAGGAAATAGTTTTGACATTTCTAAAAAAAAAAGTGTTTCTTAAAGGTGAGCCCTACACCTGCATTTACAATTTTATAATTCATTTGTTGTTGTTTTTGTGCCTCATATTGACTCAGCACTGTTTTGGTCTCCACCGACTCTGGGAGAAATATCTGGCTCTTCATCTGCTAAATGGTTCACTATGTTCACTTGTGTGTTGCTAACGTTGTCTGTGTGCGGTAGAAAAAGATAGAAACCTGTTACAGCTGCATGCCATGTACCAAAGTAATGAGTTTCAGACCTCAAATAAAATTGCGTAAAAAATAAATGCACTAGGTAGAGAACAGGGAGTCATTTTGGACACACCAAAGTTATTCATCAGCCAAGGAGGGGAAGTGAAGAAGACACACCCCAACCATTTTTCACAGCAACTGTCAAGGCAAAACTTTGTTGTTATAATTGTTATAAATCAAAGTTAAGGAATGAAAATGGCTGCCAAATAACATACATGTATACGCTATGTGACGATAATGTGAACCCAAACTGGAGTCGATTCAGAGTGTGACAGGAGAATAAATGAATGAATGATGGAGGACGATAAAATGGTAGATGAAGACATGTATAGTGTACTGTTTTACCCAAGTGCGTATGTGTGTTTCATTTGATAGAAGTCCTAACTGTCTCAATGTGGACTGCATAGCCTGCTGCACATGCATCTACTTTGTATGCATTTGTGTGTTGTTTTCATTGGCTCTGTGATCTGTGCCAAGCCCAAACTAAACCCATGCGTGCCAGGGGGACAATAATGTGTTTTCAAATAGATCTCTCTGGCCGAACATGTGTGTGTGTTTGTGTGTGATTGAGAAAGTGAGAGTGATAAAGAGACCACAAGTTGTATTGACATGCATGCAACATCTGTGTCCACTTATTTCAAGGGTGCCCCCCCCCCTCCTTAAACATTTCGACATAATGTGTGCATCATCGATTTATACCTCCCCCCCCCATCCCCTCAATTCTTTTCTTCTTTCTCTCTCTTTCTCAATATTATGCCTGGGGTCTGGCAGGAGATCACCAGGACAAGCAAATGTTAAATCCCCTTAGAGATTACACTAGGGACACTTTAATGCACCATTAACCACAGGGCTTTCTCACTGTAAAGTAAAGGGAACACTAGTTATTAGGGCTCATTATCATGCAGCTTTGTCCCTGACGGGTAAAAAACGGAATAGCACAAAACACAAAGGTGTGAATAAAGTTATTAAAACGTTATTAAATGAGAATCAACTCACCTCTGTGAATGCTGTTGCAACACTATGCCCTTGTCTCTCTTTTTTCTTTTGCCTCTCCAATAAGTATTCCCCAAATCTGGATTTGCGTCCAAGGAAGGAGATGGAGTGGAAGCAGAACAGGAGGAAACTGTTACTAGAAAGAAGATGCTTTTTCTAGAAATCCGCTTGTTAAAAAAAAGTAACAGTTCCCATTTTTCTTGCGGGCAGATTTCCCAAAAGTATCCCAATAAAAAGTGATGCAGGGAGGAACATTTGCAACCTCCTCCTCCTCCTCTTCTTCTGAGGAGAAAAATCCAAGTTCTTCTTAAGGAAGTTGTGAGTTTGGATTTGTAGCTCTGTCTCCCTGCAGCCGAGCTCGCCGCCTCTCTGCTCTGCACTGGAATGTCAGAGAAAAGTGGTGACACGCATGCACACACACACTCACACACACACATACGAGTTGCAGGAGTGGGAGGGCTGTGACAGCGTATGGGGGGGGGGGGATGCTAGGGGGTTTACCTCACTGGTAAACTTCTCTTTGTGTGTGTGTGTGTGTGTGAGAGATTGAGTGTGTGTATGTGTGTGCGAGTGTTGGAGAGCGAGGGGTGGAGTATTCCTGAGCATGCGGTGTATCCCAGTTAAGTCATCTTGCCCTCTCGTTCCCCTCCCTATACTCCTCCATATGTATCCTTCCTCTGTTTAATTATCTCTTCCTGTCTTCCTCTTTTCATCTCGGCCCCCATTCATTTCTCTTCTGATGCTGTTGCTTTCTTTTCACTTTTTTTTCTCTCTCTTCATCTCCTTCCACGTCTGTTGTCTTTGTCCCTTCACCCCTGACTACTTGACTTGCTGCTGCCCTTACCCTTATGTAACACGCATGTACAACTTTCTAACTTTGCAGACAAAAGCAGGAAGCAGCCAGGTGTTCGGTCAACTTCAAACAAATGACCTGCTTCACTCACTCCAAAGGTTCCAATCTAGTTTAAAGGAATAGTTTGACATTCTCCAGAAATACATTTCATGCTCTCTTGCCGAAAGTTGGATGAAGAGCTATGCCGCTCTCACATCTGTTCTTTCAAAATGAAGCGACAGCAAACAGCCATTCGGTTTAGCTTAGCATTGAGACTAGGAGAACAGCTAGGCAGGCTATTTCCACAGGTCACAAAATGTGCGTACCGCCACCTCAAACAAGATATACGTGGAAATGAATGCGCTTTAGAGGTGCTAGTGGATTTTGTGACCTTCGGATGGAGCCAGGCTAGCCCCTTTGCTTCCAGTCTTTGTGCTCAAAAGGTAACTGCTGCTGCTGTGTGTAGCTTCATATCTGTGTTTTCCTTAGGCTGTGTGTGAGTGCAGTTTGTGGATCTCGAGGTCCACATCAATGCAGCAGGGATCTGATTTCCCCCCACTAGAGCTGTGATTGAAAGCATACATTAACCTCCAGCACTTGCGCGCGCGCGCGCACACACACACACACACACACACACACACACACACACGCACACACACACACACACACACACTGAAACCAGCAGCCCCCTCTCCCAATGGGCAGAGGAAGTTAGACCTCTTGAGTATGCGAACGAAAAAGGCCTCTGGTATATACACACACATCCACATACACTCAGTCTCCTTGTCAGATTTCCAAATCAAATTAGTGTGTGTGTGTGTGTGTGTGTGTGTGTGTGTGTGTGTGTGTGTGTGTGTGTGTGTGTGTGTGTGTGTGTGTGTGTGTGTGTGTGTGTGTGTGTGTGTGTGTGTTGGTCTGGAAGCCATTACCTGGCACGTCTCCCCTCGGCTGCCCAAACACACCAAGAGGGCCCCATGCAGATCCTGCCATCACCCTCTTTTTCTGCTCTTTTCTTTCACTTTATTGGCTCTTTTGTTATTATTCTAAATCTGTCCCTACTCTGCCAAAAGGGCCATTCTTCTCTCTTTTCGCTTTCTTTCTTTGCTCAAGCTATTATGTTTGATCCCCTGCCTGCGTTCATTTGTCCCCCCCCACTCCTCCCCCTTATTTTCTAACCACTAACATAAGCAGTCGGGTGGTAGAATTTCAACAGCTTTGCTCTCAAATCTGAGCATTTCATGATTTTGAGCGTTTGGGAATCAGCTCTGTGCTAACCCTGCAGTAAAGGTGGAGTCAGCAATTCCAGCTATACGGTGGGCCCTTTGTTTACATGCCCTTTGTTTACATACCAGTTTACAGAAGCTAGGCTGTGTATTAACTCCAGAGATTTTTTCAGCGCACCCACAGTAGGACTGGAGATAGTCACTGACCCCGGCCTTTAGTCACAAAGCTTATGAAACTGTTCCTTGAGAGGTGGTGGAGCTGCAGCCTCACCCTTCTACTCCAGACGCCGGAAGCCTCCACGCAGGAAGTGATGGAGTCAGGTGACAGGAAGGAACCCCTGCGCGCCATGCCCCTCATGAATTCCACATTATCTCTGGGACCCTGGGAGAGACGGAAACACGCCTGTAACATACACCACACACACACACACACACACACACACAGACACACACACAAACACACACACACACACACACACACACAGACACACACACACACACACACACACACACACACTGCTCCTCTTCTAGCTCCTTTAAATAGACGTCAATCTCGACCGCAGTCTAAACGAGAACCTGTTACTTCCTCTCCAGTTAGCATCAAAGGTGAAGTCAACACACATGTAAAGGCAGTTGGTATCTTAGCTTCAACATACATTTATGTTAAAACAGCAGTCCAACATTTTGTATACATACTAGAGTTCATTTTAATCATTTGCATTTGTGAAAGGCAAATCAATTACATTAGCTCATTTTGGCGCTTTTGACTATGTCACAAGCTGTTCATTATTTTATGGAGTTATATGTCAACATAGATGAGAAGTCGTTTGAGGAGCACAGAATAACAAAAACATGTGAACATATGTAGTTCCACTGTATAGTTTCTGCTGATGATGGAGAAGACATGTGGTAGAAAGCTCCAGAATAAAGGGAGTGTGTGAACCTCGAGCTAAGTTTGTGCCGGTTCTTAGGTCAAAAAATGAACCGCAAAATCCCTATTCCCTATTCTTCCAACAAGGTAAATGAATATGCAGATCTACTTGCCCTGCATTAGTATGGTAGGTTACAATATTTGTATGTATATGTATACACAACCTTTAGTTTCTTTAGATAAATATTCTAGCACAAGTAATGCATGACTTTTTGCACTATTTTTAAAGCCAATATGGTTAACACACGAGGGGCCCACAGCCTTAACATTCGAGTTTAAAACACACCAGAGAACCATTGGGGGGGGGGGGGGGGGGGGGGATGAGGTACAAATATCTGCATGTACGGTTTCTGGCACAAAAGTCCATCAAAGTCCTTGTTAAAACCCAGACACACCATAGGCCTGTTTCTTATTGGAGTGTTAACAGCGCCTCAGGACCTCCGACTGTATGCGCTTGCTCATGCAGGAATATTGGTGCAGAAAAATAATGAAGGCAATATTGTACTGCTGAGTGCGTGCAAACGTGCCACTTCCTGCTCATGTGTGCACAAGGGTGTGTCATATGTTTCAGTGTGTGTGTGTGTGTGTGTGTGAGCGTGCATGTGTCCGTGTGGCATTGGACGAACTCACCGGCGAAGGTCTGGGGTGGGGACCCAGGGCCACAGGAAAAGCTTGAGTAGAAGATACACACACTCGCACACGTACGCACACACACACACACACACACACACACACACACACACACACACACACACACACACACACACACACACACACACACACACACACACGGACACACATATTTAGCATGACTGCCCTCTGACATCAGGTCTGGGCTATTGTGTAATAAAAAAACTAAGTGAGAGAGAGACGGAGAGAGACACAGAGAGGGAGAAAAAGGTACAGGAAGGGAATGTATGATTTATAATTCAATAGCAAAGGCAGAGGGGGAAATTTATTGCAGAACGGGAATGAAAGTCATGAAACAGCAGTGAAGAGAGTTAGCGAAAGAGTAAAAGCGCAGTACCTCTTTGTATCCGTAACTAAATTTTGAGCATGTGAATTGTTGGTGTGTGTGTGCACTGTGCACACATGCTATTGCTGTGCACTCCCATGACAATATATTATGTGGTGGGTGTGGGCTGGATGGATATTAAATGTGCACTAAGGGGTCTCAGATTTTGCCCAAATTTGTCTCTTACTTTAAATGTGTCTTTTTGTCATGCGTGAACAGTGCGGAAACCACAGTTAAGGCCGAGACTCATACATGAAGATACAGTATACAGTACACACACAGTATATACAGTACAGACACACACACACACACACACACACACACACACACACACACACACACACACACACACACACACACACACACACACACACACACACACACACACACACACACAGTCTGGGATAGTCTCTTGTTTTCAGTGGCCATTATGTATTATGTATACAGCATTTAACACTGAATATCTAATCATAAATAGAGACATTGTGCATACAATGTACCCTGATTTGATGCTCTTAGTGAGCTGAGGGCTGGTGGTAAGTTAACAAAATCAAATGAAATCTCCTTCCTGTTCTGTTGTAACTTAAGTGTCAATGTTGAGTACTTTTTGTCTGCGTAGGTCACACTAAATGGAGTACTAGTCTGGTAACTGGCCGGGCATGGGATATTAGGGTGCAGTGTTTACGTCCTTAGTTGTTCCATCTACACATCTTCAAATTAACAGCTAAGGTTTCTGCAAGTGGACACTTTACACTCCCCAACAAACCACAGTGTGTGTTACAGTCGCCCTCCGCTGTGAGTTAGAGGTAATGCACTTTCTAATTTACTGCTGACCCAGGACGTCCCATCAGTCTACAGTGCCTTGCAAAAGTATTCATACCCCTTGAAATTTTCGACATTTAGTCACGTTATATCCACACACGTACATTCATTTTATTGGGATTGTATGTGAAAGACCAATACAAAGTGGCGCATAATTGTGAAGTGGAATGAAAATGAAACATGGTTTTACATTTTTTTTTTAGAAATAAAAAACTGAAAAGTGTGGCGTGCAAAAGTATTCAACCCCCTGAGTCAATACGTTGTAGAACCACCTATCGCTGCAATTACAGCTGCAAATCTACTTGGGTATGTCTCCACCAGCTTTGCCTATTACAGACTGACATTTTTGCCCATTCTTCTTTAAAAAATAGCTTGATCTACTATGGAATGGTTCAAATCAAAGCATAGTCATGTGTTAGAATGGCCCAGTCAAAGTCCAGACCTCAATACAATTGAGAATATCTGGAAAGACTTGAAAATTGCTGTTGACAGATGCTCTCCATCCAATCTGATGCTGAATCTGAAGCTTGAGCTATTTTACAAAAAAGAATGGGCAAAAATATCAGTCTCTAGATGTACAAAGCTGGCGGAGACATACCCCAATAGACTTGCAGCTGTAATTGCAGCGATAGGTGGTTCTACAAAGTATTGACTCAAGGGGGCTGAATACTTATGCACGCCACACTTTTCAGTTTTTTATTTCTAAAAAAAATGTAAAACCATATTTCATTTTCATTCCACTTCACAATGATGCACATTGTGGTCTATCACATGAAATCCCAATAAAATAAATGTACGTGTGTGGTTTTAATGTGACCAAATGTGGAAAATTCCAAGGGGTATGAATACTTTTGCAAGGCACTGTAAATGCTTTAGGACCACTCATGAAGACAGCTGTGGTGGATCTGGGTAAAAGTTGTCCTCTTCACGTAATATTGATTTCACCTGAGTACTCGCAAGGTGCACAGGACTAAGGCTGAATGAGGATTTTGTACAAATAAAAAAAATCATACATTTTCTAATAAAATCTCTATAACATCCAGGGTTAATAAGGCATTTACATAGAAGCAGTGGTGTAGGCCTAAGCATTGATATTAACGTATATGCTAATGTATTCACTATTAGTCCGACACAAGACGCTTGGCTTACATGACACCACATGAATGACACTGAACCTTTGGAATAATTCAAGGGACTGATTTATGCACAGAATTCTATATAAAAAAAAATTTGTATATGAAGTAAGGCATGAATTATGACTTATCTGTGTGTGAAGAAGCTTTGGTGGCTTTACTTTTGATCTGCATCAGAAGTTTCCTTTTCAAGCTTCTTTTGACTTGATAGTCGGTGGTGATAGGCAACATGACATTTCTTAACATGCAGCGGAAGGAATATATTTTTTATCAAGATTCTCTGTGAATAATGTAGAAATACATTTAGAACAGTTGTTAAGTGACTTTTATTTAGAATAATATCATATTGGGGTACCAAATAGAAAACTATAAGGCTATCTTCTGATGGTCTATATTTCAAGAATCACCAGGACTATTAAAACAAATAAGCTTACTGAAATATCAGCAAATAGTCTTTGCATCTGTTTTAAAATCAGGTAGTAGCCTTGATGAGGCCCAAACTGGGTGACCGCCACTGCTCACACTCACTCACTAAATTATATTCATCTGCTGTAGGCCCTACTACCTTTTCTCTTTTGTATTTCCTCTTGCTGTCGCACTGGCAGGGGCACTATCTTTTAAACGAAGCTTTTCGCCTATTTGATACTGCCACGTTGTTAAATAATAGCTTATTGGTGGTCACATTGCTCACACCGAGAAATGGGTAATATTTTGTTTACTTAGGTGAATGGGGAGGTGGGCCGGTCTTGATTTCGTCTGAACCAATGACTTCACTGGGAAACGTTGACTGATGAGGATTCCAGCCAATGACTGAAGCCTTGCAGCTGGACAAAAACGACACGACACGACACAACACAACGTTTTCTCCCCCCTCGACGTTTCGCCAAAGAAACTGTGGATTTAACCGTCTATTTTTTCACCCGATAACGCAAAGCAAACTGTCAGGGACACGTGTTTGTTTAGCGTATTGGAGATTTTTAGAATCATTTCTTTACTGTGTGGTTTTCTTGTGACAGTCGGGACCGGAAAGGAGCCGTTTTCTCCCCCACAGCTGGTTTGCGGATTCCCCCTATTGCTCTTGAAGTTGTGTTGGTGAGTGTTGTTGTTATTGGTGGAGTAGTAGAGAGGGGAAGCTAGCTGCTTGCTACATAAAAGAAAGAAATGCAGAAAGAAGGTCCAGCAATAAAGCTGGATGAAAGACTTAACGGTCAAACATTTTCAATAAAAAGTCATTAACTTGTTTTATTTTCTGTACAAGAGCCTATTTCTTCATAACTCCCACCAGTTACATAGAGCTAGGCTACTTATTTCCTTGCACCACTTTTTTCATCATAATAGGCTATGTTTGAAAAGATGGTTAAACTATAATGAAAAGGTGGTAAACAGCTCAAGAATCTTCTCCTAGTAATAGTTGACTACGACGTGGGAGCATTGTCAAGTTAGAGTTAATATGCACTGTTCGAATGTTGGATTTAACCATCTTTACTCAGATCAGTAGGCTACATGTGTAGAGTAGGCCTAATGTGCTTTACAGACAAAGATTCAAGCATAATAGGCTACCTTACAGGCTACTTTTAGCATATTGGTTATCCTTATCATTTAGTCCTACACATAAAAGTAAATTAAGGTGCAACTAGTTGGATGATCTTTTATTGATATACAGGAATGCCTTTATTTTCGAAGCCAAGCAGGCATTTATGTTTTGGAAAAGAGTAAAGAGTGTGTTGTTGGTGTGGCGGAGCTTGTGGGATGTTTGTTCACATGCTGCATTCAAGTACTCATTGTCGAGCCCCGTCTTCTCAGCTTCGACGTAAGTGTGACGTGTAGGCTATATTGATTAAATGAATCGATTAGTTCAATGGTTCCTCAACTTTTTGGCTAACGACCCTTTAAAAGGAACGACTCCTTTGCTTTTGTAGTTGCAAACCCCCCAAAATCGACATTCCCTTGTGAGATTGTTATATAGGCTACTAGGCCTACTGATTGATTTCTTAATTTTGCAAGCCAAAATACCAACTGGCTCCAGTTGTCAATAGCGAGGATACGCTGCTTTTCTCTCTTATATATAATGGAAAATTTAACATTTTGGGCTGTTGTTTGGACTTAAACCTGCAGTGTGTAGAATTTTGGGTTTTATTTCCTAGCAGATTTTGTAGAAAGTAATTATAATATCCATAAGTACATTTAATTTAGTGCAAAATGAATTTTTATTTTTTCCTTTAGAAAGGGTCTCATATATGTCCATATTTCTGCATATTTTGGACCAAGGCCTAGTGCCGCCATCTTGAAAGTGTCATAGTTGGAATGTCATCAGGTGCATTGTTTAAAATTTAGAATTGTTCTTGTCCTTGAAGGCCACTGTAGCTTCTGTTATTATTCGAAAGGGTTGGGGTTATCCAGGGAGTGTTGCATTCTAGAACTTTGTAGAACTTTCTTGATGATGTCATATTACACACTGCACCTTTTTAAAGGTGCAGTGTGTAATATGACATCATCAAGAAAGTTCTAGAAAATTCTAGAAAGTTCTAGAATGCAACGCTCCCTGGGTAACCCCACCCCTTTGAATAATAACAGAAGATACAGTGGCCTTCAAGGACAAGAACAATTCTAAATTCTAAACAATGCACCTGATGACATTCCAACTATGACGCTTCCAACATGGCGGTGCCCAGGCCTTGGTCCATGGGATGGAGAAATATGGACATATAGACCCTTTCTAAGGGAAAATATTATAATTCTAAAAAAAAAAAAATCAGCTATTATGCACTAAATTAAACATACTTATGGATATTAAAATTATTTTCTACAACGTCTGCTATGAAATAAAACCCAAAATTCTGCACACTGCAGGTTTAACACGCAAATTCAACTACAATATAGCCTACCTTGAGCTATAGTTAGCCTAAATGTTGTAACTATTTCTTGATTTTTTTAAAGACTAAAACCAAACGATAATTTAAGTTAAAACAGTCTAACTGTCTGAATGTTTACAACAAGAATATGCTGTAATAGCAGCCCTGCTAATGTGTTTATTTCCAATAGCAAAATCACGGTCTTTATCCAAATAAGTGGCTTAATACAATCAGTTGCCAGTTCATTAGGTACACCTAGCTAAACAAAGTCAAAGTTAGTTTTGGTTTAAAATGTTTTAGGTACAGTAGGTGTTTATTCTAGTACATTTTGCAGGACGTAGTTTGTGAAGTTGTTTAAGTGGAGGAGTTTTTAATATAGTCTACTATAACATGACGGACCAAATATTAGAAACACTTACACTTCACAGTGTAATGCAACTGACTCAAAAGTGCCACAAAATAGAGCCTCCACACACCGTCTATAAACCTTTCATTGAAATCATTGTAGTCACTTCCACAGGTCCTGGCAGAATTTGTCTTGCAAAAAAGACAAACTCATGGCTTTTGTGTATTCCCTGTAGTCATTTCTTCATTGTGAAACTGGAACTGATAAGTGATGATAACTTTTTCTTGAGATTATTACAGACAGAAGCATCAGGGTGGTTCCTTGTGTCCTGCTAGTGCAACCATAATGTCAGCTGCTGTCAGGGACTAATCAAAATAAATGGAAACACTGGGGTGGAATATCACCAGATGTTGTAGTTTACTAGTTTAGCAGCTTGCACATCCGGGCCACTTCTGCAATCACTCTAAGTATGTCCCTGTACTATAAACAAAATTATTTTTTTCTTATTGCGATTTGGTCAGTTTGTTTTTCATTTGCGCTCCACATGAACTGTCTACCCGCACAACAACGTCAGCATGATCTGTAATGTCGCTCGCCCACTTTTTTTTTCCCGATTAATTTAGACGATTTCACTAGGGCTGGTCAAAATTATTATAACAGCATTGATAAGTATAGCACAGGATATATCATGTTTTTTTGCAATATAACTACAAATAAAATGTCCAAAGCAACAAACTGCATTCCATTGTTCCACTGATTCTTCATATCTGTGAAACAAAAACTTCAAAAACAAATCTTGTTAGTTTTACAGTTTGCTTAAAAATAGAGCTTTATTGAAGAACCAATGTTGTCAGTCAATCATATGTGTGGCCTAAAGCAAGAATTAAGAGTTTTCCTTTTTCTAACCCCAAATAAATTAATTATATATATATTCTTTTAATTCCCACATTTCCGTCGGTACGTGAACGCGGCACCAGACCACGTGACCACCCCAGCTTTCTAACGTTAGCAAGGTGGCTAACAGGATTTAGCTAAATTGAGCTACGTTGCATCACAGCACAGAGCAAATCCCCACCGGAGAAAACGACGAACACGCAGTCCTCGTCGTGTAGTTGTAATTACTTTGTGACGTGTAACGTCGAAGCGAACACCAAAAGCACAATGCCAGGTAACGTACATGTTTAAAACGCGGTGCATTTTTGTCGGTTCGTGTTCTGTGTGTGAAGCTGTTGTAATCTGCGGAGCATAGGCTTGTTTTGTTGACCTGCTTCACTGAAGCTGCCATGCTGTAGCAGCGTGCTAGCTCACAGAGCTCACAGAGCTAGCCGCGGACTTTGTTTGGCCCACGAGCGTATAAACTGGGACGGGGTTTGACCTCAGCGCGTGGTTTACATGTTCAAATATCTATATCGTGTATTTTTCATTCGGGTTTTGACTGCTTTTAAGCCGATTTACGCTAACGCACTTGGCGGAAATAACAGTTTTCAGCTACATAGCCTTGCACCCTTTGTTGTTGCTGGGATAGCTTTCACCTTAGGCCCGCTCACTGACAGCACAGCTACGTGTTATCTTGCGAGTTAGCCACTTAGCATCCCTTCGGCTAAAACCGTCCGATCCATTAACCCAAGTTTCCAGGTAGGCCCAGACACCTGGTTTAGCAGGTTGGTTCTCTGAAGACGTTAGCGGGCTATAAGCCACTACGACACAGCTCTTCTTACATACAGCAGCACACTAACTGTTACATTACATAATATGTTATGTAGCAGGCTATAACTTGCTTTTATAGCCACCTTTTTATGAACAGATAATTAAATTTCACTAACTTATTTTCGGCTTCCCGTGGTCCCCAACTCGTTGTGGCTCCTTACATTTGATCGGTTTCATGTGTCAAATCCAGGTAAAATCTACAAATGATATTAAAACTCCTCAGCAGACTGACCTGACATTTTCACATTGACTAACATTTTGTTGGGATTAATATTTTGACCCTTTGTAAAGCCCCCTTCTCATGATATCAGTATCAAAGCTTTTATTGTTATCCCGTTCCTTTCAACTGTTTACGTACAATTGGGTTGACTTGGAGTAATGTCAGTGAATATATGAACTATTGACGATTTTAAGGGATGCATCTCAAATGATTTTGATCTTCTAATTATTGTCATGTATTTGTTTGGGCTGTAAAATCTAAATAGTGTGAGTTGACAACGTGAAACCCATAAAATGTTTAGCATTTTTGCTTTTAAAATGGCTTGACTAATTACGTGGATATTCATATTGTCACAGATGTCTTCAGTTTCTTAAGTGGGAGGAAATGTTAAAATAAATGTCCATCATAGTTATCCCAGAGCCCAAAGTGTTGCTTCAAATGTTTCTGTTTGACCAACACAACACACTTTTTTTTTTTTTTATAATATATAATATTTGCATCTGAAAATGTTTAAATGGAAATTATTGTGTCCATCTCAGTTGTAAGGATGTCATTTCTGCGCACATTTCATCCTAATGTCAATCAAAATAAGTTATTTACTCCTCACATGTGAGAAAATATAGGATGAATGCGGTACATTTACAACACAGCAAAATGAATGTTCATAATTGGTGTTAAACAAGAGGAGGGCCTCATTTGAGCTTAGAAATACTACATTACAGTGACAAGGGGGTTGGTCATCAGGATCATGCCGTCAGAAAATGTTGACATCACTGTGCAACTGACTGTGTTTTAGGTAACAACACAAGGCAAATATGACTCAGAGATGAAGCTCAAACATACCAGTCTTTGATAACTTTCTCTCTTCTGTGTAGTCCTGAAGAACAGTATTTTTTTTACCTTTTTTGTTTATGCTGCTTCCTCATCCAATCAGATGAAATCACACTCGGCTGAGAGGCATGGAGGTTGCTAGACTCCGCTAAACTAAATATTACATGGTGACCAACACATGGTTACGCAACGTGAACATGTCAAGTGCTACATGCAGTACATAATGGCTCGGTACATAATGGCCCACTGCTCACTGTCTGCACTTTTCCTTATTCATTACCGTTCACCCAACATGCACTTGTGTTTTCTCCAAGCAGAGGCTCACTTACAGGGATCCTAAGCAACTGTTGGAATTGATTTCTACGGTTGGGATTCACATGATATTTTTACCTTTTTTTTAGGGGTTTTCTATTTTTATAAAAAACATCTATATAGATGCAGCTAAGTATTCTGTTTTTAATTGATGTATCTGTTCATTATTTTTTCATTTGAAGAATTGTATTGCTCCATTTATTGTCAGTTGTTACCAAAACCCAGTTACATTCAATTTAAAGTGGAAAAAAACAGCCTTTTGAGAAGCCTGGTGCAGAAATCTGTTTGGCATTTAATAGATTTATTACACTTGAATAATAACCTAAGCTCTACCTCTTGTGCATTTCTGGTTGAAATTTAGCCTGATAGACATCTAAAAACGAAAAGAAAAAAAACTTCACTGTTGTTCGCTTAGTTTATTCTTAATTTCATGACTTGATATATGGAGTTGATTGTAACACACCATAATGCCTCGTTTCCACCGAGTAGAGCGGGTCGGAGCGGTTCGGTCTGGATATTTTGGCTTTTCATTTGCCAAAAGTTGGGTAGGGTACGGTTTAAGCGCACCTGACCTAACCGCTCTGAGCCGCTCCTAATCTCAGTACTCCTCCGTTGGGGTACTAGCCGCCTGAAAGGGTGCCGAAAAGGTGGAGCTACACACTGCTGTCATTTGATTGGCCGAAAGAATAATTTCCGCTATGTGTAGTCATCTCGGCAAGAGTGGAGAGAGTCTTGTGTTTTGGCGAAAATGTGAGCACAGCACTGTTTGTTGTGTGGTGTTTTTCCTCGTCAATAAATTAATCAGTTGGTTACACTGTGTCCCACTGCTAGTCACGTAGCTGCCGCAGCCAGCACTGTTCGCTCACTTTCTCTATGAGTTGCACCGAGCCGTCTCTGTGTGTTTACGCCATAGATAGTAGTAAATACACTCTCACAACAACACGGGGAATAAATAAAGAAGCGGCTGGTTTGACCAAGCAAAAACGAGAGACCGCTGGCTTGACCACAGTTGGTCGAAATAATCATTTCTGCCGTGTGTAGTCACCTCGGCTAGAGTGAAGTCTTGTGTTTTGGCGAAAATGTGAGCGCGGCACTGTTTATTGTGTGGTGTTTTTCCTCGTCATTAAATGAATCAGTTGGCTACACTGTGTCCCACTGCTACGATGCCACGTAGCTGCCGCAGCCAGCGCTGTTCGCTCACTGTCTATCAGTTGCACCGAGCCGTCTCTGTGCTCACAACACGGGGGGGAATAAATAAAGAAGTGGCTGGTTTGACCAAGCAAAAACGAGAGACCGCTGGTTTGACCACAGATGTTCCACAGCCCGATAGTTTGACCCACATTCTGGCGGCGGCTATCGCAGTCCAGCCTAAACCCCGCCCCACCAGTAAGGGTAGGGTCCGCGGTAGAAACACCACAGAGATTCTTAAAAGTGAGCTGTCCCGCTCTGAGCCGACCCGACCCGCTCTACTCGGTGGAAACGAGGCATAAAGGTGGAGTCAGAATGTCACACAGCCTAGACTCTGTGAACGGGCTTGTTGCTAGCTAGGATGGGCCTGTTTACATACCCTACGTTTCCATAGCCTAGGCTGTGTATAAACACTGGATTTTCTTTCAGCGCACACACAGTACGGACAGGTTGCGGATCGTGGGGAGTTATTCACCGATTTTGACAAAATGATTTGACAAAAAAACGTTTTCCAATATTGCTGACTCCCCCTTTTTTAAGATTGATGTATTAGTGTTAAGAGGTCCAGCAAACTTTGGCAATTGTGTTGTACACTTTATAGACTAGAAATTAATTTGAACACACCTCCATATGCAGATTTCAAACACTTTGAACATGCTGGCACCTTGTTTGACAAGTACAGATTATATTTAGGCTTGTTGTTGTAATCTTTCAAACACTCTCGCTCTATTGCTGTCATAGCTACCATCACCTGTACATGGTTACCCTGCATAATTACACACACACCACCTCCTCTTCCAAGTCCACTAACCTATTTAGATTAAATGTTTATTTGAACTCTTCTGATGGACATTCGGTCCCTACTGTCAGTGCATGCATACAATACACAGTAATCTGCCCCGGGTCTAAAACAGCTGATTTGCCACATTGACCTCGACAGAAACAACAAGGAATGACGTCAGAGTAACATTCTGTCTTGTATTGGTTAATCATGTGGGTGTAGCTGCTTGGTGTATGGGGAAGTCAAATCAGTCCTTGCACGTCAAACATCTCATTGGTGTGTGTCTGCATCAGGTTGACCCTGGGGCTGTGTGTACTGCAATGCTAGGTTGAGATCATCCTTTTCCTTTTTTTTTCCCTCCCCCTCCCCACTCTCCCCACTGTGAGGAGGCTGCAGTTGAGTCATGAGAGTCTGTTGGAGCTGGCTGTTAGTCTAGGGATTATATCATTATAAAGGACATTTATCATTGGAGCAATAGATCTGTGATGATCACTACTACTGTCATAATTCAATATAGTATCACTTTTGTATGTAGTGTATTTTTTTCAAATTTTGATTATGTGGCAGAAAATAAAAGGTATTAAAATTCCCAATACAATGTGGCTTAGATTTATAATGAAGCTTGCTCTTTGTACTTGCATGTCCCAAAGCCAGCAACTACATAACATATACAATCATTACGACTTTGCAAACAAAGCCCAGCGATTAACTACTTATTAGTGACATGGTAAATCTACCTTAGCCAAAAAATGATTCTTAACTCTAGTTTTTCAAAAATGTATTGTTACATTGAAGTATGACAATTAAGACTTCCTCATTGTGCTAAATGTCTTTTTTTTTTATTCGCTTAAGTAAACTAAAAATGTAACACTCACTGGCTGGCATTTGTTTACCTGTGAATGCTTTTGTATGTGTTTGTGGTGTGAATCTGGGCCTGTGTGCTTCATAATAATGCACTCTGGCCTTTCCACCGCAGCACTGAAATTGAACAACCTGAAACACTATTGATTGCGGTGGTAAAATGTCAACGACTCCAGACTCATCTAGGTGTTTTGAAATGAGAACTTTGTTTTAGAAATGTGGAGAGCAGGTTTGGAGACCTAGCTGGAGTTCAGTCTGTTTCTTATTCCGATCATGCCATAAGGGCAATCTTGGCACTTTTATTGTTTATGAGCAGTGAGACCCCGAGACTTTTCTACCCATCTGAGCAGATTTCCAGCTGTAGCTGAAAAGTAATTGAGATGCTGCTGATTTTTCAACTGGGATCCTGGGCTTTGAGGCCTAGTTTCAGATTGGATAAATATACCAACCAATAAGACCCAGCTGCTGGCTCATAAATAGGAGATGAGTCAAAGTTATCTGTCCTTTTTAAGAGTGGAAGAAATTGAAATATGCATGTGATTTTGTTGTTGGGAGCAAGTGTGTGATTTGAAACGTATCTTATCTTTGCATGCTTTATCACCATGATGTTCTGAGCTGTAGTTAAATGAAGACGTCTAGTTTTTCTAGCCATGATTACACTGACGTGACTTTGTCCTCGTGCAGAGCCGGCTGAGATGAGCGGTCCAGAAGTGGCCAAGACACCGGGAGGCGGAGCTCCAGGCAAAGAGGGAAAGGAGCCAGTGGCTAATGGGCACGCAGGAGAGGGGGGCAACGATGCCAACCCCTTCGCCGAGTACATGTGGATGGAGAATGAAGAAGAGTATAACAGACAGGTGTGTGTGTGCTCATCATACCACATGTTTAAGAGACACATAGCTGCAATTCTGGAGAAGGCCCTTTTTGTCAAAATCAGTGACTATCTCCTCAAGATCCGTTACCTGTCCGTACTGTGTTTGCGCTGAACAAAAATCCAGTGATAAAACACAGTCTAGGCTCTAAGGTGTTAACACATCAGGTCACAGAGCCTAGGCTGTGTATAAACACCAGATTTTTTCCTCCAGTGGGCACACAGTACGGACAGTAATGAGGAGATATTCACTGATTTGACAAGAAGCGTTCTTCAGAATCGCTGACTGCACCTTTCACTAGTCACCTTTCACTAGTCTGGTCAAACTGATTTTGGAGATGCTTGATGCGTTCATCTTTTTATACTCTTCCCTTTTTCAATTTAGTTCCAGGCCCTATTTTTCTGTTCATACCCCCCACATACAATAACAATGTCTTCTATTGTGAGTTCTGAATATGAATTCAGTGCTACTCTTAAGGTTTCCTTCACACCCAACTGTCTAAAACGGTGAAGTCTCCTTATTCATTTCAGCAAGAGCATTCATAGTGGTCTGGTCTGTCAAAATGTAAACCCATCTCAACTTTTGCTTCAACACAACACAATAGCGCTCGGAAAAAGGCCGTAGGTGGACACAGGCCCCAAGTGATTTTTGTCCACCACTAATGTGTTCATTTTGACACTATGGCCCACTGTTTAAAAAAAAAACAAAAAACGAAAGGGATAGTCTTGCATTCTTCTGTGCCTGATGAGCATACAAACTAATGGATCTCATATTAAAATTAGACTTGTAATTAAATGTATTATTTTTAGTGGTGTTTCTTAGGCACTTTACCTAAGAGTAAACACTAGAGAGATGTGTTGAAGAGGAGGGGTGATATGAGATGAGGAACAACATGCACCTTAAGTCTCTGGCCAAACTTTAAGTAGGGACGTGCTCTTCTTCATGTAGGCCGGACCCACCCCTCACCCTAGGATCATGTTTCATTTTCTCACCAGTACATGCAGCAGCATGCCCATGCTAACACAGACTTTTGCATGTTTGCGTAACTCATTGCATTGTATTCAGTGCAGCTGATGACTGATAACCAGTCACAACTCAACAGAGCTGCTGCCTTCCCTTGTGTCACAGACGCGCCCTTTATTCCTCACCCTTCCTGTTCTTGAAGTTTTTTCCCCCTTGTTGGTGCTGAGGTTAATTTGGCCTCATGCTAGTGACTTGAGCTACATGATTAAGGATGGATAGATAGAAATGTGCCTTTTTCAAATGCATCTTTTTTCTATATTCTGTGACCTTTTCAGTGTCCTGCTTTCTTGGCTGTTTTATTGCCACCACATTAGAACGATTTCCTTTAGGGAAACCTCCGACCTCCTTCTTATGCAAATATTCTTTAATACATTCCTCTTTCTGTCAAGCCATCCCCTTGGTTTTTTCTTACCTCAATTTATCTGCCCTTACATTAATGTCACTCATCTCTCTGTTTGTATTCTCTCTCTTCATCTCCCAGGTGGAAGAAGAGCTGTTGGAGCAGGAGTTCTTGGAACGCTGTTTCCAGGAAATGCTTGAAGAGGAAGACCAGGATTGGTTCATCCCTTCGCGCGATCTCAACAGCCAGGGGGTGTCACAGCTGCAGCAGCAGCTTAACGGCCTGTCGGTCAACGATCACCACGGCAACGCTGAGGAAATGGCGGTGAGTCAGAGATGCAACTAATGTGATAACGAGATTAGATTTCTGTTTTTCTTTTTAACAAGCTCAATTTAGAAATGGTTTCTAAGATGAGTTTAGGTTAAAAGGAACCTGTTCTTATCTTATTTCCTTTCTATTTCTGCAGAGGAAGAGTATGTTGAATCCCGAAGCGAAGGAGTTCGTCCCGGGGAAGAAATACTAGGAGTCCCCCTCACCCCCATGGAGCTTCCACACGCACACACAAACACACACACCAGTCCTCACATGTTCTCAGAGACTCTGGCGGCTGTGACCGCACACACACTGATTCTCAAACACACACGCATGCACACACAACACACACACCCACATACTGAAGTCAGTGGCGTGCTGGCAGGCCCAGTTGGGGGGTGGGGGGATTTCTTTTTTCCTTTTTTGTTTCTTTAATCTTTTTATTTCCTGTTTGTTTCTTGTAAACTGAGGGACATTGGGAACAGGGGTGGGGGATGGGTGTAATATCAGCACCGCCTTACTGCGGGCGCTAGCTCATCATTGCATTTCAGATGACACTGTTGAAGTTTACAGAGTACGCAGATCTCATTGATGTCCCCTTGGAACTGAGGCAGCTACCAAGGAGTGATGCCAGGACAAAAACTTCAATCCAAAACATCGAATAAACTTGAAGAAAAATTACTTCACATACTTGTTAATTTGTGTGCTGTCAAAGTGAGTAGATAGAGGGTTTCCACGACAGTGAGGTTAGAGAGCGACTAATATTTCAGGGGACTTGATGGGTTTCTGCCGCTGCTCTGTAGTCATCACAGTCAGTCCAACCAGTTAACGTTTGATCCTACGATGTCACAAGCTCACTGTGACATCACATCTAGAAATGCTTGTTCTTAAGTGTATCTGCAGCGGCTCTGTTCCAAACCAAATACAGACCCCACCCTCCCCGCAGGCTTGTTTTTTGAGGTGATCTTAACAGACAGACAGAGACGTAATCATGGATGAGAAGTTATTTTCCCAATTTTTGTGGAATTCCATGTTTATATTTTGTGCAGCTTATTAGAACAGAGGCGTGAGTTTCAAGTCCCGTTTAGCAAGAAAATGTTATCAAAGGATATCGAGCTTTGGAACCTATAAAATAATAAACTCGGTTATTGTGATTTTTTTTGTTCACGGCTTCATTCTTCAGTTCAATTTGGATTTATGGGATGTTGTGAATATCCTTGTTACAGGGGAGTATTTGGTCTGGAACAATGCCACTGCATCTTTCTGCCGAAAACAACTTGGTTTGTCCAGCATCAGATCAAGTGTCCATATCCAAATCAGGTTTTCAAATAGCCGCCGCCTCCTCTTTTTTGCTTTTATTTTTTCCCCTTCATGTTTTGAGGATGAGGCATTTTGTCTACTGGGTGCAGTAGCCTGTGGTGTCCGCTCAGTCCTATTTGCAGGAGGAAACTTGAGGGGACAATGTTGTCATGGTCTGATCAGAAAAAAGCGGAAAGGAAAAAGTGGTTGACAGAGTATGGATGCCTCGCTGTCCTTCTCTTTGTAGGTTGACTTTTTGAGGAGGTTCTTGTTTTTTTAACCATAACTGCTTGTGATCTGGCTTTCTCTGAAGCATCGCTCCTTTGTGCAGGTATAGCTTTGTTAAGTTGTGAGCCAATAGGAAAAGGCTGTATATGTGAGGATGCTTTTTAGGTAACCCAGATCCCTAACGACAGTAAAATCATGAATTACGGAGTCAGTTTTTCTAGTTCTCGGGCCACCTTGGCTCGAAAATGCAGAGGCAGTATTGTCTTCATGCCACTGTTCATTTGTGGTATCACCAGGGACAATAATGTCTTGTGTATTTTGCTGTAAAAGTATTGAGTAGACACTTGCACTTCATTGAGTCAAAAAATGTCTTCCAGGTGACGGCACTTCTTAATTTCAATGCGGCTTTTCAAACTTTCCGCCTTACAAGTGCTCAAGTGTGTTCTTAAAGCATGCAGTAGAACCATTGAAATGTTGGTTAAAATGGAACTTCCTCACAGTGTCGGGACCACAGCTGTTGATTGGCACCCTGGTGAAGCCAATAGGAATGTCCGCCAGGTGGATTGTACAACATGAAATCATTTTTGGTGATTTTGTTTAGAAGAGTTAGATGACAGAAGCCGAAAAAAAATAAAAAGGTCCAGAAGACACAGAGTATGAATTTCATTACAAATAAAAATAATGAAAAAAGATGAATAAAGATGTTAAAGACAAATTCTTTCTCTCTGTCTTTCGTCATGTTTTAAACACACTGGACAAGAACCAAGCTGGACCATACACTTTGGTTGTACTTGGGGGCAGACTACACTCATACATTAGACTCAAAATATGTATGAGTACATACCTGTTTTAGTGATATTCTAGTACAACAAAACGGCATTGACCTCTCTAGCTGGGGTTGCCACATGTTTTATATTGGCTATTTTCATTTCTATCGTAATAGAAATCAAGAAATATCACAACTTAAAACCCAGATGTACTTTATTTAAATTCTACACACCTGCAGTGTGTAGAATTTAGGGATTTTTTTCCAGATCAGACTTGGTAAAAAATAATTATAATATCCATAAGTACGTTTTAATTTATAATTTAAAGGGACACTAACATTTTAAGTAATTTATTAGCTAAAATCAATATCCTCATTCATAAATATGTCCTCATTGGTGTAAAATCACCTCTGCCAATAATCTGAATTATCCTCCTGAGCGGAGAATCACAAATATTGATATACATTTTGTACATTGAGAGGGTAAGTCTTATGGAGGAATCCATGTTGGTTGGAATGTCATCAGGTGCATTGTTTAAAATTTTGAATTGTTCTTGTCCTTGAAGGCCACTGTAGCTTCTGTTATTATTCAAAAGGGGTGGAGTTACCCAGGGGGCATTGCATTCTAGAACGTTCTTGATGATGTCATATTACACAGTGTCCCTTTAATAGCAGATTTTTTTATTTTTTCCCTTAGAAAGGGTCTCTTATATCTCCATACCATGGACCAAGGCATGGGCGCCGCCATTTTGGAAGCGTCATAATTGGAATGTCATCAGGTACATTGTTAAGAATTTAGAATTGTTCTTGTTCTTGAAGGCCACTGTAGCTTCTGTTATTATTCGAAAGGGGTGGGGTTACCCAGGGAGCGTTGCATTCTAGAATTTTCTAGAACTTTCTTGATGATGTCATATTACACACTGCACCTTTAAACCTGCAGTGTGTAGAATTTTGGGTTTTATTTCCTAACAGATTTTGTAGAAAGTAATTATATTAGCCACGAGTACGTTTAATTTAGTGCATAAAATTTATAATTCTTTTTTTTCCCTTTGAAAGGGTCTCATATATGTTGCATTCTAGAACTTTCTTGATGATGTCATATTACACACACACAGTGTGTAAAATGACATCAAGAAAGTTCTAGAAAATTCTAGAAAGTTCTAGATTGCAACGCTCCCTGGGTAAACCCACCCCTTTTGAATAATAACAGAAGCGACAGTGGCCTTCAAGGACAAGAACAATTCTAAATTCTAAACAATGCACCTGATGACATTCCAACCATGACGCCTTCCAACATGGCGGAGCCAATGCCTTGGTCCAAGGTATGGAGAAATATGGACATATATGAGACCCTTTCTAAGGAAAAATAAAATAATTCTACATTTTCTTTTCAGCTATCATGCACTAAATTAAACGTACTTATGGATATTATAATTAATTTCTACAAAGTCTGCTAGGAAATAAAACCCATGCCGCATGCACATTTGAATCTCTTCCAAACAGTAGGACGTGAGCAAGAACACACATTTAACTGTCTCCTTTGGATGCCAGCCAGCATATGGTTTACTGCTGTGTTATGACTCATCCTCAGCTCCCTGTATCCTGAGGCCAGATAACTGAGAAACACAGACACAAGCCTTGACCGCTCCCTCAGGAAGGATTTTTCTTTTCTCCTGTGTGGAAACTAAATGTGCCCGAAAAAATGCAGCCGTATATAAACGATAGGGAAGCACCTTTTAACATTTAATGCTGACACGATGCACTTTGAACTGGTTCATCGTGTTTGACACAAAACACAAACAATGTTTATTTTTTTTCATCTGCTTTGTTCAGAGGCAAAAGTTGAGACTCAGATTGGAAGATAAAGCATCTGGTGGCGAGGTGCAGGACGTTGATTAAAGTAAGACAGCTGGGCGTCAGGCCGGGTCCACTAGGGGGAGACACACAAGGTCATTAGACAACTATACAAGAACATGATTAAGCTAGTGGACAGGGACAGAATTTGGTGATCATCACATTTATACACACACACACACACACACACACACACACACACTCAGTAGCCCTCTCAACCCTCTCCTTACCTCAGCTGTGAAGCTGGATTGGTACTCTGTCATCTGTGGCTTTATCACAGGCCCTGTGCAGTTGAAAGTGGGCTGTTCACGGGCCAGAGGTGGACTGTTGTAACTAGGGATGCCGGTCAGCATCCTAAAGCGACAACTTTCAGGAACCTCAGTCTCCTGTTCACAGTTTCTGAGAAAAAGTGGAAAGGAGAGAGAATTACACAAATGAGGGGTATGTGAGAAGTGACATGTACAGTATGAGTGGTAAAAAAAAGTGTGGTCTGCGTCTTTGTCTTACCCACTGCACTGCGTTGAAGTAGGCGGAAGGTAGTTGTTATCTCTCAGTCCTAGGGCCGATCTCAACGCCCCCAAGTAGGCAGTGCTGTCCCAATTTTCAGCATCTGATGAGAAGGAGTGAAAAACGCTTATGTACACTTTACTTCCACCTTACCATGTGCAGCAAGAATATATTTTATACCACTGTGTACAGGTTAATAAATATATATTTTTTAAATAACTAAAGCGACAGAAAAAGGTTTTGGGAAACACACAGATTTTGCCTTGTTGACAAGGGTCAGATGAGAACATCAATGCCACTGTCATGTCTTTCTGGTAAATAATGAAGCTACGGCCAGCAGCTGTTATAAGCCTAGCATTAATACAATGAGGAAAACAAGCTAAACTCAACCCAAACCTAACAAAATATGGCTGCAAGAACCAATGAGGCTCACTAATGAACTTTTAAGTGCCAATACCATATGCTAGCATGGTTAAATGTACGTGACAATGGTCAACATTATACCTGCTCACTATCAGGAATTTACTTAAAAAAAAAGTAAACACATAATAATTTGATTTAATTTTGTGCTTGGTTCTAACTTACTCCAAGTGAAATCACAAAAGTGGTTATTTATTTGATGTGACTAAAAAAGGATAAGTGTTTGGGTTGAAGGTTATGCATCTCTGTACAAGTGTGCCTGTGTGTATGTGTGTGTGTGTGTTTGTTTGTGTGTGAGTGAGATAAAGAGGGATGCTCAACCGTTCATTGTGATAATTGGTCCAGAAGCCACATTCGGAGGGAGCAGGCGCTGCAGTCCGGCCTCATTGCAGACAGATCTAATGTCTTCACAGCCGGGCGGACTGACAAGAGCGGACAACACGATCAAACCTAAAAGTAAAAAGAGCACAAATACTAAGTGGTTTTATGAAAATTGCAGTTCTCTACTCCAAGAGCCACTTTGGCAAATAACCTAATTTCAGAGAGCACAGGCCAAAAGCACTTGGAAAGGTTTCCGTATTTTAAAGATTCCAGCCTAAGTGGAAAGGGGCTGGAGGAGTCAAACGAAAGGTCCCGAAGTAAAAGCAGACGTTCTAACTGACCTTCCTCGTAGAGAATATCAATATTTCTCTGTGGAGCGTCTCTTGCCTCCTGCTGATCCAACGGATTTCCTGTCAACAGAATAAAAAATGGAGTGAGCAGTGACGCAGCTGCCAGCTTAGGTGTGTGTGTGTGTGTGTGTGTGTGTGTGTGTGTGTGTTTAAGCAAGACGGAGAAAACTCCTCACCCTTTCTACCAAAAATATAGTGCAGCCGACCTCTCTCCTGTTCGCCAGGTAAAGGCCCATTCTGATAGGCCATGCCCACATCCTGTGCCCTGGCCTGTGTGGGGACAGAGCCAACACCTCCACACGGCTGGGGAACACTAGGAGCTAGGACGGCAAACGGAGCCAAGTACGCAGGGAAGATTGAATAAGAGGGAGGCTGAGACAGAGAGTACAGAAAAGAGTTAGGGTGGATGTGGTAAAAGGAAGCTACTAGTTGTGAACTAGTGTGTGTAGTTGCGATGGTTCACCTGTGGACAGCCACCTGAACCATAGGTGCTGTTAGTTGTCTTGTAAATGTAGTGGTTAAACACGGGCCAGTTTTCACGTGGTACGTGTGGTAGGTTCAAACATGTGGGAGCATTTTTAGCTTCAGTTCCATGGTTCTGTGGCCCGTAGGTCTTGGGTTTGCTGCGCTCTTTGAGGGGTTTGAAGTCACTACCGTAAGTAGTGATGAATCTGTCCCCAGGCGGCCCCAGTATCTAAAAGGGAAGAGCATGTATTGTGTGACCCATATACAGTCTATGATTGTGACAGACAGTGTTACCTCACAGGCAGGTGTGTGTGTGTGTGTGTGTGTGTGTGTGTGTGTGTGTGTGTGTGTGTGTGTGTGTGTGTGTGTGTGTGAGAGAGAGGAAGGTCAGACATAATCAAGACTGCAGGATAGTCCAGAGCGAGGATTCACATTCACACCCTATTACTACACAATTAGAAACAATTGGTAGAACATGTAGGCTACAGCTTTATGGCAAATGGACGTATTTAGATCCTTAATTAAACTTAAAACAGCACAAAGTAGGCTAATGTAAAAATATTACATTTTAGTAGGACTATATTTTATTTTATATTTTAAGTAGCCTATTATTAGATAAATGGAAGAAAAAAAGAGATAAGAAAATCTAAATGAAAACTAGGCCTACTTAAAACATTCTTACCAACTGTCAATAAAACGTGTATAAAAAGTAACTACACTACTCATTGTAGTTAAGTAGCTGGGAATTGAAATAGGCCTACTTGAGTATAATGAAGTAAAAGTATGCTACCTTATATTTGAGTGTCGTCACAGGTAAACGCTCCACCTTCGTGTGCAAAATGTGGGCTAATAGGTCACTATAATTTTCTTTTTGGGGGCAATAACCTTTTTCAAAATTAGCGAAATTTTCGACCACAGCAGGGAGCAGGGGAGGATCTAGAACATTTTACATGGGGTGGCGAAGGGGGGGCAAGAGGTCTTGGCAGGGGGGCATGGGAGGACGGTAGCGGGAATCCCCATATATATTATATTGATCATCATTTCTGATAAAATAAGACATGTGTAGCCTATATCTTAAGCCTACATAGCTTACCCTATACAACACATTGCAACAACAGAAAACAGGCAATAATTGAAACATGTTATTTTGAGTGACATGACATATCACTCTAGTGTAGTGGAATTTATATGGAAGGAGAATAACAATAGGCTACAGTAGTTTAGGCTGGGACTGCAGTCAGACCCTCTGCTTACCTTTCAGCCATGTTAACCCTATGTCTCTCTCTCTCTATCTCCCATGTTGCCTGCTGATCACTACCTGCCTCTGTCGTCTGTCCCTCTGTCTGAATATAAAACCTCCTCTTCATCCCTCACATTTATTTCTTCTTTTCCCTCTATTCCTTCACTTATTTATTCATGTCTTTAACATATGATTATGTAACCTGGTTTAATTTGTGCAGCTCGTTTGCTGTGATAGCCTATGTGAGAGTTTTTAGTAGGCTATGTTTGGCTGTTCATACAAAAAGTATCGATCTCCTAGCTAGCACTGTCAGTGTCACTGTAGTAACTTAATGCCTCAGAAACGGCAACTCTCTCTCTTTCTCTCTCTCTCTCGAAACGGCGACCCAGTGTTAAATTGTATGGATCCGAACATCCAGGTCTTTTTTTTAAATATTTTTATCAAGCTCTTGCCTGTACTACAACAGGCCTACAAATTAATAAAAGGGCAATATGCTTCTACACGTCACAAGCGAGTGATTTCCCTTTTGGCCAACGATTAATGGTTGTGCTCTTATTGATGAATTAGCTACTTTTGCATTGCATTACATTAATTACAAATATAACTTTAAGTTAAATTGGTGTGTTTAAAATTCACAAGGGTAAACTGACTTCACCTTCAGATGCTCGGAGCAGGTCAGTAACTCTTCGCAGGGCTGCATGGCACAGCAGCGCGCTGACTCGCTGTGTGTGACAAACTGTGTGATCGCCGATATGCGCATATGATGCAGGGCCGTGGCTAAGTATTTGAGGGGCAGGGCATAAGATTAGATTCAAAATTATTTACTTTTGTTCAATTTATTGTTTGTTTAAATTATTTGTGTGGCTTGTTGACATAGTGGAGGTTTGTTCTTACAAGTACATTTTTGAGAATGCAAAAGTTAGGGGGGCAGCTGGGGGGGCAAGGCTCTTCAGTGGGGGGGCCACTGCCCCCCCTTGCCCCCCTGTAGAACCGCCCCTGGCAGGGAGCTATTTAAGGTGAGAAGGCTAAAAAAAAACAGAAAAACAACAATGCCGGACAAGATCCAACTGGAGAGTAGGCCTAGCCTTAGTTTAGCGAGTTAGTAAAACATGCAGCATTTAGCAACTGACTGACTAGCTATATTTTGACAAGAGTATGTGTTAAGAAAAGAGAAGAAAAATATGGTTTTACATTCTGTAAGAGGCCACAAACACGTCTCTTTAAGAATAATAATGTTGCTCCATATCTGCTGGCCTTGTAAAAATGCAACTAAAAGTTGGTAATCTACTGCGTCAGTTTTATGTTCACAGGTTGCCCCCCAGTGGCCGAGCAGAGCATCAATTAATGCAGGTTGAAAGATAGGTCACATTTAAACATTTAAAATACTACTGTCACAAAAGGTTCAGAGTCCAAAACCTTGAATTAATTATAATTTTTCACCGTAGGACAATGCATCATAGCAAAGAATCACATGTCACAGGCATTATTTTTGTGGAAAATAAATAAATATTTATTTAAATTTCAGTGATATGGTGAGATAATCCCTGTGGTAGGCTGACCTTGGTGCATTTTCAGAGGTTAGCCTAGAGTAAAGTTGGGAGGCCTATAGCGTAGGCCTACATGAGATGTAGGCCTAGATTGAGATTTTTTTAGGTTTTGTAACTTGCAGGACATAGGCTATTGCAGGTTAAAATGCTCAGCTACCCTCAAGTATTGGTAATAGCTATGAAACCAAGAGTGATGTGTTTTCTTTTTACCTCTTCATTTCAATTCAAAACATACTAGGAACAACAACAAAAACAACACTGTTGCACAACCCAAATATGAGAGGAAATAAACAGGAAGACAAATCCAATTCTAAAGAGCAGCCTATTTACCTTCACGTTTTTTGAGGGAATCATCTGATGTTTTTTTGATTCCTCTTCTGCAGAGTGGTTTTACTGCTGCATCCCAGCTGTGAAGCTGAACCGCACTCAATGCTCTCTGTGTGAGACAGTGGAATGTTACTGCTACTGTTTATAATTAAACATCTTATTCATTCTATTTACCGTGGCAGCTCACACAACTGCTACTTTTGCTGCATTCCTGACCAAGTGCTACTGCTTTTATGATAAATCAAACATTACCACTGATCTTATGTTATGTTACAGATATAGCACTGTGAAGACTTGCAAAGCCTTGACAGCTCAGTGCACTTAATTCATATTTCGGTCATTGTAACTGGTGACTCACACAAACCCTTTATTATTCCTGTTTGCCTTTCCACTGACAATTTACAAACAATATTTGATTATGGTATTAACGCCATTAGGACATAATAAAGATTATGGTATCTGGTCAACCTACAGCCTCTAATATGGATTGATGTTGAGCACTGTCAAACCACAATATGGCATGGTAGATCCACAGGTTTTATTTTGTGAAACCAGCAGGACCAACCATGTGTGTTCAGGAATTTTGCAAAAACAATCACAGAAGCTTCTGTTCCTGCCACTCCTTCCAAACCACTGGAGTAACCGTGGCAACTGGTTATTGTAGGCATATAATAATAATAATAATAATAAATGTTATTTATATAGCGCTTTTCTCTCACTCAGAGCGCATATGGATTACTATCATAGAATTCCTTGCACAGAAAAAAAAGATTGTTTTATCTTCAATACCTCCAAAAGCATTACATTCAACTTAAAAATAATCAATAATCACCAATCAACCCTAAAGCAATAACAGTGACTTTGGTATCAAAGCTTAAAAAGAACTTATTTGCAACCCTGGATGAATTTTCTGTCAAGTTAACAGTTTATTAATTTATAAAAAACAATTGTAGTAAAAGTGCAAAGATTTGGAAGGTTTTCAACCATCAACTTCGTATCACTTCGTAATGAGATCAAAGTGAGTGCTATACCATTGTTACACTCATGATTATCATTATCATTATAGTAAATATTGGATGCTTAAAATCATTAACTGGTCAATGCATTTTCCCTTTGGCCATCACTGAAAGGTTAGGATCCAGGTGAGGTGCTGCTGAACTCTCATTGTCCGCTATTCAAAGTGTGTTTGTAGAAGACTTTGGCGTTGGCTGTGTAATCCATGGCTAGGGGGGCGCTAATACTCTGAGCCCCCAGACTAGCACCGCCGAGGGCTGAGGACTGCTGCAAAATCAGGAGGCTGTAGCCATGGAAACGGCCCTTGAACTTCTCAGATGATGCCACCTTAGCCAAGACCTCAGTGAACCCTGGTCGGAGACAGAGAGACACAGAAAGAAAGAGAGGAAATGAGATTTAACAGAACTTTCAACTGCTTCACCCCAATTGGTTTCAGTGTCAAAATGATGGAAGAACCAGTTAAGGACCTCATCTTCTTCATTTGAAGGACACTGACCTGGCTTCAGCAGCTCCCAGCTCTTCCACACTGAGCCCACACACAGGATGGGCAGGCCGAGGTCACCACTCAACAGAGGCTGTCATGACAGAGGGATCAAGACAGGACAAGGAATTCATTTAGTAAAAGTTGAAGCCTCTGGTCTCAAATAGTAAAAATGCATATATGATATCACAGTTCGGTGTCTCAATAAGCTTTTGCAAAAAAATATGATTTTAAAAGTAAATGATAATAAATATTATAAAAATGTGTTTAAAAAAAAGCTTGTCTATTGTCTAGAGGGTAGACCCTTTGACAGGACTTTGTGGGTGTGGACGTATCAAACGATTTCCATGGCAACATTTATTGTTTTTATAGAACGCTCGGGCAGAGAACTGTCATGATTGGTTCAAAATACTTATTGTATCATAAGAACCACAGCCCGCCTCATCACCGTAAAGTTTATCAAACTTAAATAACAATATCTTCAATTTGGATTGATAAATATCCCTGAAAAGACTATCATGCAACTAACTCCCAAAATAACATAGTTAGAAAAGGATTTTGTGGATTTGGGCTCTTATAAGAAATGAGTGAAAGCACAGTATACGTGTGTTTGTGTGGACGTTACCTCTTGAGCTGCAGGTAAGACCGCTTCTACATGTTTTGCCAGGACTCTCCCAGCCTGAGTGAACACATACTGACAGAGCGCATCCCCTGCCTCGGCCCCTGAAACCAATGCAGGCAGATACTTTTCATTCCATTCGTATCTCTTATTCCCCCCCCCCCAAACAGAAACGAGCAGGAAGTGATGGGCCACCCTACCTTCAGCCAGCTTCTTGCAGAAACCAGCAAAGTGGGACTTCTGGAAGTTTCTGTACAGGTGCGGCAGCATGCCCATCAGATCCGACACCTGTGATGAATTGGACATGTTTTTCACAATGTAAAACATCAGAAGAGAGAACATTCAGATCAAACTAATACATTTTGGTTTCTCCGGGGTGTTTTTGGCACTAGCTCCTGTTCAATGGTGGAGACAGCGATTCTGGAGAATGCTTGCTGTCCAGTGTTTCCCCTAGAATTGCTTTTAGGCCCGGTGGTAAAAGCTGATAAAGAGTATGCGCGCGGCGTGCGTACCAAATTTGTAGTAGAAATTGACCAAAACTAACTGTATTATGGATGAGCCTCTTTTGACAGCCCGCTACAAATCAGGGCATAGGGTTATGCCTTCACATTCGGTACGTTTGTACATTTTGTGTTTCCCTCAGGATTTTTTGAGACTGCTGGGGGAGAATGGACCTTCTAGTGGGGTCTTGGGGCATGCCCCTGCGGAAGAAAACCTTTACCTTTTTAAAGTTAAATGCATCAAACTGGTGCACTTTGAGAAGCTAAATCTGATTTTATTTTTTTTGCTCTGTAAACAGCTGTCATATGTCCTGCCTAAAACAATTTTATGGAATAATTTGGAGACACAAGCCATATAAACTATTGAAGAAAAACACATAGATATGAAAATAAAATACAATAAACACGAAGACCTAATATAGACAGGTATATCCTGTCTAGTATTAATTTCTGGAATAATCTGGATCATGAAACATTTTCTTTAATTTATCAAATATTAATTTAAAATAAATGAATTAACCTAGGCTACACATCATGATTAGCCTATCAATCAAAATGTGTGCAAAATAAGCAACATTTTGTATTCTGACCCATTATATTTCATGTAGCCTAGTTCTCAATTTAAAACATAAAAATAAAGTAGCATTGAAAATACCAAAAAATAAAGCTTGTAGGGCTACTTTCAAGATAACTTGCTGCGCTGTCTCAGCTGTTGATACAGATTGGTTGCCATGGCGACGTAGCAACTTTAACTTTCTAAGTTTTGCTCATCACTTTTGTTCAACTCCCTGTTACTGAGTCCTAAATATCTCCAGTGTAGCCTATGCCATGGACCTATAAAGGAAGGTTCTTTCTCGTCAGTTTCCCTGTTTGACATGTGCGCTCCGAATGCACACGTGCATCGCGCGGCGTAGCGCAGACAAAAAAAAAAAAAAAAAAAAATATTAATATATTTTTTTTTTTTTACTTTTTTTTTTTTTTTTTGGGCAGCTGTTGGCCTGGCGGGGGGTCCCGTTGGCCTGGCAGGCCCGCCAGGCCTGTATAATGGTAGGGGAAACACTGCTGTCTTAATTTCTGAACACGTTTCGCCCTGTCGTTTGCAATCTGACCTGGAAGTATTCCTCCATGGCTTTCCTGGCGTGTGTGGTGTCATGAGGGGGAGCGACCAGGTTGTCTCGGGCATCAAAAACCGTCTTCACCGCCAAATGAGCAATCCAGAATGCTGAGGTAATAGCAGAAGACATCTAAAGAATTTGGTCCAATCCATAAAGCTATACATCATTCATACACGTTTGACCGTGGTTACCTGACCCTTCGTCCCCCATCAAGTGACCCCAGCCTCCACAGCCGATCTGTGAGCCATCGGGATTGACTAACTTGCAGTTGGAGCCGGTCCCTGATATCAGCACCACACCTCCTACAGAGAAAAGTTTTGTAATACACACACACTGTATAATATCACTTTATATAGCCACACCCAAGGGGGTAAAGTATCAAACCATGGCTTGTTGGGACATTTTATGGTGGTGATTTCAACTGTATCTGTAACAGAGTATCTTTCTTTCATTCTTAATGGAGATAGCACAATTTGTAGTTACATTCGCTTAACAATACTTGATGTGCATTATTATATATGTAAAATTTCTATGGTCATGTTGTGCAAATTCATGTGGTAAAAAATAGTCAAAAATAGGAATACATATAGAGGATTGATATGAAGTGCAGGCCAGTCCTACTTTCATGTCTTTGACTGCAGTACAACCGCTACTTACCGCGGTCGCTGGCAGTCGCTACGGCGCCGATGGCATCAGTGGTGATGAAGTAATGTTGGCTGAGAGCGGGGAACTGTTCCTTCATCTGATCGATCAGTTTGTTAATGGCGTCCTTCTGCTCCCCTCCACTCAGAGACATACCCTTCACGCACGCACGCGCACACACACACACACACACACACACACACACACACACACACACACACACACACACACACACACACACACACACACACACACACACACACACACACACACACACACACACACACACACACACACACACACACACACACACACACACACACACACAAAAAATCAGTGTTTAAAATCTTTTCATTTCTTGGAGCTCAACTAAAATGTATAGGCATACTTTGACAAGCAGTCTGTCTGACCAATGAACGCAGTGGCGTGTTTGGATCCAGCCCTGCCTCCACCTTGGCTCTCTGGATCATGTCGTTAATGGCTTCAATGCATTTTTCCACCCCCACCAACTGAAAAGACATACATGCGATCATATTTTGTTGTTTGTCAGCATTTGTTTTGATTACGCAATCAATTAAAATCCCTGGCATCCTGTCCTCTTGCTCACCCAGTGGTTAGTGGATGGTCCCTCCGTCTCTGCCAGGATCTTTCCATCTGCTGCCAACAACACCGCTCTGGACTGTGTGCCTCCACTAGAGAGACAGAAACACACCAAACCGGATCATACAACTAAACAAACAAAACACAGATATGCAATATGTATGATATGGTATATGTTGTAGCCTATTAGTAGCCTACTGTATATTGTGTTTTGAGCCTGTACAGCACTTGGTCAACTGAGGTTGTTTTAAAGGTGCTATATAAATACACTTTGACTTGCACACACGATTAAAAAAAAAATCTTAAACTGAAAACATCCCACATAGCCTATCAGGAAGGGAGGTGATCATGAGACACATAAACACAGTGTCAAACTCCATTAGTAAAAGCTAGTAGTAACCTTAGTTTCAAAATTAGAAGCGGTAAAACACGACTGAAAGCCATACACATCAGCTTTAAATAATAATCCCAAAAAACAAAACTGATCAAGTTTTGTTGTATATTTTAACTCATTCTTACCCCTCTACACCGCCGAACACCGCTGCCATGTCTCAGTTCCTGTTTTGGTTGTAAGTCCGAAAATATCGCGAGAGCGGCAGCTGAGCTCCAACCTGCAATGTGGACGAATAACCAGTAGGTGGGACCTGTGTTCAGGTTAAAAACTTGACAGATACCGTTATGCTGTGAGGATGATTTTTTTTTTTACAAGAATAAACCCATAAACACACAGTAGCCTACAGCAGGCAAGGTTGGTGTAAACATTTGGCCTACTGATGTTCGTCTACTTCTGTGTCGACAAAAACGGACAGAATGAGAATACGTCTTCTACTCTTGTAGAAAAATCTATAGGCCTGCTCGTTGTCAACATTAATAATGAAAGAGATTTTTGCACCATTTGGTTATGGGTTGAAAACAAGGGAAACTTTTTAGTTACACTGCGAGCCAGCAGGAGGCATCTGCAACACATTAATTTTTTGGGGCCAATTTATCTTCGCCAAGAAAGGCTCCTTAAAAAAATAACTATCAAAATTCCTTTTAACATAGGCCTATCTTCTTTATGTAGCCTTCAAAAAGTGAGACACCGGGTTTGACTTCATTACAATTGTCTCGCATGGGGAGTAAGTGCAGTTTGCTGTGGTATTCATAAGTTTGTTGTGACGTCCTATGTAGCACATCACAAAAAACGTATTAAATGCCGTCACATTAAAAAAACATCTGCCTAGTTTAAGTCTTTAGTAGGCCTATAGTTTACATCATGCATAAAGTTTCTCTTCGCGGTGGAAAAGGCTTGTGTCAGAGCTGAAAGCAACAGAGAAGTTACACAAGAGCGAGGAGGTGGGAGGGGAGGAAGAAGAAGAAGAGCGGCTCGGTGCGCTCACCACGCGCTGCTCACTCCTCCCGCGGGGACAGAGCTGCGTCAAGCGCCGCACAGTCAACACACAGCCCCGGATGTTAGTTCATTTAGATTTCACAATAAACACACATAGGCGTGATCATAACTTGATTCATAGACAACATATTTATCCTAGCATTATTTCAGAAATATGATTTATTTATTATTTTCACGTTAGAACTGTGTGTTAAGTCAAGAAACAATGTATACCTACATGCTTGATTAAATGATCAGTAACCAACCAGAACTTAGGTTATTTATTGACTGGTTTTCTGTCTCAATTAGTTTGTAGTAGCATAAAATATGGTAACACTTTACAATAAGGTACACAACAAAGAGTAGTTACTCTTCCAAAAAAGAGTAGTTACCCTTCCAAAAAGAGTAGTTACTCTTTTAAAAAGAGTAACTACTCTTTTTTGTGTACCTTATTGTAACGTGTTACCTGAAATATTTGATTCAGGCATGTGCTTGTGCACCATCTGTGCACAATGCAAATTAAAACAGTATCGGCCTGGAAAATAGGCTTCATTTTGACATAGCCCTCTTGATAAGGTAGATCTATAGGCTATATATAGATATAGGGCCTCAATATAATGAAAAAACGCATGCTAACCTTACTTTATACTGTACCAAGTTATACGCATTGAGCCAGTGACTTGTGTGAGGGAATTTTGGGTCTTTAGTTGTAATATTAATGGTAAAGATTAATAGGCCATATATGCATCTTGTGTGTCTGTCTCACAGACTCTAGGTCAGCCTTGGAGCCTGTTAGGAGACACTTAGGTCAGCTGTATAGATAAAGTCTCATCTCCTTCTACTCCAGAATGTTATGGTTCACTGTGTTCAGCTCTGAACCAAAACATTGGTACGCTTGGTGCCCGAGCCGGGGAGGTGTTAGAGATAGCGCGAGGTTAATACACAGCTCTAAGCATGAGTTTTTCAGAATTGAAGTGCAAGTCACGAGAGTTGCAGTCCGGTTCTCCTTGGCCAAATCTGTAATAAATATTGCTTCATAATTCATCCAAGTCTCCTGAAATATTCCTCCACCTGAGTTGACCTCCAACCTTAACAGAACTTCCTTCACAACTTGTATTATTGAAAACACATCAATCAGATTTGTGAAGTGGTTTTAAATATACAGAAAAATGAAAGCAAACAGATGTTTAAGGGTAATCTGAGGGACCCCAAAACATAGTAGTTTTTTTGCCAACTAGGCCTACTTTGTGAGCAAATGGGTCTGTAAAGAGAGAGCGGTCAGCTGTGAAAGTGAATGATTGGATGTGTATGGGAAAAATTGTTTCATGTAATAAGGATAATTAACTGAATAATATAGCCTACTAGGTTCTCCATCAAGTTACCACATAATTGCTCAGCCAACAAATACACACACAGGCCTATGTGATTTGGTTGGGTGGAGAAACAGGGAGGTCAATAAAACAAAAAAGATAAAACAGAACCTCAAGCATAGCTGTTTTTTCCAAAGCTGATTTTCATTAGCCTACAACCGACTTGTATTCTGGAAGTTTTAACCAGAAGCTTAACGCTGTCCGTCGCGTGTAGCTTTCCACTGGTCCAACCCTACAGGAGGAGTGAGAGGAGACAGATAGGCGACGCAGCGACAACATTTGGACATTATTTCACTTTGTCGGGACCACCAAGTGTCTTTCTGGACCCTGTTTATTTCCACCATGACACCTTGAAGTGTGCGCGAGCGGCCAGCACGGCAACTGCGTTTTTTGTAGCGCCTGGGGAGCGGAAGTGAGAGAAGGGGGAAGTTGTTAGGGGATATAGGAAAAATAAACCCCTAAAAAGTTGTTTCTCTCTCTCTCTGCTTGCGTCAAGTTCAAGTCAGATTTCGTCTTTCTGGAGGACGGGTGTCCCTGGAGTGTTTGGGGGCATGGACACCCACGTTAAGGAGGGACAACTTTATGTGCAGCATCAAAAGTTTGGAAAGGTAAGTGCCAAGATTTATGTCGCTATACTGTAAATGGCGGTGACAGAAATGACCTAAACGAAAATATAACTGCACTTGTAGATCCCATTTTAAAATACTTTCAGGATGCTACAAGACAACCAAATTATGAAGTGGGATAAAAATAAATAATTAACATGACTATAATGAAGCAGTAATAGTAGGCTATATGAGGAGACAAAGCCTTCTGAGGTCACTTTAAAACTTGCTAAAATGCAAAAACAGTCTGCCTCATAAACAGACCCTATAGGAATGAACTGGTGATGTTTTCGGTGTAAAAAAAATAAAATAAAAAAAAAATCTCTCCAGGAACATTCTAAGAATGATAAACTAGTACCATGTGTTTATGATACAATTATAGCCTGTTGATGTCAGTTCAAGTCAGGATAAAGGCATTACAAATCCTCATAGCAGTGCTGTAGGTTGTTTTTTTAACGTCCCATTAAGTCTTATACGTCATTTTAATTCATGTGTTTTTCCTATTTTCAAAGGCAGAAAGGAGCATTTTACACGTAATGACAAATAAAATGGAGCACAAGTCCGACAAACGCACACATTGGTGCAATTATAGAGCAACCATTGTGCCCAGTGTCTTCACAGACCCTCAGACTATACTGCTGCTGGGTTTGACTGATCTGGCCTTGTTTTGATGTGGTGCTTTGGAGTAACCTGCATGTGTGTGTGTTTGCATGTGATCATGAGCTGGTAAGGGATGGTGCATTGTGGTTAACATTAAGTAAATGGAAAGAAAACAGGAAACCAAAGTGGAATAAAGCACTTGCATAAAGTAAATTAGCACAAAGAGGTTGAATGGTTTGAGAGTTGTTTGTTTGTTTGTGTGTGTGTACGCGTGTGTGTGTGTGTGTGTGTGTGTGTGTGTGTGTGTGTGTGTGTGTGTGTGTGTGTGTGAGCAGGTTGCACCTCACTTCATTGGTGTAGCCAATAGAGCTGCACGATGAAGGGCTGACACTTTTTTTAAAGCCCAGTTGCATTTTGGGACTTTCCACAACAAAAGCAAGAGGTGGCAAAACTGACATTCACCGAGCTGGAAAGTTGAGAAGAAATAAAGAAACAGGCCAAACAAACAAAACTTGGCTGACATACAGTATTTCCACATAATATAAATTCATCTGTTTACACCATCGTACAATACTGTCAACAAACCCCGCCAGACACTATGTCATCACACATTTTTTGGCGTAGGAGATCACACAGCAGAACTGGACATTGTTTAATGTCAGTGATAACACCTGTGTGTGTGTGTGTGTGTGTGTGTGTGTGTGTGTGTGTGTGTGTGTGTGTGTGTGTGTGTGTGTGTGTTTGTGTGTGTGTGTGTGTGTGTGTGCCAGTCCTTGGCCTCCTCACAACCTCCCCTTTGGTCTCAGTGCAGCCGCTGGATAAGAGCTCATTTACGATCTAAGATTTGTAAGAAGGTCTTTGTCTCTATCTCCGTCTCTCTCTCTTCAGTCATATGACATGGATCAACAACAAAAAATAAAATAAACCCGTCCGGGCCCTGTTTCCTGCCCAGAAATCACCACACCACAATAGATATTCATACTCCAGAAAACATTCTTTCAATGCCTTTTATAAGGAACAGGAAAATACAATGCACAGAAATGATCTACTAAGCAATCTTTTTTTGTAGCGTAGAAGAGAGGAACAGGATTGGATAGAAAAGCAGAGCAGAACTGCACAGGAAGCTGTAATGTCGGCCGATCTGTAAGTGTTGAAACTGGCCTGAGGTTTGCAGGGTGAAATATGCAACCGGTAGAGCTGTCAGTGGACGCGCACACACACACACACACACACACACACACACACACACACACACACACACACACACACCCTCTCAGATAGGCTCGTAACCACGTGTATGGTCGGAAAATGTGACTTATCTGTGCAGTGTCAACGTCCAACCCAGGTTTTGGTTTCGGACTGCTTTTTCTGTTGTTGAAGTGTGTGTGCAAAGTAATAGCCATTGTGGATGTACACCTTCAAGATGGATCTATTTCTGTCTTTACAGATTGAAGTATCTTCACAGTCTATATTCAATCTGTTTGTTTGATATTGCCTAAAGAATCTCATTAAGCCAACTTGTCCTAAGCTTGTCATCACTGGCTCCAACCCCAGCTCGGGAGCAGTTAGACCATGAGTCCATGGAATAACAATTTGAAGAATATGTTTGTCAGTCATTTAAAATGATTTGCTAAAAAATGGCCAACAGGTTTTGGTTTCAAGCTCTTACAGTTGCATATATTCTCTGTCTTGTACCAGTATGAACTGGATTATTAGTTTTTTTTAAAACTTTTGCTCAGACCAACTAACTGAATTGGAGAGATGAGACTTTTGTCATTTGTCGTAGGAGTTTTCCCTAAAAAATGTATCTAGCAATTGAGAAAATTGTCTGATTCTAATTGTATTCTAATAGAAGTAGTTTGCCTTTATTTGAGTCTACCCAGTATAGGTATAGGAGAGCTCTAGGCAAACAGTATGCCCAAATTTGACGGATTTATTAA
Organism: Ammodytes marinus; assembly: GCF_949987685.1. Classification (NCBI taxonomy): domain Eukaryota; kingdom Metazoa; phylum Chordata; class Actinopteri; order Uranoscopiformes; family Ammodytidae; genus Ammodytes; species Ammodytes marinus. Next base: position 5,466,130 of record NC_137227.1, read on the forward strand.
TAATGACAGCATTTTTCACACTTTGAGTAGCCCCTCCGGAGACACAGAAGCCATTTAAAAGCTGTTCTCGCAACTGAAGTCCTTGTGACAATTAGCCGCACTTTGCCCCTTAACACTTAAGAAAATGTAAACGTCTGAGACACTGATGCATGGCATTGAAAAACACATCTGCCATTCCCTCTGAAGTGTGACGCACAGTGCATTATGGATAACATTCAAAGCATGTCACAGACTCAGCCAAGCACAATCCCATCTGAACAAATGACAGTGTGTAAAGCATGCTAGCTTATTTGTGGTGATGCGGCTGTTGAGCTGCACTTGACACTGTTAGTTTGACAGTTAATGTGTTTACAGTGTGTGGGCCTGGTGCTAGATGAAAGAGTCGTGGCTGTAGCGGCGATGACAGCTTTTACACTTGTTGAGCTGACAATTGATTTTGTAATTTGCGGCTAAAACATGTGAAGCAGAGCCAATTGACTGTCTGTCTGTCTGTGTGCATGATTAAGTGAGATGATAGCCGAAGTCTGTACTTGCGTCTACTTGTCTGCCATGCATGTTATTCAGATCTAAGATGTCTGGACCTGCTGTTTGATGTTGACATTGGCAGCTATTTTGTGGCCAGTACCAGTGTAGGCAGAAGATGTGGGCATGATAGAGGATGAACGATAGCTTCATCCAGGAGCTATCTGCTTCTCCAGCAGACGGGGTGTGTCAGGGTAAGGAAGTAGTCTACACACCCTGAGGCTTTATGTCTGAAGTAATAACCTTGGCCTAATGGATTAACAGGATTGCAGTTTGTCTTCGCTTTGTTTTTTTCATCCCAGGGAGCAATTCCAAGTCACGTTTATAACAAAAGAAGAATGGCATGATTTGGTGATTTTGTACGAAAAAACAAACTAACTCACAGTGGTTGCAATTTATTTCCACACATTTTCATTTGAAGGATTCTTTCCATAGCAAAATTGTGTTTCCTTTTTTTTCATGCAAGTCATTGTGAACTTCTGTAACTTTGCTCGTTAGGTTCTCAACAATAACTGTCATCTGTACTATACAAATAAGTGACGGATTTGTGCAGACAGAATTGTAGCTGTGGCCCAAATGTATAATTAAGCAAAAAGCTCACGACAGGTTGTGGTATTTCAGCTTTTTATATCGGGTTCAGCCTTACGCGAAGCACGCACACACACACACACACACACACACTCACTCACTCACTCACACACACAAACAAGCAATTCTTGCTATCTGTTTTATAATGAAGCAAAAGCTCACATTTGAGAAGTGCAATTAAAATCTGTGGTGTTGGTAAAGCAACTCTTGAGAAACACATAAAAAAAGGAGTTTATTGGTGAATGGAAAGTTCTGTTCCAGGAAGACTATTGGTGGAAAAGGAAAACCAAAAATCCTATGTTGAGCTTATGATAAAGCGATTATGCACCATTTTTATACTTCCACAAACCAATCTTTAAGATCTCTGCTCATTGGTTCCTTTCCTCTAGCTCAGTGCAGCAGACGATGATGGGGTGAGACTGGGTTGGGTGGGCCATCATTTAGATTTCTATGATTTTGATTCTTATCCTGGTTCCTATTTTTGAAACATTATTTGACCAGGAAAATAAAACAAAAATAAGTTGATCGCAAAACCAACCTTTTTCAGCACAAATGTAATGTTTGCTGTTTTCACTCATCTTTCTGCATGAGTTGGGCATGCTATGGGTACTTTAGAATGTGTGGGACTGTGCCTGTTATTGGGGTCATCAGAGACGGTGCATTCTCCTACCATGCTATAGGAAATGATTCTTCATTAAGGTTTGTGCGGTATCACAAGAAGAGTTAGCATGCGGTCAATTGTGCTACCTAATTTGACCTACTTACTGACATTGATACCTCTTAGAAAATGTGTCCGCGCTACAAAAATACATTTGTCTGAGGCTGCATGACACGTTTACAACAGTACCTCATGCGTTATATTCAAATGTGGCACATTTCTTCCTGGACTCGCCATGTTGCAGTACCACAAAAAGATACTGGTCAGTTTTACTCAATAATGTAATTCATTGTAACTTAATTTTTTTTTACGAGATTGTTTAAATCACATTTGTTGCAGTTCTGGTTATTTTGTTTCTGGTTGCCAAATAAACATTCTTAAAGCTTGTCAGTGAACTGTTTACTCCAATCTGCTCTTCACAACTCCTCTTCTGCTGTCCTCCTCTCCATCATTCTCTCCGTCTCTTAAAGACACATTACACAAGGCATACATGACACATACAGTCACACAGCTTTCCTCTGTCTTGAACACACATTGCTACACACCCTCCTTCACTCTCTTAAACACACAGACAGCCACACACACACACCCTGCTTCTGCTTGTGTCATTGAGGTCTGTCTGTGGCCAGTGGCAACATAGTGCAGCGGTTAGCAACATGACGGATAAATAGGATCCTGGGTTTGAGCTACGACAGTTGTGGATATACGGAGCTATTTCTCTGCATGCAAACACACACACGTTGTAATAATATTCTTCTAATTAAATTGACAGCTTATGGTAGATGCGTGCACAACAAAGATATGATAAACAAATGACAGCTTTGAAGAGGGGACAGAATTCGAATAATCTTTGTCATTTATACAAAAAACTATTTCACAAGAAAACAAAACCGCCGCTAAGTCACCTTCAGTGTTCAATGACAGGTAAAGCAGCTATAGTCCTTAATCCTGGAGAAGAAGTTACTGATACAAATGAACCATCTGTTATTCCTCAAGGTTCATATGTGGCACACTCATTTTCTTGCATTCATTCTGCATTAAATAACATGTCTAAAATAACTCAACAACAAAGCAGTATTGTGTCACATTGGCCACGGGCACTCAAGTCAAATGAAAGTTTCTAGTTTCTTCCCTTGTCATATGCACAACAAATTGAGGAGCAATTGTTGGCAATAAAATTCTAATGTCTCCGGCTCCCTCCAACAATGCAACATACCAAAACGACGAAAGAAGAACACACAAGATAATCCAAAGCATAAGATAGACACTATATAAATAAAGGTATTGATCTGCTTACATATGAACAGATGTTAACTATGAACACATAAACATAATGGTGTAAACAAGCAAGTATATAAATGTATGCGTATTAATATATGAACAGATGTATTATATAAACAGCTGAAAATAATAAACGTGTCTTGCACTCAAGAAAGTTTAGTATACTTGTCTAAATGCAGACTGTATATCACTCACAAAGAGACTGTGTTCAAAATGAGTGAAAGTTACGCCGTCATTTGTTTGTGACCTTTCCTAACTGTGTCAGTTTTCTAAATGTGACAGCTAATGTATTGTTTGGGCAGTCAAGAGGAGAAACACAAACACACACCTGCCCTTTGGCTAAAGTTTAGTTCAGCTCTCCAACAGGCAGGACGTCAGTGAGGAAGTCTCTCTCCCTCTCTCTCTCTGTCATGATCTTTTTTTTTTTTTTTTTTTGCATAATTTCCACACAGTGTATTAGTGGTTGATAACGGTCTGTTGCCTTATATGGAGCAGCTGTTTCACCCACAGAGAGAGAGAGACACACACACACACACACACACACACTGAGGACTTCTTTGCAACAGGGGTTAATATTTCACTCCATTTTCATGTGTCCTGCACAATCACAAGTTTGAGCTGACATTCTGTATGTAAATGCATGCGATCGTGCACATCCACAGATGGACTCGAACGCACCAAGGGAATGATAAAAACAAACAGACAATATAAACAGATGCACATTAACATATGTACAAACACACAATACACTGAGACACACCTGGATGCAGAAGAAGAAAGCAAAGGGAATCATGGGTAATAACAGTCCCACACACTTCCTGTCCTTTCTGGCAGTTAATTGCAACAGGGCTGGAGAGCATATATGCACATGTTTATGTGTTAACTTATGAAATCTGGTGTGTGTGTGTGTGTGTGTGTGCGTGCATGCATGCGTGCGTGTGCGCATGGGACAGAGACAGAGACAGTTAGTTATTGGTTAGGAATGTTGTACTTGGATGCAAGACTTTTACTTAATAGAGTGTGTTTCTGCCGCGGCAAACTTCTTGTACAGCCGACAGAGCCAGTGTGTGCCTAGCCAATAGATTAGCAGGCTGACATAATGGGCCGCTGTTTATCTCAGCGGATATGCAAATAGGAATTTCAATACATACAGCCTCTGTCAATCTACAGGTCCTAATGATTTAATTTCTATTTATCATCAGTCATCATCTCACTTCTGTGTACTACTAGAACCACTCGTTTGGTTTATAGGCGATTTTCACAGAAAACATTTTGACATGTCACAGAAGGAAAAGCACATGTATGAGTAATAAAAGGAGTGATGGCTGAATTCCATTTAGCTGCTGCAGTTTCAGGGTCGTAGTATTGTAGACGCAGGCATACTGTCACGCTATCGTGGCTAACTGGGACACCTGAATAGAACACACTTGAGCAATAATTTCCAGAAATCTTTTTTTGTTTTTGTGTTAATTTATGAAAATTATATTGGCCGATATTTCGTAATCAGATGTTTGTTGTAATCCTGACCGATATCGGCCACAGAGGTACTGTATATGTCTGTAGTTGCCGGTACACTGGACACACCGACACACCTGTTTTCAAACTTTATGGATGATTTATTTATTAATTCATTTAAGAACATTGTCTGACCAGAATCAATAACATCTCCCTGGTTAGGGACCATTTGAGGACCTGTAGTTGTAGGGTTTTTCTCTGTTAGTTTGATTTCCCCAACACACACACACACACACACACACACACACACACACACACACACACACACACACACACACACACACACACACACACACACACACACACACACGTATAGAGATGTCACAGGGGTCGACAGGGACTTCCCAAAACTAGTGTTGACCTCTGGTGTCTCACGCACTTCTATCGCAGTCAAACATAATTCTTTATTAATTGCGCATGTAGTGTGTCATTACTTCCATTGTTACACTGAACATCTGGAGTCCGACACACATGCTGTGTGTGTTATTGTTAAGCATTGTGTCTCATGTTGTATGGTCATGTCCTTTTTGGTCCCTGCAGAGGAAACGATCATTGTTAACTGTTGCTTCCTCACTGCATATTTTTAACCTGTTAGGGGTCGCAGCACACTCTAAACAGTCTGCTATATGTCATGTTTTTTATTACTTCCAAGTGGCACTTCACAAATCATTGAATCAGGGGAAATTAATTATATATTATTTATGCATATTATCCTATAATCATACAGTAAATCTCATAGTGTTTTTAGTAGTATTTTTTCTAAAGCAGGTGTACTTTTAAATTAAGAGCCAAAATGAGTGTTTACTCCAGCACAGCAGACTTGGAATAGATGGTCACATACGCAGATTTAGATTTAGCCATGTTAAAAAGTGACTACTCCTACAAAATAAATGCATTCATCATACTTGTCCTTTATCCTTTAAAATATCGAAGATAATATCCTTGTTATTGGTCACAACATTCTTGTTCTGTGGTTATACCTGGTTACATCTTGTTATTTGCCCCAGTTTTAGTTGTGATGAAGGTCGTCACAGTAAACTCATTTAAGTAGAACTGTTAAAACCTGTTTGATTTGGGGGAGGGGATTTGTTCTTTTCCCTAAAGGCGGCGGTGACTAGTGCCATAACTGTGGTTTCGCTGCTGTATATTGATTGTAGAGGAAAGAATGGTGAGCGCAACGGGTCTGAGTCAAACTGCATTAGACTGATCACCACATGCCTCCTACATTAAGCCTCAGTCGGTAGAGCAGAGTGGAAGTAAGAGAGACCCGGAAGTATCATTTTGACTGGTGTCTTCTGTGGACCTCAAATGTTAACATTCGCCACTTCTCCCTCCGTCAGTTTTTGATTATTTAGTGGCAAACTCTGCGTTTTGCTCTTCCCTATTACTGCCTGAACAAACCGCATGCAAATTTGTTCTCCTCCATCTCCCGATGACAGATGTGAACGGAACAGCTAAAAAAAAGCTGAATCAGATCTTCTGTTTTACAACCTTTTCTGGAGAATGCTTGTTGTCAAAATCCCTTTTTGTCAAAATCAGTGAATATCTCCTCAAGAACTGATACCTGTCTTTACTGTGTCCGCTGAAAAAAATCCAATCTGAGTACACTGCCTAGGCTCTGTAAACGGGTATGTTGCTAGCTATTGTGGGCCCCCCTTTGTTTACATATGATTGTACAAAGCTTAGGCTATGTATTAAAACCTGATAACATTTTTTTCAGCGCACACACAATACACCAGGTAGCGGATCGTGAGGACATATTCACTGATTTTGAATAAAAAGGGATTTCGGCAACAAACATTCTCCAGAATCGCTGACTCCACCTTTAATTGTTTCCTCATTTCTTGATCACGCACAGGAAAAACTACCCGCTGCCCTGAAAACAACGCTGATGAGAGCTGTGGGTGTGAACCTAAACATTCAAAACAAAACAATGAACTGATAAGACGCAAAGGCATATAACTATAACTTTTTTTTCTGTTAATTTTTTTCCCCCACTCATCAGAAATGGAAGAAGAACTGGTTTGTCCTCTACCCCGCCAGCCAAAACGGCATCGCCCGGCTGGAGTTCTACGACGCGCCGTCGGGCGGAGGGGGCGGGACCAGTGGAGGCTCGGGAAGCTCCTCCAATGAGAAAACCAGGAAGCTGGACAAGAAGATTATCCGCTTGTCCGAGTGCATCTCTATCCTGCCGGCGCTGACCGAGAGCTGTCCCAAAGAAAACATGGCGGCGTTCTGCGTGGAGACCAACGACAAGACGCACGTGTTCGCGGCAGAGAAGAGCGCCACTCAGGACTGGATGGACACCATGTGTGACATTGCATTTCAGGTATCTTTGGGCTTATCTCCAAAATGCTTTTTTATTTTTCTATTTGCCCTCCTGTTTGTCTGAGGCTGACTGTTACCAGAAATGTTTAAATGGAGAAAAAAATGTCCTTACTTTGGAAGGAAAAAAAGCTGAAGAACTGCTGCTTTGAATTTAGTTTTCAACTGCAGTTTAATTCGTTTACGTTTGTGTGTGTGTGTGTGTGTGTGTGAGAGAGTTTTGCCAACATTTCCCACATGCCCCCGGAGTGTCTGTACAGGCCACAGCTTCTATTGTGCGCACTCACTCACTCACTCACGCACACATACACAAACACAGACATTAAACATATTTGCAGAGAGGAAGCCGGAGGGAGTTTCCAGTAGGAAGACTTCATCCGCTTCGTTCTCTGTTTTTGGACTATGTATTATTTTTCTCTTTCCCTTGCCTGCCCTATCCTTCCACCGGTTATACTGGAAAGCTCCCTGTTTTTCTAGGTTTGAACTCCTTTTGTTCATGCATACAGCACATAAACCCAAAACGAACTCCACTCGGTCATAACTATGAAAATCCTTATTTGTAATCTTTCTCAGATGGTTGACTGTCATTGTCTCTGTCCGTCCACAGGGAGGAAGTGGCAGCAATAGTATTGCTGACGACCCTAATGGAGGCGCGCAGGACCTGCAGATGTCTGAAAACCTCATCTACTATTCCAGAGAGGAGGGTAAGGACATAAAACAGTCTAGCCTTACATACGCTTAAAGGGGCAGTCAGCGATTGTGGAGAATAATTGTTGTCGAAGTAACCTTTTGTCAAAATGAGTGAATTTCCTCACTATCCGCTACCTGTGGGTACTGTGTGTGGTGTGAAAAGACATGTGGTGTTTATACACAGCCTAGGCTCTGAAGCTGACTTTGAGGAGATATTGACTGATTTTGACAAAAAGTGAGTTTCACTACAAGCATTCTCCACAATCGCTGACTGCACCTTTAAGATCTCAAGAAAACATAGCAGCACATGAGATCGTTTGAAATGAAGAGAGTGTAAGTGAAGCTCTTCTCATTGCAGTGAATGAGTTTTGGGTGAGCGTTCAGCGCACCGAGGCGTCGGAGCGCTGCGGACTGACTGGCAGCTACTGGCTGAAGGCAGAAAGCGACGTGTTAATCTTGAGGGAGCCAAAGACCAAGAGGAACATTCTGGTGTGGCCGTACAAGCTGCTGAGAAGATACGGGCGAGACCGGGTGAGAAAACAAGATTGATTTTGATCTGTGGCAAACTGATGAGGAAGTACAGTGTGTTAAATTTAAACCCAGACTGCGACCTTTTAATTTGAAATGGTACTTCTAGCAGTTTTGTGTTCGCATGTGGTCGGAGCCTCCACGTCACTGTCGTTATTTAGCTTATGTGGTTGTTTTTGTGTCACTTTGATGCTTCAGAGCTCGAGACTAGGATTTATAAACGACTGATGACCTTTAAAGGGTCTGGCTGGTTTGTCTATGTGTGTTTATTTGTGTCGTCGTTTGACACTTATGTTAACTTTCATGCACATATTAAATAAAAAGAATGGATGTTACATTATTGAACTGTAGGTGTCGGTCGGTAGGGCAAAAAAAAGTACATGATAATGAAATAGAATGTAACAGTAAGTGAAAGCAGTGAAGTAACATAACAGATATGCTGAGAAAACTGACTTATAACATTTTGTGGAAAAAGGAAGTAAGCATTCTGATTGCCAAGAAAAACGATAAATTAGTGATACCTCGAAAAGAGTGCAGACATCTGTGCCTAGCTTCCATTATTACAGTCCCATTTTGTCACCTTTAGTCACTAACACTTCACTAACTGTCACATGAAGGGCTGGGTATCGCAGTCTGATACTTTTTTGACACCGACCGAAATACCTCAAAACCATCAAGTTGTCCAATACCAGATTTCAATAACTAAGGGATTAATCTCATCAATGTCAGTGAACTAATACGCATACAGCATGCTTGATGTGTGCCAATATCTTAAAGTGCTAGTGATTGGCATCTCATGAGGCATCCAGGAAAAATACATTAGGTTAAAACACGGTTACGCAGTATGCTTCAGTGATACATCAATACTTACATACTGAGTTGCACCTTTTCTTTCTTTCTCCAGGTGATGTTTTCATTCGAGGCGGGCCGTCGCTGCGACTCGGGCCCCGGCAACTTCACCTTTGAGACCAAGCAAGGCAACGAGATCTTCCTGCTGGTGGACCAGGCCATCCAGTCTCAGAAAGTGATGGCCGAAGAGCGCCATCTCAGCTCCAACTTTGAGGTGGAGTGCCCCGCGTCGCTGCAGCTCATACGCAACGCCGTTCCCAGCGCCGGTGGGACCACAGCGGGAAGTGGTGGAGACAGCAGCAGCTGCAGCAGTCGCGAGGCGGACGGAGACTCGGGCGGCAGCAAACCGGGCTCTGCTGACGGCGTGCTGGGGAAGAGAGAGGGAGGAGATGGAGGAGTAAGGGGGCAAGGAACGGCAGGAGGACTTAAAGGGAGAAGTTTACCAGAACCGCCAGCCATGCTGGGGGTTTTGGGAGGAGGGGGGACTCCTCCGAGGTCTCCCAGGGCACAGACGGGAGCTAAAGGTCCTTCCTTGGCCGATGAAAACGCTGGTCTTTATTCCGAACCAGTAGATTCCGTCCGCCTGCCTCAGCACGGCCCCGACTGCCTCTACTCAGACCCGGTGGACAGCATCAAGGGTCAGAGCCAAACTAGCAGCAACAGCCCTCCAGTGCCCACCCCACGACTCCGACCGCTAGGAGACGAGGCGTCGCTAGGCGGCGTCCAAGGAGACCATCGTCAAGGAAGCAGCAGCAACCCCAGGAAGCAACCGGACCTTTACTCGCACGTGTATGACCGCATCACCTTAGAGTTGAACCAAAAAGCCAGCGCGCTGAGTCTGAACGGGGCTACGGGGGGAGGCAGAGGGACGAACAGTAACAGGCGAGCCTCAGGAGGTCAAGCAGAAGGAGCTTCGTCGCCTCCCTCTCTACTGAAGGAACACATATACGACGAACCGGAGGGCTGCGCCAAAGCAGGCGCTAGGGTGTCGACAAGTTTGGGGCTGACTATTTACGATGAGGCCCGTCTGGAGCCTCACAGCACGAGGAGACAGGAAGAGGTGTCTGAATCCCAAAGACAATCGCCTCTGCACTTCGGCCAAAGCCGTGGCACGCCACAACCGCCGGCTCCGAGGTGGCCCAAACCGTTTACCGCCCCCAAGCCGCCAAGGAGCGCTCTTGCTCGGAAGGAGCCGGTGCCACTGCCCCCTGGGAAACATGGTGGTCCCGGCAGCAATATGAACAACAACAACAGCAAAAATGTTTGGGGAGTTGAAGGAGGGGGCAGGGAGCTGTACAGCAGAGTGTCGAAGCAGAAACCTCCACCTGCTAATTTGTGGTACAGCCAGCACCAACAGAGAGCACCCGATATCATCTACGACAACTTGGGAGATGTTTGACATTCTTCCTTTTCTACAGGGTCTGAAATGTAATGTCTATCTTCTTTGTGAAAAGAGGAGAATGCTAATGCGGAATACAGGAGGCTGAAAAGCAAACTTTTGGACCATGCACATTTCTTCCATCGGTTGACTGGAATAATTAATTGAGACAGTCGATTTATTTGGAGCGGATTAGCTCACGACTATGAGAAAACCACATTATGCCTGAATTTTGAAACATGGAGTGCCACTATTGTAGGGCCACCCTCTCTACAGTATGTGTGTGTGTGTGTGTGTGTGTGCTTTTGAGAAAGTGAGAGTGTTTGCATGGTCAAAGTCAAACCCATAATTGGCGTACCAATCCACAATGTGGTTGGAACCAGCCACTTCACTCTCTCACACACACACACACTCTCTCACACACACACTCCGTATGGATTTGCCAAAATGAGCTTGGTCTGCAGGCTTCACTTTAACAAGCTGCGAGAGCAACTTGGCTCTTCGTTTATAAAATATCTGCTGTGCTTATGAGGTGACTGGAGACGTGTATTTGCACCCCTGCCTTTGTGTTTTTCTGCAATATGAGACTATGTGACAGCAAAGAGTTATTGTTCTACAAGTTTGGATTGTCTTTGAGGCTAGGACTTTACCAAAAGGAGCTGATCTTTCCCTGATTCTTTTTTCTATCATTAATCCAATTAAACTGTGATATTTACATAATTTTCAGCCCAGGAAACTGGGACTGCAACATTTTTGCTAAATGGAAAATCATTGTTGCTTCTGGTGTTGAGAAAGCATGAAAAGTGGGACTTTAAAAACCCAATGTGGGTCTTGAATACAGAAGAAAATGGGATATGAAGGTCTCATGAGGTCACATGGTCCTCATGTGGCCATGAAATTACAGAGACGATTTGTTGCACAAGATAATATTATTTGAATCCCTCGTGTTTCTATGTACAGACAATCTAAATATGAAACTAATCAATCCCTTGCAATGTGTCAGTATGTGTATGTTTGTGTCGGAAAAAACAGCTGTGCTGTCTGTAAATATAACTTTTAATAAATATGGCTCTAAAAACTTTAAATATTTCTCCATAGTGGGTCTATAAACAAGAGAACTTCCCTAATTGCTTCAACCCTACTTCCCCTCAGTGTGTTTGTCCTGTCAGGAGCCAATCAGACGCAGTTTTTTTCAGTGTGTCAAAGACTTTCTTTCCTGGACCAAAAGGGACGGTAAAACAGTCTGACCTCATCCTCCACTTCCCTCCCCTCGGCCACGCTCTGTTTTTGTTGTTTCAGTCGGTTTCCAACCACTTAATCACACCGTTAAAGTCGGACCTCCAAAAAGAAAAAAAAGGAAAAACACAAAAACAAAGACTCTCTTTCTTTCCTTCTCTTTCTTCCTCTCCTTTTCCCCCTCCCTGCATTAGTTCTGTTGTGCGGTTGCTCCGGTGACAGTTAATGGCTGCTGGTTTGTGTCAGACATGCTGTGCATTTTAACTGCGGGGAGATACTGTGTGAGGAGGGCAGAAGGAATACAAGGTGAAAAGAAGAAAAAAATACTAATTGACATATTGGAGAATGCTGCACAGGACGGAGGAACATGTGGGTGTTTTTCCCGAGCTGTGGATGACGAAAGCGTTGGATGGAAAGCGGCTGAAAAGTTGGAGAAAGGGGATGAAAAAGATGCTGACATGATGAATGCTGCTGGCTGTAAGGACCTGTCTGTGTCTGCTTGGCTTGCATAACAGGTACAGACTGTTCCCGTCACTGCTGCTGCTCTTTATCCCCGTCATCCCCCTTTAACCCCTCCTTTTTCTTCCTTTATTTCCCCACCTGCTTTCTGGAAAATAAAATCCCTCTTAAAGACACAGGATTAAAGGTGGAGTGAGCGATTCTCCAGAATGCTTATTGTCAAAATCTGTTTTGGTCAAGTTCAGTGAATATCTCCTCACGATCCACTTCATGTCCGTACTGTGTGCGCTGAAAAAAAAAGGATTCTGACAACAAGTGTTCTCCAGAATCGCTGACCCCACCTTTAGATTTTAAGGGGGAATACTTCCAACCCCCCCCCCCCCCATCTCTGTCAGACTTAGTGGAGGAAGAAAAACAGAAAGAAGGAGCGACAAATGTCTGTCTTTCTCATTAAACTCTGGTTGAACTACTGTATGGAAAAAATAAGCTTTACACACACACACACACACACACACACACCTACACACACACACACACACACACACACACACACACACACACACACACACACACACACACACACACACACACACACACACACACCTACACACACACACACACACACACACACACACACACACACACACACACACACACACACACACACACAGTATAGGGCACTGTTTCCATGCTGTTGACATTTGCTTCTTTAATACGATTCAGCACTTCCTCATTGGAATATCCCAAACAAGCAGTTAGCACATTTACAGTCATTGCAAGTGTTTGTGTGTGTTAAAGCCTAAATCCCGGTCATAAAGTCAAAGAGAAAGGGGGAAGCTGCTAGCCTAGTTGCTGTGTGGAACAAGAGTCTGCTGCACCCGGCCAAGAAATAGTCCAACACAAGCTAAACCTGTGAAGCCACACATCATGTCATTTATTACACTTTTGCACAAACGATTAAATAAGTATTACAGTATCTGGGTTTAAATGAAAAGTTTCAGTATGTCATTAAGTTCAAATGCAGTTCCTTAATATTTTCTTTTATACTAGTAGAGTAACATATTGTCTGATTTTGGTGTGGCCTGCCGAACTTCAAGTCTTGTTCCTGTGTTAAAAAACACCCTCTGCTCTTATTTGTCACCTCCTCTCCCTCCTTCTTCACAATGCTCTCCTCATCTGCTTTGACCTTTCACACATCTGCAGAACAGCTCAACTGAGTGTGTGTGAATGTGTCTTTGAGTGTGTGTGTGCGACAGCTATAGACGAGCGTGAGAAATCTACAAACGGGCCCGCTGTTGTCAAGTTAGCTCTGTCTACGGTATATCAGGGTTGGACTATGCGATGTGTCTATACATTCCACCAACGCTGCACTATCATGTTATGTGCATTCCTGTGTTGTGTGAGCTCAATGTTTGTAGCCTCATACTGAAAAGAATATAAGGGACCTCACTTCATAATTTCAGATTAACATCTGTATGTTTTATCATGTTTTTGGAGAAATGTCAAGTCGATAGGAAGCCTCTTTATTGTTTTGCTGCAGGACACATGACACAAAAACAAAAAAAACAACAATACTGGATTACAAAAGTGGGTATTTATTGATACATGTTAAAGTAGGAGACAAAAAAGCCACATCGACAGATAGATACATTGCCTTTAAAAGGATAGACACAGCTCTACTTGCTTGTGTGGGCGTCTTTTTGCGTGTGTTGTTTCCAGCCACATGGCGCCATTTTTGTCCAGATGGTTTTATTTGTAGGTTTAAGATCTCTCTGCATGTCGGCATGTACGCACACAATCTTCAACTATTATCTCATCAGTCACAGTCTATCACTGACATTGTGTGACCGTTGTGTTCCAGTCAAGGTCTCTCGCTCCGTCTCTCTTTTTTTAAAGGTCATGTCAGGCTTACATAAAGAGAAGAGCATCAGTCCAGCAACAGCAGGCACTGAAACCAGGCTTTACAACGACGCATGGAGGCCAATCTGTCTTTACATGCTGGAAAACACATCTCAAAAATATCTTTAAAGATTAGATTGAAACATTTGCGTGCAAAGTTGAGGCAAGAGTGGAAAATGACTAAAAAATTATAATTAATATACGCATATCCCAGAGCTTTATGAAGTCGCTTTACAGACATACAGATCATGAACAATAAGAAATGGGAGTTGAGTCGAAGGCAACAAAAATACACAGTAGTCTGCTGCTATATACTGTAGCTAACAGGTAACGTCCGTGCAGTTGGTACATTTGTTACAGCTGTTTGGGGGAAGTGAAAAAGCTGTAAACACAGCACTGACATAAAGCTTCTATGGTACAAATCTGCTAGCAACCAATTTCCTATTTAAACATCCAGCAAAGCGACCAAGTAAGTTTATAAGAATTTCTATTGCTACTACTACTAGTAAACGTAATAATGTTATAAAGTCATAATATGTGTTTGTTGAGTAACTTGAAATTTCAGCATCTGGAAACTGAATCATATCCAGTGCAGACCGCACGGACGTGTTGAGAACCCGCTTGTTTCTAATCTTGGGAATGTTTCACACCTGTCAGCTGCACTTCTGAATATAAAACACCCCTTGAGCTGAAACTCGGCTGTATTTCCTCATTCTGTTTTAAGATTGCGGTACTCAAAATATGAGACCTTTCTTCTGTGTACATCTCACGAGGATCCGTGTGTTCTGCCTTCAAACACCTGAAACTGTCCGGTTTCCTCTTGTCTGTGACTCTGCAGACCACCAGCTTTTATATTTAGCAGTTTGTGGCTAAATGTGTCTAAAAGAGAGAGAGAGAGAGAGGGTTTCATTCACTCTCTCAGATCTCGGCGGTGTGTAAATAAAATGACGTGAGCTAAATATATCTACTGCAATGTTTGCAATGACAAATAGGTATGCCTTTGCAACACCTTGCTAAACAGTCAAAGAGGAACAAACTAAGAAGAGTTTGAAAGTAAAGTTTGATGCAAATTTAACTGCAAAATTCTGTAGGGAAAAATTCAATGTAGGTTTTCTCAGGCCTGCGTTGGAGGGCAAACCTTTCAGATTGTTGTCAGTACGATGCATAGTGAAGCTCCTGTAGCCTCCTGACTTCACCTCCTCACTTCCTCCACACATAGATACACTTCCTCTTTCTGTTCTCGCTCAGCTCTGCTTATGAGAGAGCTGATTATTCTGTATATGAATTGTGACGCCTGTGTGTGTATGTGTGTGTGTGTGTGTGTGTGTGTGTGTTTGTTCATGCTCTGCCCGTCTGCGTGTATATCAGAGTCCTCTCCCGTCGTTTTGGCCAGTCAGGACAATTACAGGAAAGAGACAGTTTGTGACACAGATAGAGTCTGGACAGTAGAGTCTTTTTTCTTCTCTTCTGCACATTGCAGCAAAGGAAATGATTGAATGAAAATAGAGCAGGAAGTCCCAGCACTAATATTATCCTGACTCAAGTATAGAAACTGATGAGACTATAAGAAATACTATTCACTTGTAGCCAGGCCGACCACAGATATATTTTTTTTAGATCAGAGTGGAAAAAATGCAAAAACATTCTGAAATGGCAAAATATTACAAAAAGAGGAAGCCAAGCTTTCTATATAAAAATACAGAGCTTATCAGCCAGAAACAGAAGGGTGTACTGCCCATGCTAACACAGACACAGACATGTAGTCACTGTCTGCAGAAAGAGACAAAAATGGTGCGGGGAAAGAAGGTCATCTCTCCACCCTCACAAAATAATGAATCAGAAGTTAAAAAGTACGAGGCAAACTGTCTCCTCCTGCACTCAGAAAGGATTTGTTCTGGTGTGAAGCATCACAGACAGGGTTGGTTGGTAAACGTAAACTTTTTCGAATTTTAGATGCAATCAATTTGAAAATAATTGTTTAGGACTTGTAGGATTGCATGAGATTTTTCAAGTTGCAGTTTTTAGAATGTATTGTCATTTTTCACAACAGATTTAGTTAATTACAGGTATTTGATTTTTTACTGTATTATAATGTTGCTGTTGGACAAACTATCATTACTGTAGATGAAATGCTCTGAGGGGTTGAGATTATGTTTCTAGAGCAAATTCTAATGTACCAATTCACACAACAGCCATTGCAAATATATGGATGTAAGCGACCCTAGTGATTGCACACTAGGTGCTGTTTGTGACACAGTCAACAGTGTATAAAGGTACATTTTTATTGTGAAGTAGCAGCACTGTGTGTCATTGCAGGGGAGTACACTAAGTGAGTCAACACAACGTTGACAAAAGCCAACCACATATGCAGCCTTCAACTGGCCACAAATACGCCGCCCTTCTAGAAAGAGATTTAATCAGTATAGATACTATTACATGTTGATGTAACTTTACATAGCACTAGTAGTCTGTCAAAGTCTTATACAGTGCTAATGTGCTGTGGGTGAAACAGTAGGTGGTAAAAGGTTAAACGTGGTTATATTGTTATCATTTGGTCATGGTCTG
The DNA here is from genome assembly GCF_949987685.1 of Ammodytes marinus. Taxonomy (NCBI): domain Eukaryota; kingdom Metazoa; phylum Chordata; class Actinopteri; order Uranoscopiformes; family Ammodytidae; genus Ammodytes; species Ammodytes marinus. Next base: position 5,482,623 of record NC_137227.1, read on the forward strand.
CCCAATTAAACTTATTGCTCTCCTTTTGATCTTTAGGTCTTTGTGATACATTTTGGCAAATCATTTTCGAAGATATACTGACTTTTTAATTGATTTTCCATCGTTCACTCTTTTAACGCATTGTGTCTGGATTATTTTTAATTTAAGGTTGTTGTTGTTTAAAAAGGGACAACAATGACTGCCAAGATGACAGTCTAATCTATTAATACACATATGAAATGTTCATAATGCATGTAGTTTCCATGGTAATATGTGCCTCTGGAAGTTGTACATAGTGCTAATGTTCTGTGACGACCCAGTGGCAGTTAAATGTTAAAGGTGGTGAGATGACCTGTTTTCAAAGCAAAGGTATGTCAAGTGACATAAGCTCTAAGGAAAGACAAAACAATAATCTTCCCACCAAGATGATACTTTTTGTAAAGGACAATTTATTAACAGTTCATAAACAGTGATAGCATACAAATCCGATAGAAAGTCAATAAATATATAGATGTAAATATAAATATAAATATAAATATAAATATGTAGAGATTACAGGATCATGAAATGACACATCAGCGCAAATATCACAAACTGATATGAATGTAACAGAGTGAACAAATGGCATCAAGTCATGTCAATTTCCTTTGCAGCTCAGATAATAACTTAGATTAAAAACAGTCAACAGACAACCACAACATAAGAGCTGAACAGGAACATGAGTGAGTCAACACTGAGATAAGGATGTGCGTGCGTTGCAATAAGAACAACAATGAACAAAGAACTTTCTTTGAAAAACAACAGCTGCTATGGCTCCCAAACTCGCCAAAACCTGAAAAATTGAACAGAATTTTCAAATAGGGACAGTTATGTTGGTTGCTGGTGGCGCTCCATTACAATCTCTTACAGTTGTGACATTTAATGGGGGAGTGTGGCCGATGTCGTCCGGGATTAATCAGAGGAACTTTGCCTTTAGCCTTATGACCCATTGCCAGGACACAGAGGCTGTCGTTGTCCTTTTTGAACAAATGTATGAAATTCGCACACGTTGACAAAACTTCTGAGCTGGTGTGGACTGTACTGTACTGAGTGAGAGGGAAAGGGGAAAAGGACGGAGAGAGCGAAAGAGAAGTGGGTAAAATGTCAGCGCATAGTTCTGACAAAAGGATCGTTGTGGAAGCAGTTGGTGAATGCGGAAGTCCTGTGACATCACAACATCATAAAGTCCTTTGCCACCGGGTAGTCCCTAATGTTATAAGGTTCAACAAGGGGGTGGAATGGCGGGAGACTCATTAAGCCTTTATGTGTGAGTGAGTGTGTGTGTGTGTGTGTGTGTGTGTGTGTGTGTGTGTGTGTGTGTGTGTGTTTGTGTGGATGACAAAGCTCCTTGAAGAGGTACAAATGAAAAATACTGAGAATTTCCAAATGAGCAATATGTGTGTATGAGCAAGAATCCACAGTTAGATGTGCGTGGATGTAAGGCTGTACAGAAATCAGGAGCGATGTCACTGCACGAACCGGATTCGACCGCCATCAAATATAAAATTGCCTTCATTGCAATATAGCAGTATTGTTTTGAGTAGTATTGAGTAATAGTCATCTTCACTATTCCATAGAACACTGCAGTTTTTCAGTTGATCCATTTCCCTCGTGCATCCTGCCTCCCCCCCTCGCACGCTCCCTCTCAGCCCCCGGAGAGAGAGCCGGCTGTGGGGTGAAGGAGAGCAGAGAGGCCCCTCTGTCTGCCGCTTTATTCTCCGTCTCATTAAAACAGTGGAGCTGTGTTCAGACGGGGGCTTAAGGGCAAAATAGAACTGGAATGTGCATATGTGTGTGTTTGTCTATATGTCAGTATACTATTGTGTAGCTTATGCATGTCTGCTTTATTAAGCCAGAACTATACGTTAACTTTTCCTTGGTACGGGTGTGCTGTAACAATGCTTTTTATACGTCCTTTAGTCTTCGTCTGATCTCCCACACCACCGACCCTTTGTCCTTTTTTTCATAGTTTCTTCTCGCTTTCTATTCCCTCCTTCCATCTCTCACTCTTCCATTCTTTCTTTGTCCTGCTGTTTCCTTCCTTTTCATCCTTTTCTCCCACATTTTCAAGTTCTGCTGCCTCAGCAATCCACAGACGGCGGTGACTTTAAACTTTCCTTTCTCACGCGCGTGCACACTCACGGAGGAGGCCAGTCAAACGCAGGCCCGGCTCATACGGTTTGTGTGGTGACAATAAATAGATGAATTGAAAGTATCAAAGGAAGCTGTAACCACCCAGAGAGCAGTGAAGAATAGTGTGTATTGTTCACAGTGTGCGACCCCATGTGTGTGGTGTTTACGTGCAAATTAGTGCGTGTCTTTCCCTCCCTTTAGTCTTTAAAGCCTTTATGAGCTGCTCGATTACTCAGAAACTTTACAATGGAGACCCATTAGCCAGATGTCTGTGTGTGTGTGCGCGTGCTGACTAAGCAACCTTGTAGCTCACTGGAAAACTCTTTGAAGTGACAGATCAGGATATTGCAGGATTTCAAAGTGTGTGTGTGCTAACTGACATGTTGAGAATAGAGTACATTGTCTTTGTATAGAACATTGGTCCACCCACACTCCAAAGTTCTTACTGTATCACCATGGGTTCATCGTTTTCATTTTCCTGGTGTTGTTGAGTCGGGGCCGGGGCCCGGCGGACTGCGCTGCCGCTGCTGAGGAGCGTCAGGGGCGGACGAGAGGCCTTAGCAGGAGGGGGTCCCATGGAGGAAAAGGAGGAGAATGTGTGGGAGGAGGAAGAGGGGAAGGGAGCCACAGTGGCCCTGACCTTGCTGTTCGCTCCCACTGTGCGACCCTGGTTTCGTGGAGACAACAACACACAGCCATTATATTTCAAAAACGTCTTTATACTTTTTGAAAACACTTGTTTAAAGGTCAGTGAATTCTGGAGAAGGCTGGTAGCTTTTTGTCGAAATCAGTGAACATCTCCTCATGATCAGAAACCTGTCCGTATTGTTTGTGTTGAAAATCAGGTTAAAATACACAGCCTAGTCTCTGTAAACTTGTATGTATACAAAGGGGCCACCGTAGCTAGCAACACGCTTGGTATTAACATTGGTTAGGATTGCTTTTCAGCGCACACACACAGTTTGTACAGGTTGCAGATCATGAGGTGATATTCAGGAGACATCTTTGGCAACAAGCATGCTCCAGAATGGCTGACTTCACCTTTAATGCAATTAAGAATGCTATTTAAACAAGACAATTAATTGCCAACTTTGACTAAATATTGAGCTGTGAGCTTTGATGTCTTCGACAAGAAAGAAAGAGTGATTTAAAAGAGAAGAAGATGAGGAGGCTTTGAAGGAGGTATAGATAGAAAAGAGAGATAAATAATTTGAGAAGAGGAAGACATGGAGGCTACTTATAAACACGCTATCAGCTACGGCTTGAGTTCTACTGTAGCAAACAGAAAGAGAGCAAGCCAAAGAGCAGAACAAAACAAAAGCAGAAAGGACGAACATTTTTCTCTCTGTGTTTTGCCACTGCAGTGAACTATTTGCATGTCAGCAGCCTTATCAACCCTGATGAGTCACACCGCCAACAGTCCCACACTCTCAGATTGCAGTAGGCCTCGGTTGACATAACAAAATAACATGGAAGGATGAAATGTTAAGATCTTTGAAAGTGGGACTCTGTAAAATTGGGATACCTACTATTATTTTCTCTAGAACTTTCGCCAGACTCCTCGAAAGACACTTATTTTATTTTTTGGTTCAGTAATGGCATGTCAGCTTGTTTTATCAGTGTGTATAACTCACTATGAACTCACTATAAAATCAAACAACAGTGTGATTCACACAGCCTATTCAGTGAGATAATCTTATCTTTTCCTGTATCAACATTTTACTTTTGGTTGCACTGAAACCAAGTTTTTCCCAGGGTTGTTATAATCAGGGGTGGAATACAATTTGTACATTTAGTAAAGTACTTTACTTAAGTACATTTTAGGTGCTTCTAGGGAAATATTGTACTACATGTATTTAGTTACCAGTCATTTTTCAGATAAATAGATTAGAGACAAAATCCTGACAAGCTTATGAAATGAAAGAGCACTGTTAAAGATGAGCCACTGATTCCCACATTTTTTGCAGGGGTTGACACTAAGGTTTCAAATGCACTTGCCCATAGGGCAAGTACGGGTAATGTTTTACTTGCCCGAATGTTGTGTTCACTTGCCCAAAAAAACTGTTAAACAATGATATATACAGTATAGGCTAATTAAATTATAAATTTTAGCGAACCTTATCTCTTAAATGCAAACACTGCTTACTAGTCTCATCCTGACCACAAACAACCAACAACAATTCATATAAGTCTATATATCATGACATCACACATAGCCAAGAGCTTGGTCCTGCTGCAGCATCGTGAAAGGGCCTCTTTTTGCCACGCACCTGGCCCAGGGGCTCAGAAAACTCAGTCTAGCTCAGAGTCAAGCTGAATGTTAGCTTCCACAGAAACATTTTACTTATTTAAAACGGTCACATTGTGCCAAAAAGTGATCGTGTGCCATAAAATGATTAAAGTCCACCATGTTAAAGCTATTGCCCAGTTATACTGTAAGGAGGGGGATCATTAATTTCTATTCATGTTGATACCATTATAAAGACTCCACAATCCAAATCTTTATCGATACCTTTCTATTATTTTGTTTAAAGAGAACTGGTATTATTGCTTTAATTGCTTATAAGATGAGCAGAGCTCAGGATAGGACTTTAAGCAGGTCATAATTCCATATTTAGGCCTACTATTTAGTTTATGGGTCAATGACGTGACGCCCATTTTTTTGTGTCCGTAAGGTTAAATTAAATTTGAAAATGTGGAAACAAAAAAAAAGCCTACACATTACTGTAACACATTAATTTCTAGAGACCCTATTAGAAAGTTTTTGGTTTTATTCAATTTTGAGAGAATATTTGGAGATAAAAGGCAAAAATGTCTAAGTGGTGTAACCGTCAAAACTTCGTACCACAAAATGTAACTTGCTTAAATACAGTGAATTTCTCAATATAACATCCTATAAACTATTTTGGCATTATCCTAAAATGGAGGTCATTATGAGTATATAAATTATATTTAAATACAACTTTCATATTTGTTCTAATAATTTGGGGAGCGAGCGAATGTCCTGAATTGTCAAGTGGTGTAACCATCATTCAAGGTGCCATTTTGTTCAAATCTTTAAGAACAGTAAAGGACCCCTGATGAACATGACTGCTGCATTCCAAAGTTAAGAGCTCTCCAAGAAATATAAGATATTTGCACTTTTAGGGTATGTCAAGTATCATTTGGGTTACATGTCAAATGGTGTAACCCAAATAAAACGTTGAAAAAATATTTTTTACAATAGTATTATTTGTTTTAAGAATTATATTTGATTTATTCACACCAAGAACATGTCCTTAGATATGAGTCCATGATAATGCCTGTCAAAATCGATTTTTAGTCGAAATGTCAAATGGTGTAACCGGTTACACCATTTGACTAATTTGACAAACATCTCGGTTTTTGTCAATTTTTTTCAAAATTCACTAGTTTATGATACTGGTTTAAAATGAAATATGAGTTCAGTTACTTTTTAAACCAGTTTTAGGTTATTATTGTTTGTATCTTCTAAAACAGTTGGTATTTCCACAACTTTATCACCAAAGCTAGGATAAAATCATTAAGTGGCATGATTTTGTGATTTTTTAATTCATGCTTAGCTTCAATGCATATTTTTATATCATTCCTTTTCATTTTAATGTCACATAATTTCATAATACATGAATAAATTATATAAATGAAGCATATGAACAGTGACACCTAATGTGGAAGGATGAACAGCAGCTTTAAATACCTAGAACTCCAACAATTTGTGAATAGTAGAAAATGTTAATCAAATTTAGGCTGCAGAATTGAGCAACTTTCTCTACAATAGATGACACATTCAAAAGAGGAAACAAGCCAATTACCTTGCAAAAAGAGGACAGGAAAGGTAGTTTTCATGAACAGAAACAAGCGTGCACTCACACTCACATGTGCTGCTGCAAGCTTTTTTCTTAAATGTAATCAGATCACAAGGCATAACGTCAACCAAATAATACCTTACTTTCAGATAAATATAACTAGATATGAATTCACTGTTTAAAAGGGCATGTAGGAGCAGGACCCTTAACATACATGAATCTCCTAGTCTCTTCTACCCATCCACCTAGCTCTTTCTCACAAACAAACATAGACACACTTAAACGCACAAATACACAATTTGTTAAGACTTTTTGTTGTTGATTGAATTTTTTCCATAAATACAATCAAATGAGTTTGACCCTAGAACATTTTTGTCATCCATGGAGATCTTTATTTAAGAGTGTTTTTTCTTTAGGTTTAAGAGCATATAATTACAAAATCTGAATGTGTAAACAATAAGTCATGCTCTTGAACCAGAAGACCACGCTCGTGAATAAAGATAGAATAATTACTCCATAGTCACCTTAATGGTATTTGTTGACCAATGTTTTAAATACATGAAAACAAAATCCAATGGCAAGTCCAAACACAGTAACTATCTTGACTGTAGTGCCTGATTTCAGTGTTGTTTATTAAACTTTTTGGCTGTAGAAGCAACACCGTCAAGTGGTGTAACTGGTTTGTGTCAAATGGTGTAACCAGTATTTTTCCTAAAAAAATCTAAATGTACATGTAAATTAATGTAGGCCAGAATTGATTACTCTTCTTAAATGTATTAAATCATTTTTAACACTTTTAACATGATTGGTCAACAATTATTTAGAAAACAAGATGTTTCCAGCTAACGTCCCGGTCAAAATTGCAAAAACGCATAAAATTTTGATTTAGGGGTTATCCAAATAAAATCTGTTTTCATGTGATATTTTGAAATGGAAGTTATTATTCTTATGAGTTACACTCATATTACACTATGGAGGACAAAATAATGAATATTTCTTATTCTTTTGTGGTTACACCATTTGACATTGTCAGGTCCATTTGGGCCTACTTTTAGTAGAAAATTGTGTAAATCCCATTTCCCATGAAATAAAACTAACAGAAACACAAAATGTATATTTTAAATTGATTCAAGGATGCTTTTAAAATATATTTTTGAAAGATTTTCAAAAAACCATCATGACAACCCTTATTCGTCATTGACCCTTATATTGCTGGGAAAACAAGTTTTTTACCCAAACTGTAGGCTATTATTCAAACTTCCCACGAAAAACTCAAATTTCTTATTTTCTCAGCTGTCACAGTTTAGGCCATCATGATGTCATTTTATTGACCTTTGCCTAATAATCATTTTACTGAGCCGACCTGAACACATCACATTTGAACCGTTTGCGATTTCTTTTAGCTAACTAGGTCTTATCCTGCAGATTTTAATATGGATTTAAAAACTATCCGATTTTTTAAATGCGGGACTTGCTACAGAGTCTCTCGTTTGTTGATCACCGCTGCATTGAATGAATGATGAGACGGTGCGGAGCCGTTTTTTTGGAGACGGAGCGGGTTGAAGGAGTTTCTTCAAGACAGTCGAAGGTAGAACACTTTTACAGTCCATGATGCGGTCCAGTGATGGAATAATACGCTGAAGTAGGCCTAATTAGATGAAGATGACCCGACTCGATATTTAAAATTATATAATGTGACCTAGCCTACTGGACTCCATAGCGGTATCGATAAGCTCAAACGTTATTGATTTCTGGGTTTTTAATATAGCGGAACCAGGTCCGTAGGATAGAGCCGGCTTTCGGAACGTAGACAGAGAAACTGTGCGCACACAGGCTGTGTGTGTGTGTGTGTGTGTGTGAGAGAGAGATAGAGAGATCGAGTGCGAAAGAGCGACCGTGATGCTGCTGGTTGTCGCGCGCAGCTGCTCAATTGCGAATATAGCCGATCTATTTTGTGTGAGTTAGCGGGAAAAAAAATGTTTTGCAGTCTGTAAAACACATGAATACATAGCCTACACTACAGACAAACCCTCTAAAATCCACTTGCCCGTCCGGGCAACCAAGAAGCAATCTCAACTTGCCCAAACATTATTTTCAGTTGCCCCGGGCAAGCGGGCAACCGTTAGTGTCAACCACTGTTTTGCTCTTGATTAAACAATTATCCAACATATCAAGGCGAAGATGCAAGCATATAACACTCACAGAGGATACTTTTAATGTTAAGACCTAATGTAACTTGAGCTGATAACAACTTCTGTACTTATTACTTAGTATTTAACTAAAATAGACCCAACCGACCACTAACACACACACACACACACACACACACACACACACACACACACACACACACACACACACACACACACACACACACACTGGGGACTTTTGAGGTCTTATTGCAACAACCCAGATAACAGCAACCTCTGATTCAATGAACTTTTACTTATACTTCTGTTCCTGATTGCAGAGTCTTTGCTGTTAGTTTTGGGATTATAAAAAAAACTCCTGAATTCAATGCAAACTACCTGCTTTTCTTTCAAATTATTCACTCCTCTTAATGTGAAAAATTAAACACATCATATTACTAAAGGGCTGGTTTATGCTGGTGTGGAGTGCTTCCATCTATTGAGTAAATACGGAAGTGATAAGTGAGGAGGACCTTGCATTAGTAAAGCAAACACTCCCCCCCATGCACACATCTTTAATGAGGTTTATAAAAAATATTCTTTATGAAATTGTCCTTGGCTCATGAACTCAGCTTGGTTCTTGTCATAACTATTGTGCTCATTTATATAAGCATCACAAGCTGACCTTTAAACCATCATAAAGCTGTTGTGTTTACCTGCCGTGGCTGTCTGCTGCCTGTGTTCTTAGTGCCCTCTAGTGGCTGTGACTGGTCTCTCTTGGCAGCTGCTGGTTGCATACTGGAATCAAAATAATGACCTTATAGTTAACATCTTTATTCACTTTTCTATTTAATCTTACACAATCATCGCTGCCATACTCATGTGTTAAATAACCATCACCAGTATTTTCATCACAGCCTTAATGGCCATTGTGAAGAGAGGAGGTTATGTCATTAACCTCTACATCCATTATATGTAATATGTAATAACAAATATAGTTCCAAACATTTTCACAATTAATGAACAGGTTCATTTGCATCCCATCAACCCTCCTCTGACCTGTATGGGTAGCGTGGCTGTGAGAGCAGGGTTCGACTCCTGAGGTGCTGGTACAGGTTACTGCTCAGAGTCAGAGGGTTGAAAACAAACTCCTCATCCAGCTGAGTGAGACAACGCTGAAGAGAGAAACAGACACAAGACATACATCAATCTGGGCTCATGTTTGTGGGCTTTGAAAATGTGTGCACACTGTTTATACTTTGGTAACAGGCCCAAAAATGTATAAAACCCAAAATATACAATAATTAGAGGTGGGCATAGATTAATTCTTTTAATCTAGATTAATCTAGATTAATTTTGGAATTAATCTAGATTAATCTAGATTAAAATGGCTCATTTGAATTCATTCATAATATGTGTGTGCTCCCTAAATAATGACTCAAAGTAAGTCTTTGAGAACGTGTTTCTCAAGACAGGTGGCGCATCAGACCAGGGGCTCATCTCCTGTGCAGGTGCACACCTAATGCATCAAGTTAACTTGCGTGCAGAAAGAGGATGTCACGGAACTCATGTCCGTTAGCTTTTCAATATAAGACTGTCAAAATAAAAGTCCCGCAAAACAATCGTTATTTTGGGGATTAACTTCTCCGCGTGAGAAATTTGAGTTGTAGGCTAGCGTGTGAGAGTGTGAGCTGGTTGATATGAGTGTGTCTCACGGCCAAAAGGGTGAGACTTGGCAGCTCTGTCAGTTGTCAAACAAAGCGGACGGACGTGGTCTCTATAGCAACGAGATCAGCTGAGCTATCACTGATAAAAAAAAATATTGTTTCCATAATGATTTCCATAGCCTTAAGCCATAGGCTTGCCTACATGTTGTGTAATTCAGTGATTTTCAACCTTTAATGAGTCGAGGCTATGCATTGGCTTTGGCGATTTCCCTTGCCTCTTTTTTTTCTCTCCACACAAAGCTCTCCCATTGCACACACGCATGCCCCGGCCGCTTCCGAGAGCACAGACTGTTAGAACTCCTACAGTAAACCAATTCCGCATTGCACAAGGTGCAAACAACCTTGGTCTTGTCGAGGTTTCCATTGGGAAGCTTCTTAAAAATACATTTTCCCTGAAGCAAACCCGGCGGCTTCCTAGCTGCATCCATGTCAGCACGTTACGTTTGATGTGGTAGGCTACACAGATGCGAAGTCGGACTCGTTCTGACTCGTGCACTACAGTGCAATTCGGCCAGGTATATATCCGCGCTAAAATAAGAGGAACAAGAGATTAACGGCGATATTTTTTTTATCGCCGATAAGAGTCTGGCGTTAACGCAGCACGTTAACGCCGTTATCGGCCCACCACTAACAATAATACATTCTATCTCTTATTTGGTGATGAACATTTGAATAATTTATCAATTTCTGAACAAAAACTAACGCATATCATATAAAACATATAACATATAATAACTTAATATTGAGAACATGATAAGTAGAATTTATGTTCCACACACACTGTACTTGGGAATTCAGATTTCATTTTCTACATTCATATTCCTTAACTCTATCTGTCAGTTTTTCTTCTGTGCATATTTGATCAGATATGTGATATCATAGTAGGTGAAGAGAGATTTATTTTTTTCTTTCACCAGTGCCATATTCAATTCCTGGTGTCAGGTTATGCCTTGGTGAGAAAAACGTATCTATTTCTGCCTCTGTGTTGTGGTTTGGCTCTGTCTACTGCTATTACTTATTTTACAATGAACTTGGGTTGCCTAACCTGTACGACCTGCAGAGCATCAGGTGCAGGGTCCTGAGTGGAGACAGGCAGTGAGCAGGGCAGCAGCAGCTCCCTGGAGGCCACAGGCTTCATGAGGAGGGAAAGAGTCGGGGATGGCTGCAGGATGTAGTGAGAAAACACACCTGTGTAGCACACAAACACGCACACAAAGGGCGTGTGAGTGAATTCACAAGGACTGATATATTTGTTAAACTTTCTCACACGCACACACACACACACACACACACACACACACACACACACACACACACTACAGACCAGAGCCTCCAGCTGTAGACCTCTGTGTGGGTTCCACCTGCAGTAACAGGAACAGTTCGCGGCTCTGCAGGGGAAACAGATAAAACAAATGATTTATCTGTATTGCACAGGGGAATACTGTGAATGTTACAAGGTGTCAATGAGAGGGTTTAACAGGCCAGCTAAGGAGAAGAGGAAGGAGAGAGAGATTTTACTGTAAGAAGTTTTGTTTAAAGGGGAAAATACATCTGGCTTGCTTAGTGTAATGCTGCAATCTAAAATGTCAAAATTGTAGAGAAAGTTGTCTTAATTTGATCAAACAGTTACAGTAACACATGCACACACCCTGAGTGTGTGGCAGAGAGCGTGGAACAGGTTGTGGTTGCTCTCCATTTCATCCCAGTCCATCTTCCAGCAGGTGCTGGGGCGGATTACCAGTGGCAGGCCGTACAATACACTCTCACAGACCCCGTCTGCACGCAGAGTCCTTCAACACACACACACACACACACACACACACACACACACACACACACACACACACACACACACACACACACAAATCGTCAAATGTTTGACTTCAAAGAAGATGTGATCGAGATCCTGACACAGGGAATGACATCATCCCTGTGACCGTCCTCAAGCTCCATTTCAATGTCACTGCTGTAAATCATGACTCATCCGTATGTAAAGCACACAAACAAACACACACACACACACCCATAGAGCACAATTACTTTCCAAAAAACTGGTATGCAAAACAGACACACACACTCACAACCATACAGTATATTCTACTGCAGCTCCTGAAAATGCAAAGTCAATGCAAATTAGGGAAAAAGAAGAAGAAACTGTTCGGCCTGCATGTGTGCTTTCTATCATCAGTGGAGAAAAGTTTGTGTAGGGATAAAAATAGACTTACATGGATACATTTGGTTATAGCTCAACAAGACTCTTACATGGCAATTTCTTTGCACTCTCAACACAACTAGGAGTTTTAAAGTGTTTTCCAGCGCCCAAACAGATGACAAAGGAGACTCTGATGTGATGGGAGAGTTCCATCTAATAAATATTCCACTTCTCCCTGCTTTCAGAATAGAGCCATTCAGAGACACACGCTGGGTTTTACTGAATACACACAATGCAACACACATGAACACATTATCACACAAACACACACACACACGCTTCATATCTCCCTCACAAGGAAGCATCGATGGGCCTTGAAAGATAGTGAATATACAGTTACAGTTTCATTCTATGTTCAAACACATGGATTTGAATGAAATTACTTTTGACTGGTTGTAATGAAAGGATTGAATCAACAGATTGACACGCATTCATTCCCAGCCGCCCCGTCTCTTACTTGATCACTTTCAGTCTCTGTGGCGCTATGCTCTGATTGGTTGTTCCCTTGGTGGAGGGCAGGAAGTCCCGGACACTCTCGGTCTTCACTCCCAGGTTGGGGCTTAGGGGGATGAGGGCGGGGCTGATCAGACGCTCCTGCATGTCGCACTTCAAGCACACTGCACAGGTGACAAAATGCCATAACAAAACGTGAACTGAAACTTAATTCACATAGATCATTCTGTACTTATTGATTATTATTGTTATTGATCCATACACAAACTAGTCTTGTCAAGGAAAATCAAGAGCATCCACGCTGCTAATAAACTACTACTACTAGACATACAGGATGTAGGTACAGCACATGATGGTGTGCAGTGGCTGTACCTGGAACTGGCGTGTCCAGGGAACTGGGCAGCAAGAGGTGGAGGTGCTCCCTGTCTCCTCCCTGCTCATGAAGCCACGCCTTAAACACCGTCTCCATGGCGAAGGCGCTGTTTTCCACCCGTTGGAGGTCGATCTCCGTTCCCAACATCAGACCTTCTGAAGGCGGACGCACACAGACATCGATATTTGGATTAAAAGAAGATCCTTATGACAGAGAATCTGAATGTTGCTAAAGCTGAAAAAAAAATTGTGTTTTCCAAACCCATGTTTTACACAGACATCAGGTGCAATAAGGAATAGTTCAAAAAGGCAACAGAAACCATTCCTTTAGCTGTGCGTGCCTTGCCTTGAGCCTGAGAATGAGGCAACAAACTTCCTTCAAATACATTTCAGGGGGAAATCAACATGTCTATCTATTACCACTAGATGGAAGCAAAATCCAATTAACAGTATGGCCCTGTTTCTGGGCAGACACTGAACACTTTGAACTTGTTGCCATCTGAAGGCCTCAGCATCTTTGTATTAAGCCTTCTTAAGCTTGACTGTATGAAGAAGCCCTGCCACTGTTGCCCTAAGGCAGGGGTGTCAAACTAATTTTGGTTCGAGGGCCACATACAGCCTCTCTGATCTCAAGTGGGCCGGACCAGTAAAATAATGTACATACGTATGTCAACTCCAAATATTTAGCTTTGTTTTTCAGAGCGCCTCAGCAAAAACTTTGGGGGTATTTTGCTCAAAGATGCCAATACGCACTAATGAAATAAACAACTGTTTATTTGAATACACAAATACAACAGGCACAGACCTTACAGTTGTCCAATTTTGTTTACTATATGTACAGGAACACATTTTGTGCAAACATGCAGACTGTACAAAATACAATTAAATAAAAGTGCAACTTCTACTGTTTCGATTTATTTTTAAATACAGAGGTTATTGGTTGTTTTGGAATACGTTTTTCCCAATTTAATTTAATTTTAATTGAACTTACTTTTTTTTTTAAATGGTCAGAAATGTGTGCTCTACAAGTCGCGGGCCGGATGTTTGACACCACTGCCTTAGACACTTGACACAATCAATCATCAATATTAGCATGCTATTTGGCCACATATATTGGCCTATTTACAGCCCTCAGAAAACTGACAGCTCTTCTTAGATGCAAGTTCATCAATTCATGGCTTAAAATCCTGAGCTGTAGAACTTTCAGCAGACATTCCTAGCTGTAAGCCACGTAAGTTTCCTAACAGTTGGGAGCGTATGCTACGTGCGGATATGGCTCCATGAAGAATTTCTTTTCAGAATTGATTCAAATCGGCCGAATTGATTCGCGGGCCAGATCAAAACGTATCGCGGGCCACATCTGGCCCCGGGCCTTGAGTTTGACACATGTGCCCTAAGGGAAAGAAGCAGGGATGCATTTGTGGATGAGAACAGACTTGTTTTTAGCGAAGGCAGACTATACAGAGAAAACGCAGCCTGTGTAAAAGTGGTCCATACTCAAACTAGTCTGGCTATTTTTAAGATGTTACTTTGATGCTCTGTCTCTTAGTCCACAGAGTCCCACTTATCATTACGGAAAAGGAAAAGAGACCCTATGGCCTTGCCCCACCCTCCTCTCCTGATCTCTCTGTGTTGTCATTCCCTAATGTCCATTTATTATTGCAGACTAGACACAAACCTTACAGAACGCCCCTCTACTCCTTTACCCCTCTATCTGGCGTTTAATACTTAATGACCCATCGGGAGATAACTAATGGGAGTAGAGGGAGAGGAGAGGATCAGGAGGCACTGTGAGAGGGAAGGGAGGATATGTACACATGGAGGAGAAGTTGACAGCGAATGTTGGATATTACTGAGAAAGAGCAGGGAAGATGGATGAGGAAAAGATTTAGTATTTAAACTCTTCCTCTGCCAGGAACGTTTAGGTGGGGGGAGAGAGAGAAACTTTAAATACCTAGAATGAAATATGTCATTGCTCAAATCTGTAATAGGAGGCTACAGTACGGAAGCTATTCCTGGTTCTGGGCCAAACTTTTCCAGAAGTGCCTGATCCAGAATTAAGTACTTGATCCGAGGGGAGAGAACTGTGTTTGGGGCTTTTTTTCGCTATGTAGACATTTACGGGCAGATCCCTGCTGAGTGAAAGCAAGAAGGATGAAGGAATGGAGAGAGAGAAAGAGATCATTTTAAGAGGATAACAAAGCATGTACAATGGCACTTTTGCTTTCCCCTTATATGTGTCAAAATTTCAAGCTTTCAATTTTGATAAAAGTCACGTTGCCCTTAATATGGATTAAGAGCTGGTGGACAAAGACATATGATATACAGTCAACTGAGGAGGACAGGGAAGATAAAGAAGGCACATGTTTTAGCTGTTATGGAAATGGCGATGCAGAGATTAGAGAAAAAAACTTAAGAGAAGGCAGGGAAACGGGTTGAAGAAAAATCAATTGTCATTCCCTCAGATAATGTATGTCTGGGGAGTGGGAATGGAAGGAAGAGGAGGCTGAATAAGTGAGAGAGAGAGAGAGAGAGAGAGAGAGAGAGAGAGAGAGAGAGAGAGAGAGAGAGAGAGAGGGAGAGAGAGAGACATATGCAAGTTGGTATAGATAAGAGAAGGAAAAAACTATAAATTACAAAGAGAGCAAGATCAGGAGGGAGAGGGAGTAAAGACAGCGGGATAATGAGATAGAGAAGAGATGGATGGTGGCTGATGGACGATGGACAACAGCGTCAGAAACACTTGTAACAAGACCAAGGAGTGTGTATCTGTGTATATGTGTGTGTGTGTGTGAGAGAGAGGGTGTGGTTTTAAGAGTGCAAAGGGAGTAAGTGAGCTTTGTTGCCTCTGACAGCAGCATAAAAAACTCAAGACAGTCCATCTTGTGTGTGTGTGTGTGTGTGTGTGTGTGTGTGTGTGTGTGTGTGTGTGTGTGCGTGCGTGCGTGCGTGCGTGCGTGCGTCATAATGGTCCCCACAATGCAATACATCACTGACTGAGGACATTTGGTGAGCATAGTTAACCTCCACGACTTGTGCGTTCGGCGAGACAGTGATGCGACGTGATGTGTGAAGGGATGGCGTCTGTGTGTTCCCCTCAGCTTATCCTACTTCATGAAGAATGTGTTTACACTGCTAAATCCTCCAACAGATGGCTCTCCGTCTGAATATACTGAGTTCATAACGTGTGTGTTTACTGCCGATATGAAAGATTAAAAAATATATACAAAACAATTATGTGTTATCATTGGTCTCTACCCAGCACTATCTCTACACGCCTCTTAATCTTGGCCTGTGTCCTCTCTTTTGCTCTGTAAATTTAAGAGCCAATCCAAGTGGCCCTATCACCTACAAGTCTAATTGCGCTCCTGCATCTCATTGGCAGCCCTCTCTGTCTGATTGTTTGTGTGTGTGTGTGTGTATGTGTGTGTGTGTGTGTTTGTGTGTGTTGGGGGGGGTCTGTATATATGAGAAGATAGAGTGTGACACACATGCTGAGGTAGGTGGCAGTTAAATCTCATTACGTGTGTGTGTGTGTATGTGTGTGTGTGTGTGTGTGTGTCTGTCTTATAAGTTAACAAGCACAAACACGAGTGAGTGAGTGAGTGAGTGAGTGAGTGAGTGAGTGAGTGAGTGAGTGAGTGAGTGGCAGTATTTCAGACTCCATTTACTCCACAACAACATACATTCCTATATCTATTTATGTTTAAATTACTTTTGGTGAGCATAGTGAATCATTTTGGGAGCTACTTTGCTCAGGAGTTGATAGAGACCAAAACAAAGCTGAGAGAGGGGAGTGAATATTGAACGTACGTTCCACAACACGACTTACAACATGCTAATATTGGTCAATGTCTGCTGAATGTGAAAACAGGCAGATAGCTGTTGGCTAAAACCTTCATACTGCTTATACTTTTTAAGTTGAAGATATGTAATTATTCTGTTTACAGCTTTTTCTGCAATTTAAATAATTCAACTAATGTTTTTAAAATAAATAAAGGGAGATGTGCTTTAGTATGCCAAACAGTAGCATGTCATATTGGTTTAACTATTGGGGAAGAACCTGGACTTTTTCATTTATATCCTCTTAAAACCACAAGACCACCAAGATGCCTTGAAGCCTCTATGCCACATGTGTTGTAACAGTTGAGGCGGTTTAGATTTTAACGGCAGGAACTGAATTCCCGCTGCTGACTCATCACATCCCTGGATACACATACTGTATGCCTAAGAGGACGGCTGCTAATGCCTTTGCGTGCTCACTCGTACATTAGCACCTCACTAATGATCGGAGGGTTCTTCCTGTCCAGATAAGTCATTTATGATTACATACGCACATGCACACGCACACACACACACACATAAAACCTTAAATTAAATTAAGATTAGATAAATATGTAATGCAACATTGCCCTCATTACCCTGGAGACATGAGTTGTTTTGTATTTAAATGAATGGCGGATGAGTGATTTCAAGGTTGGGATATTTTTTACACCTCTGCCAACGGGGTAGAGTCTTTTAATTTGAAACTTGACTGTGGGGAAAATATTCCAAATATTCCAAATAAAAACCTCTTAAAACCCAATAGAACATCAGTGTATCAGTGCTCCCCAACCAGTTGGGCAACTATTTTTGCTTATCAAATCAGTATCTGGAATATAATATAAAAACATATAAATCACTCTGGGGAGATCACTACCTCCCCTGTCTTATGTAACTGATGTGTCCTCCCTCTCAGTGTCTTCTCCTTATTGACCATATCTGTGCTATTTCGTTTCCTGACCCCCAAACCAACCCTGGCCCACGCCCAGTAATGGTTCCCTTTACTGTGCATTAGGAAATGTGCATCATCCTCATGACCATCGACCAACGTAACATTAGCTTGTGTGGGGCAATTAGTGATGCAGTTATCCAATACAGTACAAGAAGAGGAAGCAGAGCACTGCTCTTGAACCCTGATTTGTTACTCTTTCATGTAGATATGGATCAGAATTAACTGATACAGCTAATGGACACCGAAAAGATAGTAGTAATGGAGAATTACTCTGAAGTTCTCTAAATTTAAAATTCAATAGTTTGGAATTGTTCATGATGAGGAATTCACTTTACTTGATCCAATTTAAGGTCTCTTGCAAGGCGTTTTTATCCATTGTCAGAACTTTCATGTAGATTCATTGTAGCATTGTATTGATGATATGATATGAGAATATTTAGAACATAATGGTTTCCCTTGATTGTGGTCAGATGCGGAAAAGATAAGAAGCTAAATAGCTATCGAGTTAGATTTGGAAGGAAATAGCTTCTTTCTAATTGATACTGAGTGAATTCTTACAGGGGTTGTTCTCTTTCATTAAAGGATAATTCCAGCATGGCCCTTATTTTTTAGGTTTGACCATCAACACTTTTGGTTGAACTAGCATTGTACTCACCAAAATTGCTTTAAGCTATCCTTATATCACTAAAAAGTACTTTTGAGTTGTTGCTGACGCGTAAATATGAAAGTTTTCCACAACGCCTTTCTAACTGATGCTTACATCCTATTAGAAAATCTCTCTAAATTCACAACGTTACTGTTTTTATATAATCCAAATAAAAATATGCGGGTGATGCAAAACAGTGTTATCAAACTAAAGCATCCCCTGACACAAACATCAGAAAGTTAACATGACATGAAGGAAGCGATGATGAATGTCTGTCTGCGGAATTTCCCTCCAACATCCACATTTCACTTACAGAGCAACGATAACAACACACACTCTGTCCTTGTCGGTCAGTGTGACTGTGTGAGCATTAATGATGAATAGCTCATTGATGTAGCTTGAGACTGTGACACATAAAGACATTGATCATCTGGCCCTAAACAAAGGTACTCGACACACCAGCGGCTGTGTGACCTAATTGCCTCAAAGTTACTTATGATAAAGACATGCGGTCATGGAGACAATCTAAGCAGTCGGACGCTTGAAAAGGACAAGAGGACGAGGGGAGGCAATAACAGCACCCATATCTGGCTGTCATCGTAGAGGGCGAATAAGGAGAGAAGAGAAATAAGGAGGAGACGTTGTGACACATACTTGAAAGAAGGTCAAACAAAGGGGACATACTTTTATGGTTACGGTGACGACCTTCTACGTGTTAGGACATATAAATCCTGTTATGGATCAGTAGATCGAGAGAAGTTTATGCCATGCCTGCTGGTTTCAAGCAGAATCTGGAAACAGGAGAGGGTTGGATGGAAGAGAAGGAGTTGGAGACTCAAGAGAGGAGAGTAGCTGGACGACCTCTTTGAAGCACTTGAATAAGACTCTGACAGAATTCTTGGAGGAAAAACAGATGCCTACTTTTTCAGGGGGTGTTTACATACATAGCCAGTGATTTATCCCAGCTGTAACATCCATAGCTGAAAAATGTCCGCTTGTCAGGAAATCAACAAAAACTCTATCATCCCACGCACGTTTTTTAATAATCATTGTCATGTTATGTCCTAACCACACCATGGCCCTCATTTATCAAACTTGCGTGGAAACTGGTGCAGATTCTGGCGCAAATACCTCCCTACGCCAGGTATCGCGTGGGATTTATCAAACAGTCGTATCTCGCCAATCTCGGCGTACGCCAGGCCATTATTGATAAATGCGGCGGCTGAAAACAATCGTATCACGCCCCTATATTTTCTCAGTTAAGAGGCCTTGCCCAGAGGTTTTACGACATGGATATGCGCATTACGGCACAGAAGAGGAACTTCTCTGAAGTAGAAATTGACAAAATAACAGCGAAAGAAAAAAAAAAAAAGAGTTTCATTTCGGAGCATTACAAGCGGCATCAAAGAACGACAGAAGGCAGCAGTTAGGAAGGAAATAACTCCTGCGGTCAACAGCGTTGATGTTGACAACAAACGATCTCCAGCGCTCAAATGCTATAACAGCATATACAATTATATGTCGCCATTTCTTTACATAGATGAAATAAAAGTGGTCTGACTCAAAAATCGCCACTAAAAAAAGCGTGTTGCTGTTCTGAAATGCAACCAACGTGCAGGCATAATATAAGTGGTAGAGGAGAAAAAGACGCACCAACTGTCCGATAATGGTCCCCATAAAATAAATACACGTCTGCAGAGATTTGAATGATTAAAATGTATTGGCACTTTTAGATAGCACTACTCAAAAGGGGTTTAAAAACTAAAAATAACACATTTTGCATTTTACTGTATGACAGCATGCGCTTGGCACGAGTGGTCAGCCCGGCCGTCAGCTGCACAAGCCGACCCGGCAACGATCAGCTGTGAGAGCGCCCACTGTCCTGCTGAGCTGCTCCACTAGCAGATCGGAAAAACGTGCCGGTTAACGGTGGAAATAAATCGCTCGCTTAAGCGATCAATGACACATTAAAAGAGGAACTAACATCTAAAAAGTGTGTCAAATAAATAAAATGTTAAATTGAATGTTGTGCCGTGTATTTTTTATCATAAAGAGCAGTGTACGCCTACTACATATTTAATAGTTAGGCTAACATTTTGAATGAATGCAGCCCCCGTGCCTCAGTGTCCCCCCAGCTGCTCCAAGTCGAAGATAACTGCCCTTACGCAGTCCCATGCAGCGCTCCTAAGTGGCCGGTGTGCGTACTATTGAATCAGCTCTCCTACTCAGTTTCACACCATAAGCTGCACAATTTTAAGTGATTAATATCTTTATTTCGGTCTGAGCAAACACTGCATTTGTATTACCTTCTAATAATTGTCCAACAAATTCATCGGCTACCCGGCACAGCCTGCACTGCGAGTCCATGCTGTTTACAAACTTGCGTACACGAGCTGAGAGCTGGCGTGGGATTTGAGCGTATCCTACGCTCACGTCCATATTGATAAATGCCGAGATTTGCGTGGAAATGTACATACACCAATTTTTCTGGTCTATGCACGGTTGATAAATGAGGGCCCATATGCGTATGTGAATTCAGACGAAGAAGGAAGGTCAGAGCAGACCTATAAAAGGAGGTGCAGAGACGAGATGGAAGCACAGTTGAGAGATTGGAGAGGCGATAGTGAATAGCAAACCTCTTAAAGAGAAGGGAAGAGTGGCCTTGTTTTCCTTAAGTGGCTTAAAAGCTGAGATGAAAGAGACACGCGGTCTATCTGTGCGGGCTCAGACGCAGATAAAGATGACGGAAGGGGAGATAGTTGGGACACGACTCGAGGAGCAGGTGGTCGGACAGAGAGAAGAGTGGACACAGAAGAGAGGAAATGAGATGAAAGTAGAGCAGGAAGTAATGGAGAGTGTGTTGAGAGTTGAGAGAGAAGGAGACTTAGAGAGTGATATTTGGAAGGCACAGACTGCATGGGAGATTATCTTATCTTTTAGATTCAAGAGTTGTGTTGCCTACAGCATATAAACAAACCTAAGGCAAATTAAGTCAATAATAAAGATGATGAGTTTAATGTCTGCTGTGATGGTGATAAGGCAATTCTAGTATGGTGTGTCCATGCCTAAAAAGCACTGAAATGAAAACATTTAACATATTTTAAGCAACAACAGTAGTATGTTTCAAGGAAAATAAATATTTGGATAGATCACGGCTTTTTATGACTCACGTTTGTTACAGAAGGTTGGTAAGGCCCTATGAAAACAGTTTTATTTTTTTCTCCAAAATAAAGTTATTACACTCAAATTATGTCAAATTTCGCAGGGTTCCATGTTAAATACAAGATTATGTTTTTATCACCAAATTCCGTGATTTTGTCATTGTTTTCGTTAGCGCAGAAATCATAGGGCCCTGAGTTAGGATGGCGTATCAGTTTAGTGTTATACTTTTTCTTTTAAACTATAGAGACGGAATATGATTGACAGAGAAGTATATTGGCAAATCTGACTATGCAGCTAGTGGGAAAATGGAGAAAAGAAAGTGCAAGTACACTGGCTGGCTGTTAATGTTTAGTAGCTGTGAGCCACTCTGAAGGAGCCCTTAACTTTATTTTCTCTATAATTCTCTTTCCACTCACTCTTTTGTCCTTTCTTCAGGACACCATCTGTTGATCTGAACGAACAATAAAGAAAGAGAGGGAGAGGGATAACTGAAACGGCTCTCTTGGCTGCAATCTGCAACCACAAAGACCCCACCCTATTACATTCAACTATCAACTTGTTTTCTGTTCAGGCGGTACGGTAATTTTTCTCATGATCTTTTGACACATTTGGCTGACAACAGTTAAACAGTCAAGCT
The DNA here is from genome assembly GCF_949987685.1 of Ammodytes marinus. Classification (NCBI taxonomy): domain Eukaryota; kingdom Metazoa; phylum Chordata; class Actinopteri; order Uranoscopiformes; family Ammodytidae; genus Ammodytes; species Ammodytes marinus. Next base: position 5,504,710 of record NC_137227.1, read on the forward strand.
GAAAGAAATAAAAAAAAGTTTAATATGGCGATAGGCTGACAGACAGACAGGGTTTTTTGGAGGGGTGTTGTGTGCACAGTAAGTGTGTGCATGATGCAGAGCAAGCAGCCATCTCTCAGTGTGGGACTAATAGGTTCCATATCCTGGTGTGAAGAGTGATGCCAGTCTCCATCTGCACCACCACCTGCTGCTCTCTAACGTCACACAGAGGTGTCAACAGCCTGACCTTGGCACCGCGTGTTTGCCATGTGCTACTGAAATTCATTCATCTTCACTATCAATCATTTAAAATAGTCTTTACATTTAAAGCGGATACGAGTAACATTTAAATATCTTTTAAACAGCCTCATGTTTCCTCTGATAATCATAAATTACCTTTAACAGCAAACGAGACCATCAGTGCAAAGAAAGACGTTTTTATATAGTTTTTATTACTGCTTTTGGTCTGGTCGCACACCCAGTCCGATTTTCGGTTCGCTCGTGCAGGCTCTATGGTCACATATCCGTATTGGTTGCAGATTTCAGTGTGGCGCTGCAACGCGATTTGAGAAGCCTATCCCTCCAGGTGAGGGAAGGGGAGCGGGAGCCTTGTTTGAGACAGTTATTTGTCGTCATAAATGACTGATAACGGGGCTGAACCATCAAAGAAAAAAAAGAGAATGCAATGAAGAAAAGCGAAAAGGGAGAGTGAGTGATAGGCGGGCGGGAGGACGTTGCCAAGCAACGTGTATACAATTTCACGAGAGCGAAACTAGACTGCTAAATGAATGAGCGGTTGGTACTAACACAAAGTTTGCTTTGCTTCACCATCATCAGATAACCATTATCTGAAATAGTCATTATTTACATCAACAACACAAACACATTACCTCATCGTGATCCATAGTCTACTAACTGCCGTCTCTCATTCATTCGCTTTCTGTGAGGACACAGCTCCGTGAGAGAGAGAGTAGTTAGGTGACGCTGCTGAATCAACTCATTGCAAGCAGGTGTGTGTACTGACTGGCATTAGTTGATGCAGTGTCAAAACCACTCTCACGGAGCCGAAAAGAGTCCTCACACTTTCAACACACGAACATGCACTATATTGCGCCCTTCTCAGTCCACGCTCACGCGCCTGGCACGAGCATTTGCGACAGCGGGCGTCGTAAAAATACTACCGCTTTTGTCCAAAGGGGACGCCAACGTGCCATCTTACTCGTAGTGCCTTTAAATAAATAAAACTACAGATAATAGGAATATAGTCAGTAATATGTCTTCTGTGTGTGTGTGTGTGTGTGTGTGTGTGTGTGTGTGTGTGTGTGAGTGTGTGTGTGCTTCCTGTCTGTGTGAACGTTTTGCAGTAGCTGCCGTTGGGTGTGTGAGAGTGCAACAGCAGGTCTGGGTGGGGTTTCCTCCTGAGAACCTCTGTGCACTTTGAACCACCACCACACACTAAACTGATCTAGCTGACTACGATGGAAAATTAACTGAATGAAATAGGCAAAGAGAGTGAGAGGGAGCGAGCGACCCTGGGTTGAATGACTGCAGGTGTGTTGTTGTTATACTGGCTGAGAAGGAAAAGTCTTGCGGAAAGTTGTTTTCACACAGCAGCAATTACAGAAAAATGTAGGAATGGTGTTTATTAACATCCCACAGGAGTTGGGTTTACACTGGGATCAGCTGCACTAAACTGAACCACTGAGCAGAAAATCCCATCAATAAATGTTGTAGTTAATCCCAGGGTAACATGCATATATCATGACATGATGAATTACAAACTTTAAAAAATAAATTAGATGAATAATATAAAAGGGTTTATGGGACTTTCAAGAATGTTGATGATTAAATAGAATGCTTGGCTGCAGTGGCAGGAAAGTAACAAAAAGAGGGAAAATTTTTTATGAAAAATACTTTTGGAAAATACAAATAAAGTGAAGATTTGTTTAACGGCTAAATATTAATTTCACGTAAACTTTAATACTACTTCAGAGTAGTTTAAAGTCGGACAAACCTTTTTTTTTTGCAGAGAGTAGGATGAGAAGATGAATATAAACATGAGGTTAGAGCCTACAGATTAGCCTAGTTTAGCATAAAGACTGGAAACAGCCATCTTGGCTTTGTCTGGAGGGAGCAAAATCCGCCTCACAGCACCTCATAGAGGCTGTTTATACGACAACACGAAACGGTGCATACGCGAAAATATTTTCGCGGATGCACTATATCATTTACATGAAAACAGCAAACGCAGGCATGAAACCGCAAGTTTTTGAGATCAACTCCCAGGGAGGATTTTTTGGAAAACACAACGGTTTTGGTTTCTTGTAAACACCGAAACCATTTTCCCTGGTAACGCTGTCGTCACGGCTCCACTTCACGTATGGTAGTCTATAACATTTGCTGTCAAAATACCCACACGCGAGTTATAAAGTTAGAAGACAACATAACATGCAAGGTCTCTCCGTGGCACCATCACTGTGATCAGCGGAGAGTGTCGTGCAGGGCTCAAATATAACACTTGCCAATTTATTCTAAGCGATTAGTAAGTTATTGAGACCACCCGCCACTTTGTCTGGGGAAAGATTTGTGCTCTGCCGGTATTTCTAGCAAAATAAACGTGTGTAGCTTCTATATGCCAGGGACACGGCTCTCTCTACATTAAAAAACACTATCCATAGTTCAGCGCGCAGCGGTTAAGTTACTGTTCAACAAAAGAAGCATTAAGGCTACGGTTTCACAGTAAAAGCATTTCACTGGCTAAACATTAATAGCATTTCACTGGACATACGTGAGTTGACTTTTATTTTGAAGTACGCCTAACAGGAAAGTAGCCGCTCACAAAGCCCCTTCACTATCAGCATGTCTTCTGTTTTCACAAGTTCAATGCGGTGAAATAAGAGGACAGAAAGCTTGTCATTTACAATACTTGTAACCCCAAGCTTACACCAACCGCTTTATGAACATTAGTGGCATTAATTTTCGGTTACAGTAAGGTTGTATGCATCAAATTGTACCGGAAGAGCTATCTACTAGGCTAAGTGTCACCGCTGACTATTGGCTTGGTATGCCTACTACAGCGATTTCGGCCTGTTTCCTCTGAAAACATGTGTACGAGTGAATATTTCAAATAAATTGCATCAGAACAGGTTTTTTTTTTTTTTTGAACAAAACACTGGAAAACTGTCACGTTGTCACCTTGTAAAGTACCCCTTAATAATCAACAAATGATTCAAAATATCTTTCAAAAGAGCTCTAGAGTTTCTGCTGTGCTTCTTAACTCCCTGTGGAGAGAAAGGGAACTGAGTACATAAGTTGCCTCTGGGGATAAATAAAGTTTTAAATTATCAGTTGTAATGTAATACAAGCAATCAGGATCACTGCTAGCATTGAGGATGACGATGCGTCTTATCGTTCTATATTTCTTAGCCTTGGGCTAGTGGATTATAATCCTCCTCTCAGGGGATACACATTTTTCAGAGTCATTCTTCTTGCGACTCAAAATGGATTAGTGGGATGTATGCGGATCCAAGTGCAACTGTGTGGGGTGTGGAAATGGCTTCAAGTGCTCCCATGGAGGCACATAAGGAGTAGGGAAACACTAAAAAAACTAAAAGAGCATTGAGTATTCAAGGTGGCAATCACAAAATAAAAAAGAACTCAGGCTTTGTAACAGTTAATATGATTACACTTTACAGAACACCCACAATATTGGCAAAATGTTTATGTTCAATTGTGACCTGATGAATTGTGTATAGTCTGATAACTGCCTTTATTGTATATGTATTGTTTTGTCATGTTTACAACATGCATTTTTGTCTCCACAACAGTGGTGATATAACACCACAGCACTCGGTTTATGTTGCAAAACATGACTTTTTGCTACCTAAAAAAGTTGAATGCCCTTGCAGCAAACTTTCCAAAGTTTAAGATTGGTTTAGAAGCAGAATATTATTGAATGGAGTTTAATTTTAATCTTAGCAGAAAAGAAGATAAGGCAGAGGAGTCACAAGTGGATAAGGCAGAGGAGTACAATACATCTAGGTTAATACATGATAAATCTATGGTTATACAAGAGAGATAAGGTGAGGACAAGATAAAAGCAGAGAGGAAGTGGAAAACTGTACAGAGAGGCTGCAAAGTAGGAGGGAGGAGAGGGAATTTGAGACATAAACATGACAGAATTTATTTTCTTTCTCCTCCTTAAAAGAGACATACTGTAGGAGATGGGAGGAGGAGGAAGAGGAGGAGGAGGAGGAGGAGGAGGAGGAGGAGGAGGAGGAGGAGGAGGAGGAGAAGGAGAAAGTAATGAAGGAATGAAACAGAAGAGAAGGAAAGAGGAAAAAGTCCTCTCATCTCTCAGTTACGCTTTGATGAAGCAAGGCAGATCCTGTGAAGCCGAGTATGATTAAAGGAGAAATGACACACACACACACATGCACACACACAGAAGACATTAATTTACAGACATATTTGTCCCCCAGCACAGGACACACACAAGTTCTCTTACAATCGTTCATGAGCAATCACATAAACACTCTTTTTCTCTCTCTCTGAGAATTAACCATAACAACTCTAATCTGTTCCTTGTAAAAGCTACTTATCTTGTACAAACTGGGACAGACAGTTTGAGGAAAAGAAAATAAATATCTGGAGTAGCGCTGTGGACAGTTTGAGAGGAGAGGGAAGAAAGAAAAGAAAAGAAAAGGAAGAGAGAGACATTGCAAGGCGAGGGAGAGGATTAGGGGAGATATAATGGGCTTTAATCCTTTTCCATTGAGAGATGGATCCAAGATCCGCGATAGGGTGTCAGTTCCAAAGAGATACAGTATTTGTCCAAGATATGAGGTACTGTGCGTTCAGACTGGATCAAGCTCAGGTAGAACAAGAATTACAGTAACAATTGTTCTGATTTTCTTTACAATAATTATGTATTAATAATAAACACAAACATTAGTGATATTCCTATTTGTGCTTCTGAATGTATATAGACAGTCATTTTAAACAACTGGAACAGCTTCTGATTTATTTTTCTCATAATCACGCTGCCTGCCACACAGTTGATATAAATAGCAGAAGACTCACTTTTGTAAAAATGTAATAATGAAGGTTACTCAATGTTTTTGCAGAATTGCAACAATCATTTCAATCCACTGATACAGCATCTACATTTAGATGACCTCTCCATATATCTATGTCAATCCTATTTGAATCATGACTAAGCATTGTTTATTCAATTCCAATGTCATTCAGACTCTAAATAGGAGCACTGAAAAACGTAGCTGTTTGGTTTTCGTAAAAAAAAAGAAAATACATTACTGTTTCCCAATTTACGGTATGGACAAAAGTGTGATATAAAGAGTGGTGCCATTACTCCTCCGAGGTTATAGGAAGTAATATGACAAACAATGTTGGGCAGATATTTCAATAGTACAAGAGAAGGATGTATAAGTTGTAGTTTTTAACAGAATTTGACACTTACAAATGGTCAACATTGACATTACTTTGACCTTCTTCTGACTTTTGAACATTTAGCAAAGCCAGTAACCACACATAACGATAATTGAATTCTGAGATGATGTCCTTTTTCAAATCTACCTGTAAATGCTCTTTGCCACGTAAAGTATTCTTTCAATTATTAGAGTCAGGAGATGATTATATAACGTGTTAGAAAGACTATAGAGGGGATGTAGCTCAGTGGTAGAGCGCATGCTTCGCATGTATGAGGTCCTGGGTTCAATCCCCAGCATCTCCAGCTCTATTTGTAATCTGGAGCTCAACATCATTGTAATCTGTGTTAAAGAGGACCTATGATGCTTTTTGACTTTTATGACCTATAAACGTTGTTATGATGATTCATAGTCATGCTTAACCATACTAAATTATCAAATAATGACTTACATGCATTTCAACGTATTCCCTGCTGACCGTCTGGGGTGTCTGTGCCGAGCACTAAACACTATTCTAGCCAGTGGAGAAGTCACGTCTTCAGAGCGGTCTAACCCTTTGTAACCCTGTGACGTCGCATGTAACCCTGCGACGTCACCACGCGGATGTTTCCATGTATGGTAATGCTGTCACTTCCCTGTTCGCGTCTGCCTCGCGTCTGCCTCGCGCCCTTATAGGTCCATGCTCGCGCTTCCCGCCACTGAAAGTGTTCCGGAAGGAAGGTAACCAATCACAACGGAGTGGGGTTTGCAGGAGGGGGGGGAGGGTAGCGGAGATGGCCGATGCACAGGCGGAGGGAGCGGAGATTGCCGAAGCACACACACTCAAGTGTTGACAGGACGTGCTGGATCGCCAAAATAAGAGAAAGAGCTTCCCGAAAATCTAGATAGTTTTTTGTGATGTGATTCGTGTCAGGTTGCTCTATAGCAGTGTAAAACAAGAAATTAAGACCAGAAAAGTAGTATAATAGGTCCTCTTCAAAGATTCACAATAATGCCTCATTTCCACCGAGTAGAGCGGGTCGGATCAGAGCGGGACAGCTCACTTTTAAGAATCTCGGTGTTGTTTCCACCGCGGACCCTACCTTTACTGGTAGGGCGGGGTTTATGACCCTACCCTTTACTGGTAGGGCGGGGTTTAGGCTGGACTGCGATATCCGCCGCCAGAATATGGGTCAAACTATAGGGTTGTGGAACAACTGTGGTCAAGCCAGCGGTCTTTCGTTTTTGCTTGGTCAAACCAGCCGCTTCTTTATTTATTCCCCCCGTGTTGTTGTGAGCACAGAGACTGCTCGGTGCAACTGATAGACAGTGAGCGAACAGCGCTGGCTACGTGACATCGTAGCAGTGGGACACAGTGTAGCCAACTGATTATTTTAATGAAGAGGAAAACACCACACAATAAACAGTGCCGCGCTCACATTTTCGCCAAAACAAGACTCTCTTCACTCTAGCCGAGGTGACTACACACGGCGGAAATGATTCTTTCCACCAACTGTGGTCAAGCCAGCGGTCTCTCGTTTTTGCTTGGTCAAACCAGCCGCTTTCTTTATTTATTCCCCCCGTGTTGTGAGCGTGTATTTAGCCTAAAACTATCTAGGCTATGGCGTAAACACAGAGAGGGCTCGGTGCAACTCAGTGAGCAAACAGTGCTGGCTGCGGCAGCTAAGTAGCAGTGGGACACGTAACTAAACCAACTGATTATTAATGACGAGGAAAAACACCAAACAATAAACAGTGCTGTGCTCACATTTTCACCAAAACACAGACTCTCTTCACTCTTGCCGAGATGAATACACATGGCGGAAATGATTCTTTCGACCAACCAATCAAATGACGGCAGCGTGTAGCTCCGCATTTTCGGTCCGCTTTCAGGCGGCTAGTACCCCTACGGAGGAGTACTGAGATCTGGAGCGGCTCAGAGCGGTTAGGTGCGCTTAAACCGTACCCTACCCAACTTTTTACAAATGAAAAGCCAAACTACCCGGACCGAACCGCTCCGATCCGACCCGCTCTACTCGGTGGAAATGAGGCATTAGATGTGGAGGAAGTAGTTTAGTGGTTAACACATACGGGATCTTCCTATGTTCAGTTCATTCCTGTGCATACTGTCACAAAGCTGCCAGCCTCTTGGAGCAGCACATTGTCTGAGCATCCTCATTGTGTTCGGGAGAATAATGTTTACCTCAAGGCTCAGGGCTAAACTAAGAAAGCAATAAAGGAGTTTATTGATGTGAGACAGATGGGTGGAGGACAGATCGATGAAAGGATAATATACCCCTTCAGAAGCAATCTCCAAAATATGAAGAAAAAAAAACATTCTGCAGATGGTGTTTAAATAGAATAACGGCTGTCTGTCAATTGGATTTTGAGAATAAATATGTAGGGAAGGTTGACTGTGTTGTCACTTGGAGAGGCATTCATAAACTAGATATATGAAATAAATGCTTTGACAGATCTGTGATGAGAAAACAAACTAAAACTGTTTGAATAAAAATGTATCAAACAATGATGATGAGGGAACACATTTATGTGGCCGTTTGAAAGGGTGGTCTTTCCGCTCATGGATTTTCGTAATACAGCACCTTTTTATGAGCCACATTCTAACGAGCCAAAAATCGCTCTACTTCACATGTATCAGGTCCTTGGTTCAATACCCAGAATCTCCACTGTTCAAAAATGCAGTAGGCACATTTAAATGTCAAGGTAAAAGCAGTCTTTCACCGGCCCTGCTAGTTGAAACCACACCTTGGTACATTCTTGCAGTCCTGCTAGGTTATAAAATACTGCAAATATATCTGGGTGCAGAAAGCCTACATGATTAGAATTGGGTTGTGAATTCTTAAGGGCGACTAAATTGGACTTTAAAACCTAAATTATTGATTTTTCGTCTGTATTTTAAACATTTAAGAAAAAACACGGTTTATGGTGTTGTCATTTGCAAATTCTAGAAAAAATAGAACTTGATTTACCAGAAGAGCTGAGAAGATGATATCTCACTTAAATTGTGAAAGTGTAGAGGGGATGTAGCTCAGTGGTAGAGCGCATGCTTTGCATGTATGAGGTCCTGGGTTCAATCCCCAGCATCTCCAATTCAGATATTTATATCCTGATTAGTACCTCAATGATGGCAACTTTAATAGACCATCAGTGGTGACGTTCTATAGCCTGGAAATCCAGACCCTGATATCTTGAACGATAGAGGGTCTGGCCACGATCATTAGTAATTTTCAACTCAAGGGGCGGCTCCTACTCGTGCATTTCATATGCCACTGCACGCAGTTGGATAGCACTACAACCAATCAGAGCAATGCACAAGGCGACGTAAGCCCCTTTCGTTTAGCGAACAGCTGTTAAACTGTTAAATTAAACGTTTGCCGTTGTCGGTCGGCAAAATAGAACATTCCACTTACTTGCTAATGAAAGATTTGAGTGCCGTCTTCCAAATCGTTAAGGGTCGAGGCCAAAGCAGTCTCAAACTCACACAACATATCCGCAGCCATCTTTGATGTTTACTATCACGGCTTCGACGTCGCATGCACGTCACTGTCGTCATCCGGTTACGTCCTCCCCAGAGCACCATATAAAGGGCTCTGGCGCGCCCATATTAGATAGAACCAATTGAAACGTGAGCCCAGATTTCTGGTCTTCTTGATAAAGCTTCAACGGAGTGTGTCCAGACCAACACGCGCAGCAAATTTAATTTGCCAGCGCCTAGTGGCAGGTCTGGGAATGCCAGGTTAGACGATCTAGCCTGGTGCTACCAGACCATCGTACTTCATTTCATTTGTACAGAAGGTCTGGCAGTGCTGTAATTGGCAAACGTTCACTCATGGAGGCGGGTGTCTGTTAAAGTTTAAAACTATTGGATCTGCCCAGTGCCACTCTGGATTAGCCAACCAATCGCATAACGTTTGGTCGTCACGTGTGTCATGAGCCGGCTTCTGGCAACTGAAACTGGAGCGCGACTTCGACGTCATCGTTCTCAGCCACTCACTCTGTTCGCTGATTGGACCGGCTGTCGAATCTCCGGCAAAACTGGGAAATGGGCTGTACACCCAGACTGACTACTGAAGGGAAAATAAAATTTGGCCGGAAGTAGGCGGGCGGGCGGAGCCAGGCTAGTGACGTTCTACAGTGTCAAAAACAATTGCTTTCAAACACAGAGACCATGCTCAACAGAAGCTTGCTTAAAGGTTATCTGTGGAGTTTTAACATCTATGAGCAGCTCAACCAGGTTTATCTCGTGCACATGCGCTTGTGTTGGACGCCACACTGTCCCGCGGGTGCTTTCCCACTATTCAACAAATCAACAGGTGACACTCGTGCACCAAAAGACACAAAGTAAAACACACCAACAAAATGTAATGAAAATATAAACGTTTGTCTGTTTACAAGGAAACTTTCCTCTAAGGATGGTGTACTGTATGCTAAAAAATGAACTGAGACAGCCATCCATGAGAGGGCAGCATATCATATACACATGAGCTGAATCCAATTATTTAGGCATACACATGCTGCTTTGAATTGCAAGGTTCAGAAAAATGCCTAAATGTTTATTTTAGAATATCAGATAATATATGTCCTGCTAGCTAATGGCCAGTTAAGCGAAGTGTCTTCTCCACTCAGTTGTTTGTTGATGCAACTCTAACTTAACTTTAAACAGAAGTTTAGAACTTTAGAACAGAACAGATCAGAACACTTTTAAAGAAATATTTTGAAGATGACAGTTACCACCATCATTTATAAAATACCAAATGATTACATTTTCTGCAAAGGAATGGTGTCACGTTCCATCACAGGAGTTTAATAGCAATGTGACATGATCTTTCCAGAGAGAAACGTTTCGATAGAAACGTCTATATGGTGGAACAAGTCTGTAGCAGAGAAATCATTCATATGCAAACTCCTACTGTGATTTCCCGGACATTCACACCATTTATAGACTCAGAGATATGTTGCTTGCAACAAAGGCTGCATTCCTCCAGCAGCAGCCTGTTTCTGCTTCACAGCCGACCCAGTGCAGTTATGAAACACTGTAAAGAAGTCACTGTGCGCCTTGACAAACACATTTTTTGCACCAAGTTTGCCACAGTCCCTCTGTAACTCTTAACATATCGGCTGTTGTGTTAACTCTACACGCAGACACCATGTATACAGTATGTTATATAATTGCATACATCAAGAATTATGCAATTATACTAACTGTATACGGAGAATCAGGATCCCCACATCTGCACAAGAAATGCAACATGCCACAGGGAAAATGAACCTACTCAACATACACGGGTAACATACTTATACATACAGTACATATCGGTGATGCAAGACCAAAAATACACATAAATAAAGACCTGTTTTTTCTCCTTATCCCGCAGAATATTCAATTCTCTCTTGATTGTGTAAATGATGAATTATAGATCATGAGGACATCCATTCTGTAAGAGTTTTTAAAGAAAACACTCTGCCGCTGAAAATCAATACATCTTAAATTAATCACCCTAATCATTCATTATCCGTACAATATGACCCTCTGACTCCCTCTCCCTTTATAATTAACGGTGCAACCAGCTACTTTATGTGGTGATGCGTCAAATGCTGTCCATGCCTTGGCTATCATTCCAAAAAAGCTCAACTTCAAACATGCGCTGATGTTCCTGCAAAGATTCAAAGTAGACAGCTGAGTTCTTCCTACCTTGCCGATAAATACTGTGAACAATACCAAACACCTAAAACTCCTTTGTGCATGACTTTAGACTTGAGTATTCTTACCCAATCATAAAGTTGGTGTCAGGCCCAAGTACTCATATTACAGCTTTCATTTTATTTATTTGAAAAAATAAAAATAAAATAAAAATAAATTCAGATATGCTGTACAGGGGATGTAGCTCAGTGTTAGAGCGCGTGCTTCGCATGTATGAGGTCCTGGGTTCAATCTCCAGCATCTCCACTATGTATTAATAGAGGAACAGGATTGGGCTGTGTAAACCTTTGATACACTGTTCAGCATATCAACTATTTAGTTGTATCCTTCTGCTACCTCATGAAGAATATGAAATAGGCTGAGATGAAGTAAAGTTGACGCTTGATATCAGATGTTAGAGCTCCTCTCAATTTCTGAAAGAATTATGTAAATCAAATTCTTGTCTAGCTTACTGTCAGAGGCCGACATTAAAAAAGCTGCAACTCAAGGGAGAAAGGCCCAGGTGTTCATGGGAAACCGTCAGGCGAAGTAATCTATCACTGTAGCCGCTCCAGACGGTGTATATGTGGATGGGTGTTTCTGTGTGTGTGCATCGCTGTCTTTCCCAGTGGGAGTCCTATTGTGCTGAAGATGACTTCGCAAAAATAATACTTCTGAGTCCCAATGCAGATGCTTCTTTTTTAACTTGTGATTCTGTCTTGAGAGTAAATCTAAATTTTTTCTGGTTCTCTCTTCTCCCTCTCTTCTCCATAGTTTTCTCATCCTTGTCCTCTCTTTGCACTCAGGCTGTCTGTCATGGAACATCAGTTCTCGTGGCACTGCTCTCTGCTCCCTTGTCCCTGCCTCATCCAGACAACTGAATATCGTCTCCTGGGATATTCAACCTCTCCTCTTTCTTCCTCTCTCCCTAGTTTGCATGATATGCTACCCTTTCTATTGTATGCTGTACAGATTGTACAGGAACATTTTGTAAAATTAGACCCATGTCTAAGAGCTGTAAAACGTTTGATACACTTTTAGAAAATTACACAAATTTTACCAAGATTTTAAATAACGATTTGGAAATCAAGTCTGTATGGAAACTGTCTATGTGAAACAGATTGCACCTGCACACAAAAACCTCTATATGGAGATGTGTCACATACACACAAACACAGCAGGAGCAGACAGAGGGATTTGGGAAGCTAGATAAGCATCCATATATCTCCAGTCTGAAAGGAGGAATGTATTAAACTGCCACGTCTGGCAGCTATGTCCTTTGGTGTGCAGAATAAATGATGGACCCAATTTACCCATCGTATTTTCTGCTCCACACTTGCAGCTAGCACTTCCCCTGCCTCTGAATTGTCTGTATCAGAGAGTTTGAGTTACTCAGAAACAACAGCCAACTGGTTAGCCCCTTAGCTTGTAGTAACAACCTTTACATATACAGTATGTCAGCGACATGTACGTTCTTTAGCTTCCATTAGTGAAATACATTGCAGCTGTTTGGAAAGATCTCCACAGATCAGTTATTCTGCATGCAGTGATTTGTATGGTGAAAACCTGACAGCAGTCTCATGAGTGTGGGTCAAATAAAGGGTGAATGTGCCATGTTAGACATGCATCTGCCATCTGAGAGGGCTACCATATCGATTAAAAAATTAATTGAAAGGAGGGGATGTAGCTCAGTGGTAGAGCGCATGCTTCGCATGTATGAGGTCCTGGGTTCAATCCCCAGCATCTCCATTTAAGGTAATACTTTAAAAAAAAGTCTTGGGGGCACCTTTAGCTCAGTTGGTAAGGCGTCCCCCTCCCGGGCCGGGCCCAGCAGCAGACCCGGGTTCGATTCCCACCCGTGGTCGTTCTCTGCATGTCACTCCCCTCTCTGCCCCATTTCACCTCTGTCTCTCTGCACTATCAATAAAGCATAAAAAATGCCCAAAAAATATCTAATAAAAAAAGAAAAAAAAAAGTCTTGCAGTAAATGAAGTTACTCTCATACAAGTCCTTTAACAATGGACTGCATTTGTCCCAATAATATGTGACAAGTTTAATTTCACTCCACGCTGCAGAGTTGCATCCAATAGTAAGTAACACAATGGATGGAGACTTGTTTGGATGGTCTCTAGGAGACAGACTCTGCTGTAGCTAAGTCAAAGCACACAAAAATCTCCATAAATCCATAGGTGTGGCAACTCAAAAGATATTCGGATTAGAGCCAGCACTTCAGCCTTAAGTGAGGTCTCCATGGCCTCAGTTAGACAAGGGTCAGCTGGCATCTACACACCCACTGCTACTGCTATCAACCTCTGTTCCTGCCTGGTCTTCATTTGAGTCTTCAGTCAAATCCTCTCTTTATTTTTGTATTACACCCCTCCTACATCGACATTTCTTTCTCTCTCTCTCTCTCTCTCCCTCTCTGTGTCTCTCTCTGCTCCAACACAATGTTTTTCTCTGTGAAAAGACAGGCGTTGTTCCCTCCCTAATCTCTCTTCTGGCTCTACTCCTTCACCTCTAAGTCCATCTCTCCTTTTGTCCCTGCGGTCTGAGCACGGTTGCAGACGCCAGTAAAGCAAACAGCTGTGAAGTGACTACATTTAATAAACTGCATCAACAGAACACGCTGAGGGGTCAACAGAGACCAAATACAGTGTCAACCCTGAATTATATGATCACTTCTCTGGGACATTCTGTAACAATCTTGCATTCCCTTTTGACCAGAACAATGTTATTTTGAATATGCTGCATTGCATCATTTCCTCTACTTTTACCAAAGTCTGAACTCAATGTCATCGTGGGAAATAGTAAAAGAAAGACTAATCTAAACTGTCTGGAGGAGCCACATCCCTATGAAATGCCTAGTGATAAAAGCAAGAACTTATTCAACAAACATTATGAAACAGCCACGTACATGCTTCAAGTCGAAAAAGATTTTTGGAAATGTACATTTAAATATGGAGATCATGAAAATAATCATATGGAGAAACTTGTTTGGGCACTTTTGCGTTGATAAACACACAGATACACCGAGGTATCATGTCTGTATCTCATATCATATTCTCACTTAATTGTACGTAGATCTGTGAGGTCCCCCCTCCCGTCTCTGTCTCACTCTGCTCCTCTCGCTCTTTGACCCATTTCTCTCTATCTTCTCCAGGGTGTTCTGTACTGTACAATTACAGAACAGGCCGGGGATTCAAGGATACACTGGTTGAGTTTCAACAAAAACAGGATGCTTATCAAGGCGTTGGCCTTTGCACACACTCACACTCACGTTTGTACTTTCATACTTGTAGGAACGCTTACTGACATAAAGCATTTCCTCGCCCGGGTCGCCCCTAACCTTAACCATCTAAACTACATGCTTAAACTCAGTTTAACCCCGAACCCAAGTCTTAACCCTTAAAAAGCACTTTATAGAAGTGAGAATCAACAAAAATGTCCACGCTTTCTAATGTCCTCAATCTCAAGGTGTAAAACTCAAATTTGTCCGCACAAAGACAGAAAAAAATATCCACACACTACACAGACCTCATAGTTGTGCTGCAAAGCATCTCAGTCACAAATGCAAACACAAAAGTTTGCGGCTTGAGCAAAATAGGTGTCTTGAAGAAAGAGACATTTGCATAAGTGTCCTCTTACTGATCTTTCTATCAAGCAGCTGCCAGGTACTGTGTGTCTGTTCAATAATATGTTTTTATTACCGTTATGCAAAAACCCTCTCCTTTTTCTTTGACACATTTTTCAATCTATGAGCTAGTGTAAGTGAGTGACTATGACAGACAGAGAGAGAGAGAAAACAATTAGTTGTCTTTCAAAATAAAAAATGGATACTCCACCCAATTCCCATTATATACTGCACTCTGTGGACTGAAACACACACACACACACACACACACACACACACAAACACACACACACACACACACACACACACACACACACACACACACACACACACACACACTCACACTAAAATAAATAGTCTGGTGTGAAATGGGGTTAGGTTTTTTTTTACTGCAATCTCCACCTCTCCTTGAGCATTCCAGCCCAGCATCTTACACACTGACACGATTAAGATTCCACAATGCTCCCAGATTCCAGAGTATTCCAAAAACAAACACTGCTTTCTAAATGTTAGCATACTACGTTTGGTTTTTCATCCCTTTTCAACATCAAAATGACTGTATGCATTACAAATTGAAAGAATAAACTGTACAACAAGCTTGTTATATCCCACAGCCGATCAGTTCTGCTACATAATATCTATATTATCATATCTATTTCAGGAACTTTGCAAGCATCCAGAAAGCCTATGTAGAATTCATACAGGCTAGACAGATACACTTCTTGTCTTCTATTTAGCCTGCCTCAGTTTTCAGTCAATTGAACACTGAGGTCAGTCTAGCACTTGGATACAGTGCAAACCCCATTCCCTTTTCTGTGTAAGCCGAATTTTACAGAACTTCATCCAAAATGTTTGGGGTTTGACTCACAGACTTAAACATCATTACAGGGTAAATTCAGGGAGCTGGTTTTATACAAAAACACTGTGTGGTCCCATTTTTAAGGAGGTGTCTCAAAGTGTGTATTTTCACAAGCCAATATGTATCACAGAGAAGTAAACTGTGTAACACTGTTATATTATTTTTCATGTTTTCTCAAGTATTTGAGTTAAAACATTTTGTAATCATTAGGAAACTGTAGACGCATATTGAAACTGAAACTGGGGTACAAGTCAAGAACACCCATCCTTTCTGTGAAACAGACTAAGTCAAAAAAAATCTGCTCTCTGAGACCCTCCCAAAAGCAATGGCAACTAGGGGTGTGAACGTTTACAAAAATGTCTAAACGGTTACACGGCTGTACATTTTTCGTGCACACGTTTAACCGTTTGATATGGGGCGGGGTCTACATAATTTTTATTTTTTGCCGATGCTATGGAGTGACAGTGTGCAGTGAGAAAGTCAGGCAGACAGATAGACAAAGGCAGAGAGGCCTTTATTTCATTATTTTGCTTTTTGACTTCGAAGTGATTATAACTGCCTAGTGATCATCTGTCATTGGACTGACTCCTGCTGTCGGGGCCGTTGTCGGCTCGCAGCGGAACAGCTGATCGGACCAGCTGTTTGAGACAGAGATGAAAAAGAAAGTGAAACTGAAGGTGGACTGGAGCAGTTAAATAGTTCAATGAATAATTTTTGTAACCAAACACAATAATGTATTGTGTAATCTGCTTTAGTAGCCTACAGTAGCTCACATCGCCTACCACTCCTTGAATTTTTTTTTTCAAAACTTAAAAAAAAGTTTTTTGTTTATTGATTTTTCTAAACGGTTATGATTTACCAAACGGTTACACGTGCACACATGTACACGTGAACACCCCTAATGGAAACCAAAATCACGGCGTATGAAGATGTTAGTTAGTTACGATCATGTTTTTTCCACTGTGGTAAAAAGCACTTAAAATAAAGCCGTTTTATGTGGGACACCAGTGGTGTAGCAGTAGCACCACTGGTGTTGACGTGATGAAGAGGGCGTAGGCCGTAGTATCAAAGAGCTCCATTTCAAAACACTAAGTGCTATAAACATTTGGAGACAGTGCAGAGGAACGCTGTGATCTTGTCCCAGTGGTATCACAGCAGCTAAAAGAGTGTCGACCTCACTATCATCAAACTATAGTTATGACATAACCGTGTCTCCAAGGCTCCATTCCAAACATTTTTTAGTGGATGGTGTTGCTTTTTTTTTATTAGACACTAACACAGAGAGAGAGAGAGAGAGAGAGAGAGAGAGAGAGAGAGAGAGAGAGAGAGAGAGAGAGAGACAGACAAAAAATCATTGCTCATATTGATCGATAAATACAATAAATACTAAAGGAGGGAAGCTGCCTCAGGGACAGTCAGAGCGCACGGACACACACGCACGCACGCACGCACGCACGCACGCACGCACGCACGCACACACACACACACACACACACACACACACAAACATCATACAATTTCCCCCTCTCCGCATCAACTGATGTTTCAAAACGTACATTCACTCTAGTATTGTACCTTTTTACCCCTCAAAATGAAGCCAAGTCTACTTGTAAACTGTCATTACAGGACATTGCCTCATTGTGGATGTGGGTTGTGAGCAGTTCAACTAAAGCTCTGTCTCCCTTCATTTCAGTTATACCCATAGAAGGAAAGAATAAGAGGAGCTGTAAAAGATATAGACCTATCAGTGAAATAAAAACAGACTATAAACTGTATACCGCCAAAGGGGATGGAAACTGCAATGCTTTTGTTAATAGATGAGGATTAAACAAGATATATAAAACAGTAAATATAAGAAGAGCCCTACAAACTATTGCACAGGTTAAAAAGGAAAAAGTTAGCTCTATTATTCTCATTTTAAATGCTGAAAGAGCTTTTGATTCGGTGGGAATTCAAGCAACACTACAGACAATGTGAAATATCGAGAGTTGGACACTGAAATAACTGAAAACACGTGGCGGACTGAGATACAGTTGTCCTCCATCAACTCCCAAAACGGCAGAGACTACCGTTTTTTATCACTCCCAAACTCAAGTTTAAACAAACTAGCACTCAGCTACAGTATTCTCCTGGAACAAATGTGAAGGAATCATGGTTGATCTGGTCCTTCTGTTCAGACTCAAAGGAAGTAGCAACAATCATCTAAAAAACGCTGGGTTTTAGTATCAGTACAACCTTCACTTTTCCTCTAACTTGGACATATCCCTGATGGGCTAAATAAAGATGATACCTATTTCCTAATCATCTTGCAGTCACTCAGTAAAAAAGGCCATTAGTACTGTTCATAAGGAAAAAAGTTTCCTTCTAGGATTGTTTCCCAGTTTTTCCCAGTCAATGTATGTCTTTCTTATTTCTGTAATTATGTTGTGATCCCTGAGATGTTCTATGGGGCCCCTTTAGGGAGCCCCATAGAAAATCTTTTGGCTTAAAAGACAGGGCACTATAGAACATAAAAGCAGCAGAAAACTGGAAACCATCTGCTTTTATCAACAAAAATCTGTTCTCAACACCCTTGTGGTCATTCTTCGTCCATGTTCTCTGCTTTCATTTAGTTTGGTTGATATAATTAACAGGATTTACAACTTACAGCTTTGATGTCAAGGATAACGCTACAAAGTCCAGAACTTATTTCCATTGTGGTTCCTCATAGTTGGCTTCTATCGCCGTGTTCAATTCACAAGTGGCACCCCATTTCCAAGAAGATATATATTTTACCACGACCAAGCAGGTCTGTTTTTGAGAGGCATGCCAAAGCAAGAATGACTCAGATGTGAACAAGGTCTAGGTTTAATGGGGTGAACTGGGGCAAATCCATAACATTTCCCTATGGATAAGACGTAAAAATAACAGCGAGAGGTTGATGACAACAAGCACGACAAGGTTACATAACGGTGTCAGGTGGGTTAAAACTCACAGCATCATTAGTGTGTTTCCAACATCTCAAGCACTTTGAGAAACTATTTCAGTCACTCTCTCTACTGATACAGATAACTAGTTATCCCAATGGAATAAATATTTCATATGGTTCGTAAATATATTTTTACCACACCCCTCTCTCTCTCTTACACTTGCTCTCATTTTTTCTCCCATCCCCTCCCCTCCTGGCTGTATGTCTTTCTCCAACTTTCTATTTCTCTTAGTCTCCTCTTTTCCACGCCTTCATTCCTATCCAATCCTCACTGCACTCTCTACTTACCCTGACCGCAGCAGTTAAACCTTCATGTAATTACAAAGATGACATATCATTACGAAATTAGTCTCACTCAGAGGAATGGCAAATGTTTGGACTGTAGCTATAAATTGCGACCTGAGTGTGCTACACACCTCCACTGAGGATAATTAAGAAAGCGAAGGAGTAAAGAATGTGGAGGACAAAGGGGAGTAGTTGTTCACGAGCGAGATAAAAAGCCTCCTTCAAGTTGTGACTTAAAGCTGTACTTTTCATCTAGTTAATGTTGTGTTAAGTTACTATCTATTAAAGAGTGAGTTAAAACAATGGTGATTGAGCACATGACCCATTGATAAAAGCTCTTGTATTTGCAGCTTTTAACTCATGTACTGTAAACTAGCAGTGTGAGTGTGTTTGCATGTGCTGTATTTTTGTTTCCTACCTTCAGACTCAATGTGTTCCTCCTCAGGTGGGGGGTTCTCCTGGCCCCAGTCTGCCTCATTTTCAATCTGCACCACCAGGAGCCGCTTCAGTGACGCCAGGTCAGCGTCTTTGAGCCCCATCTCCAACTGGCGAACGACGCTCCGCCCCGGCTGGGTGGTCACCACAGTAGCCTACGAATGTAGCGACACAAAATATTATGAGAGGCCTCACCTGGAACAAAAAGCCCTCAAAGGATCCTAACTCAAATAAAAAATATGTTACGGTGACAGGCCTAAAGAGTTGAAAAAAGGGACCCATAAAAAGCTTCTGAATTGTAACAGCTGGCTTTATGAAAGATAGAGTTTGTGTTCTTTAAAGTTGTTATATATTCTATATCTTTTTATATATATATAGGCTATATATACAGTATATTTTTATATCTATATAATTGTATAATTTTTATTATATCTATAGAATTAATGAAGAATTCTGCAGTAGATTTGCATGAAATGACAACATCATAAAATAAAGTCTTGTCTTGTGATGTAAATAGATGAAATCAGTTTTTTGTGGCATTTATAGGCTTAATGAGGGGAAAGCAGATAAACTAATGTTAGACTGATGGTGCACGTCCAACTGAATCACATTAACAGTGGCATTAAAAGATGATTACTGATTAGATTATCGATGAATTATGCTGTCTGCTGCCTGCTGGTTGGCCAAAAGTAATATGCCGCTGAACACAGCATGGAGCTAGACACATACACACACATGAATGCTAGAAGCATATGGATGAAAACGTGCATTTTATAAGTGGATCAGCAACACACAGACAGACAAGCATATGTCCCTGCTTAGTGTATCTCTGTCTCCTAATAGTGCTATTCATATCTGTTGCTGTCGGAATACAGTGGGTCTTAGTGTTATCATCTGTCCAGAGCCTTCTAATGAATCTGCTTGGATCGGAGAAATCCTCGTCAACAGCCCAAAGCTGTGTGCACAGAGGACATGTTGTTCAAATGTAACAAGAACAGTGGCTCTTTTCTCATTTCGCTCGCCATATGTCCAACATTTAAATAAAATACAAAATACAGTATATAGTATTCCAATCACCCTAAACAGTATTTTGCTGACATGATCTAAAATGTTGTATTAGAGTCTCAAATATTGGGCCTAAAGCATGCACAGAATGTAAACTAGATTTTAATCATATTAAAAAATAGGAATTGTTCTTTTAAATATGCTAACTATAGTATTTTATTTAATGTCAACAATTCAATGGACTGAACACAAGTGGACTCAAAAGGAAAATGTTTTAAATACGTTATGCACTCAACTCAACTGCTGCTTAAAGGTGATAGCTTGGTTATTCTGGCAGAAAGGCACTGAAAACTACTGGAGCTTTACCCATATTTACAACTCTTCATATACAGATGGCTCAGCAGCAGAAGACTGGAGGCTGCATTTGAAATATGCACACGTTGGTTTTATGTGGAATGTCTGATTTAAGATGTGAGTAGTTCTCAGCTACTAAAATGGAATGTTAACAAAGAATGTTTTAAGCTCTTAATGATGTAAATTAGTCTCCTTATCCAATAAGTTTTTGCAGCTGTTAAATGCATTGAAATGGACCTGAAGAGAGATCATTTAACACATATAAGTGTGGCCTCTGCCCCACATTAACATGAAGTACAGGGCTTGAATATCAAAGGCGTCTTTTCAGTCTGAGCTAGTCTGCAGCTGAAGAGACACTCCTTCATAATGGATCTGGAGAGATTCGGATTCAGATTCAGAATTGGACCAATACTTATTGGAAATTATATACAATAACGTTGTGCAAACAAAGAGGATAGTGTATGTTATGATGGAATTTGTCTAATTCCAAGCTCAGACAGATCCTGGTTTTACCCGCTAAAGGATTTGATGTCTCTGCAATCAAAGGATATAGAGAGGGGATGTAGCTCAGTGGTAGAGCGCATGCTTTGCATGTATGAGGTCCTGGGTTCAATCCCCAGCATCTCCAAATCTTGTGCAAAAATCATTTACCACGAATTAAGATGCAACATATTAAAACATAAAGATTTACTAAAATAACACAAAGGTTATTATGGAGAGCAGGAAAGGAAGTACAGAGCTCTTACATGGCACAGCTATCATGCTGTGTCTTTCACCATCAAGACACAAAAAATTATTCAGTCAGGCTATTGAACAAGAGGATGTAGCCCATGGTGGAGCTAATGCATGAGGTTCTGGGTTCAATCCCCAAAATATCCATTTCTTATTACTCTATGCAGAAGAAGGGTTCAGAAATTGACAGGTAATCACCGTTGAAGAACTGTTTCACTTATGAATATGAAGCTTTGTCACATTGACATTATTTAAAAACTAGGAGCAGAATAGAATACAGGTCATTGTAAACAAGGACTTACGTAATGGTAAGCACTCTACCCGGTGAGCCACCGGGGTGCTCCTCATCAAATCATATCAATAATTGTATTCATTAACAGTTCTAACACAGCACAGGTGATCCCATAGCTGAACAGAGGTTTAACCGGCAAAGACTCAGATGGATCAAATGTTGTATATATTTGTTACTCGTCAAAATTTAACAACAAAGGAAAGTTTCAGGACGTTTTCTAACTGTTAAAATGATACCAATTGATAGAAATCTTTACAAAAATGACCTGACAGTAGTGCACATTGTTTACACAGCCAGGTTATTTTTGTGGACCTTTTGATATTTTTTATTCTTTAGATTTTTTAAAACCAAGGGGATGTAGCTCAGTGGTAGAGCGCGTGCTTCGCATGTATGAGGTCCTGGATTCAATCCCCAGCATCTCCACTCCAAGGGCTTCCTCAAACCTGTAATAAGGGGACCGTGAACCCTAATGAGGGAGTAATATTGTGCAGGCCTATGACAAGCTTGTTTAGGAGCTAGATAACCTGAGATGCATGTCTTACTGAAGGCCATCAGGATGCTTCATATGTCTGTAGCTCTCTGTTTTAATTGGTTTCTGTACAGATTTCTTGTGAGCTGTAGCATGAATCTTTCTTGTTGAGCATATACTGTATATAGGGTCTATCTATGCTCACCTCCATATAAGGGTGGTTGTTGGCCTGGTTCCCAGTACTGGTGTGTCTTGTGTACTGTTTAAACTGCTGCATGCTGTCCAGCACTGCCTGTCGCAGCAGCTCGCCTCCTCTGGCCACTCCTCTGACGCAACCATCTCCTGGAATAGACCTCAGCTCCTCCACACAGGAACGCAGCCTGGCCAGGTTACCACGCACCTGCTTAAAGGGTAAAGAGGCACAGAGAAGAAAAGGGGCAAAAAAGGGACGGACAATGTGTGTGACGGAAAGCAACAAAGGGAAAGAGGGATGAGGGAGGAGGAACAGGAAAAAGCAATAATGGTTCTTATAAACACTATCATCTATCTTACCACAAATGGCAGCAGACATTCCTGCTGCTTGCTGATGGCATACAAGCTGAGTAGAGGTACCCTACAGGGTCCCTCCAGACTGCAGGCCAGAGACAGGAAGTTGTCCAGGGCCTCACAGATCACCGTACAGGTCTCTGACCACCTGGGAGGCAGCGTCTCCACGATCAGCACCCTGGCCGGTTGCCGGGGAAACGAGGAGGACCAGTAGACCATATTCCCAGAGTTGGAGGAACCCGTCGGCCTCTTCCTGTTGTCCATGGACATCTGAAAAGCAATAAATGCCAAGAGATGAGAAAAGGCGAACAAAAGCTTTTAAAGGAAGGAACATTACATCCCACTGAAGATGTGAATGGTGCGTTTGAGGTAACCATGTCATGGTTTGTGCTGAGAGTGAGATAAAAATTCTAATTTGCATATAAAATTGAACTCCTCAAGTATCTGAAACCTGAGTAAGCAAACATGCAAAAATATGCAAAAATATATGAAGACCAAGACGAGGAAAACAAGTAATTACCAAAATGCCCGGTAATGATAGTCAGCTCATGCAGTCAACAACATTAAAGCACATTAGCCTCAGTCATAATCAAGAGCCTTAAGTAGGACTGTAAATAGAAGAGGAATAAATAGGCTAGGGTGAGCATTATGTAAGAATGTAGGTTATACATGGCTGGTTATCACATAACTCCGGGGCTATGCAGGACTTTTGCTGGTGCTTACATGAAAAAGTGACAACTGTTGTAGCTTTTTTCAACCAATGACTGGAAGTAAAACAATTTAATGGCTAAAAATGAGACATTTTGAAGGCAGGAATTTCTAGTGGAACTACACTGTAAGGCAGACAACATAATACACCATTTGCTGCTAATTCTCCCTGGAGTGGGCAAGTTAACTAAGAGTTTATTATACACAGCAGGTCCTCACTTTGCGCTGAATGAATAAAGATTGTTAATGTGTTGTCTATAATTAGAATCGACTTACAGTATAAAGGACATTCCAGCTAAATGCTAAACTTGCACTACAGCTGTCAAAAGTCCACCAAAAAGGAATGTTCAGCCTTACAGCGTTAGGATACAAGGACTGGACTATAACAGAAAGAATGATTCAAGTGGGAAAATGGGTCATAGGCATAGAAGCACAAATTAACACTGAATGGAAAAATAGAACTTAAACGACAGAGTTATAATGTAATAGAGTGATAATGTTGCATTAATGTTAATATGGGCTGCCACTTGATATTTTGATTATCGATTACTTTTTCATTTGATGCATCATCTGTGTTTCTAAGTTGGGTAATAATAGTGAAATGTTTTTATTTTCCAAGTCACCAAGGCACAATCCTCCGATTCATACGCCGGAATAAGCAAATGTTTGGTTCTTCTGCTTGAAAAATTACAAATTATTATTCAACTATTAAAATTGTTAGCGATACATTTTTGTCAATTGGTAAATGGAGTTAAACAATTCTTAATGTAGTACTCCTTTGCATTAAAAAAAAAAAGATCTGACAGATAACAGCCAATAGATGGAAAGGGCAGAGGGTCATAGAGGATGTGGCGACGGATTGAAAGGGGAAAAACCCTCACGCTTCACAAATCCAATCACAACGTCTAAAACTCAGTCATTACGTGATATATGTCCCGTGTGAATCCGTCTTTATGTTTCTGGTCACAGGCATCATCATTACTGAAGGGAAACCCCTAATTTAGCAACATCAATGACTCCATTACTCTGACACACATCAATAGAAGTAGTCCTTTCATTTCCACACCTAAGTGGGCGAGAACAGACAGGAGGAGTGTGAAGAAACAAGGCACTGATTACACTCCAATTTCAACAAGACCATGGTAGAAGCTGTGCGGGATTTTTCTGTTATTTTACCAAATTTTCTTTGAGGATCGATTCATAGCGGCAAACCAGAATATTAATATACTTGTCTTTCTTTGTTACCTTTTTTCTATTTCCTCTCAGATCCAGGAAGCAGAAGGGATTAGCTGAGACTTTTTCGGAGAAGCAGGCAACACACCTGAGTGACAAACACACACACACACACGCACACACAAACAGTCATAAAGGCTTTTTGAAGCCCACAATGGAGCTAGACATAACCACATCCTATGGAAAATACCCGAAGGCTTGCGCTACTCTCATCAGAGTAAAAGCCATCGACAGGACTAATCCCTTCAGATCGAAAGCTGAGCTCTGAGCACTCTTTATCATCCGAGCTCTTAAACCCACTGTCCTGAAATGCTGCTCTGTTCTGATCTTCAGAGACAAGGGGGCTACTCTGTTGGTAATAAAGGGCATATTGTGTGAAAGTGTGTTTGCCGTTTGATCTTCTGCCTTTCTCATCTCTCTCTGACTCAATTCTCCTCTTTTAAACCGAATTCTATATTTTACAGTAAACATAAATGCAATGAGATTCAGTTTAACAGCTTCATAACATTTTCGTTTCTTTTTCACCTGTATGGGATTGGTGTCAGTTTAGGTACATTTATTCAACCACATAAATGCTTCAAATAGACAATAAAAAATATACAGAATGTGAATTTTCTAATTCTTTCTTCTACTTTTTCTGAGGTACGTATGTGATGAGCCATGTTGGCAATGTTTATAGGCCAAATTGACTTTTTGGAAAGATGACAAAGTACATTGACAGTGTGTCGAAATAAATGGAAAAGAGCAGTCAGACCACAGCCACAACAAAATAACAGTTGGCTGGCAAGAAATAAAACTAACTTCATTGACCTTTTTATTCTATTGTTTTTTTTTCAGTAAACATTAGCTAACTTAAGAAACATTATAGCCACCTTTAGCTAGCCGTTACCTTTGCTAGGTCAAGTTCCGCTTCCTCAGTTGGCCTCAGCTGGAATAGTTTCCATAAAAGCAGTAAATATTGGATATTCACTAAACTATGAGCCGAAAGACTTCTCAAGTGAACAAAATGTTAACAGCTAACTAAATAAATAGCTAGTAGTAGTCTAACGCTAACTAACAGTGGGGGAATTACCATGTCACGACGTATTAGCGAATAACCTGAAACAAAGTAGATGCACGCGCAGGTTCTTCTGACTTCGCGCTGTCAGCTCAGTGGCGCGAGCGAACCAAAGATTGTCTATTTTGGTAAGATGAATTAGGCTACTCAACACAATGAAAAAAATAATCGTTCGTATCGCATTAAACACGCTGAAACTTTCTGTTTTATTTTGATTCACTACAGCTTAGTTGTGAATGTTGAGTGGTACATTTATCGGACTGACCTGGAAGTAAAGTAGCGTATTTTATATATATAGGCTACATAATAGCCCACAGATAATAGCCTCGTTTGAGTAGGAGCCGTCTTGCTCTTGCTGAGCGCACAGCAAAAATGCTGCAAAAATGCTGTGCGCTCAGCAAGACGCGCGTCATAATTGCGCAGCTCTGAGCCAGATGGCTCCTACTCAAACGAGGCTATTTTCCAGTTCTACAATCTCACCTGGTCACGCTATTTATTCAGATTATGAGTGAAGTGAGAAGTTTGGAACTTTTCTTCTTTTCTTTTGCTCTTGTTTTTGTTTAAGGTTCAGTAAGCAGAATGGTCAGTGTAGCTAACTTCCTGTCAGTGACTGCAGTTAGCAGTCCCCTCCCTCGTCCCTACGTCACCACATTAATGCACTGCAGTCTTCAAGCAGCGAGTTATCTAGCATCATCTCAGATCCATAAGTGTGATAAAACATGATAAAAACCATCAAAACAGACATTGGGAAGGATTTGTACCTGCTCCGCCATTGTAGGCGCATACACATTCACCCATATGTTGCTCTGGCGTGCAACCGCAGTGAGACCATGAGTGAGACGGGTGTCGGTTTGTACCGTTGTCTCTTATGAATGGATACAAATTTCGGTATCCTCCAACAAGTTTAATTGCCGATTACATACGGAGGAGTTGATTGAGAGATCGGCTTTATGAAATGCGCACATTATGTAAGTGATCGCTGTATGAATAAAGAGCGATTTAACACTTCTATTTATATAAATAAACTGCTTACTTCACCTTTAATGATGTTGCTCTGGTCCTCCTATATCCCGGGAACCAAGATACATAAACATATGGCCTATTTATGACAGGCCGGAACATCCTTTGTTTCCACACACAACAGTGCTGAATCAAATTCTAATCTGCTTCACTGTAAATACACTAAAGATTTTGTCCAAAGCTAGAATCAACAAAAACTGAAAGTTCTTTGTAGCCACTTTAAATAAATCATTAGTTGCTGTCCTATTTCAGTGTTTCATTTATTGAAGGAATTCAATTAAAAACAGGCAGATAAGGGCAAACCACGTGCTTTTAGAAAATAATTGTGATTGCACTGGAGAGTTATTCACCCAGATCACCCCGAGCATGTTTTAACAAAGCTGTTTTAAATCTTTAATAGTATACACAAGGACGTTTTGAGCATTTGCTTTGTCTGTAACAGATAAACAAGCACATGAAAGCAAACGCAACAACTCAAAGTAAGCTACTGCTTCTCTCTTGATGTCTGAAAGAAAAAAAAAAAAAAAAAAAAAACTTTTTGGAAATATGAAGTTGACCTCATAACTTTTGCATGCCGTCCTGTCCTCATTCCATGTGTTTACTAGCCATTCATTATTTCTATAAGAAGGGAAAGGTACGATAAAGATGCAAGGAGTTGGAGCTGGCAAAAACGCAATGTATGATTTTTGATGGATGTGTGTGTGTGTGTGTGTGTGTGTGTGTGTGTGTGTGTGTGTGTGTGTGTGTGTGTGTGTGTGTGTGTGCCTGTGTGTCTGTGGGGTGTATGAAGGGTTTTTTGTAAAGTGCTGTGGTCCATGTAAGAGGCTTTGGTGAACGCTGGTTTGGCTGACTGATGTTAAGTCACAAAGCTTTTTTTTTTCTTTCTCTTTCTGACTCTCTCTCTCATCTATTTCTCACACACAACCTTTAACTTTGTCGGGGTGTTTGAGATTGACATGGCCCAATGAGGAGGATGCACATCTGCTCTTGGGAGATAAGATGAGGTGTGTGTGTGTGTGTGTGTGTGTGTGTGTGTGTGTGTGTGTGTGTGTGTGTGTGTGTGTGTGTGTGTGTGTGTGTGTAAGGAGAGAAAGGAAAACTAACTTCAGCTCTAGGTACCTGGCAAAAATCCTTTCCAGATGAATTGGTGCAGAGTGAAAGTCCTGATTTGACAGCAGTGTGTGTGTGTGTGTGTGTGTGTGTGTGTGTGTGTGTGTGTGTGTGTGTGTGTGTGTGTGTGTGTGTGTGTGTGTGTGTGTGTGTGTGTGTGTGAACAGATGATCAGAGCTTAATGCCGCTGCTTGGGAGTTGGCTGAGGATTTTTCAGAACAGCAAGTTTTCTTCCCCAAATCTTATGTATAGAAGGCACTGCTGGAACCTCTCCATCTTGGCTCCCTTATTTCTTTGCTGGTTAAAATTTTCACACACACCTGCTTCCTCATACAGATCTTCTCTTTCTTTCATATACTGTCCAATCACTCCCCCTCCTCTACAGCCCCCCTAGCTGTCAGTGCTTGATGTTTTAATTTGTATCTCTATGTATATTCTGTGCATGAGATTAACAGTGGTGGTTTGCATTTCATCATGAGGATCTTCCACTGAGTCGGATGTTGAGCTCTCACACTTGAATGTGAAGGTCCGTGTAAGGGGATTAGGTGCACCAATATGATTGGAGCTTAACTGCTCTTATGCACAGGCACACACTCACAAACGCGCAAATACACATGTCATAAAATACGCACGTTCTTCCTAATTTAGTTTTGATGAACACAAATACTTGGAGGGCAATATGGGCTTTGCCAGAGTGTACTAATCTGCTGTGCTTTTTTGATTCACTCTGAGGGCATTGGGGTTTTGTGCTCTAGTTTCATCACTTATTTTCCACACTAGTTGCCTTTTTTTTTAGGTCCAGTGTGGTTCTTGCAACGTTTTTAACTCTTACTTTTGGATTTAGTCTGATTCGATGTGTGACTGAAGTTGAATTGGCGTGAAGTAGGCTGTGTTAAGTTGTTTGCTCTTTTGAGAACTTTATTTGTTTAATTCCTTCAGATGGGAACAGGAGCATGCAATTAAAAAAATCCCCCCAGTACGTCCTAGCAGTTTAAGTTGAAGAGCTCGGGTCAGATGGGAGTGGAAAGCAGGCAGAGGCTGCTCCTACAACATATAAATTAGTTCTAAACTCAAATAATTATTTAGGTTATTTGCTTATTAATCCCAATGAGGTGGTGATGGGTCGATTGTGATGCTTTCAGACAGAGCCATGTTAGCTGTACGATCCAACTGCTTTCAGTTTTTGTACTGAGCTAGGCATTAGCATCATATTTACAGTATACGGACATAACAGTGGAATCAGTCCATCTAGTTTTGGCATGTAAGCACATGAAGAATTTCCTCAAAAGGTCCACCTATTCCTTTAGCAGGAATAATGTGTCAGAGTTGCATGTTGAATTTGTTCAGAGAAAAAAAATAATACCCTCATCCACCCTGGTTATTGCACGTTGACTTTTACCATTGTGTATGTGCAGTAACTGTTAAAACAAAAGGCTTGTTTCAGCACGTTATCCACGTTATCGTTTTATGGAAAGAGCTGTTTTAGAGGTAAACATGGATTGCGAAAATTGCTCGTTAACAGTATCAGCACAGCACATCTCTCACGCATCCCGTCTTTTACGCAAGAGGTCGGACTTCCATTGAACCACCACTGCAGGTATTTGCATCACAAAGCGTCACAGTGCGGTTTCAGATATTTATTTTTGTTATGTTGAAACTAGATAGCACTCCTCAAGGAGACAGGTGAAGAGATTGTTCAACTTTCTGAATCAAGTCAACTGAGACTGAGAATGTGAAGACATCACAGCAGGGTGCTATGTATCTGGCTATCTGGGGTAGCTAAATTCTGCCTGACATGTTATACACAAGTGTAAACATTCACAAGGATGTAGCTAAACCACCTGAAGGCATTTACCCTGAGGAGGGGATGTAACTGACTTGAAGCTCCGTCTTACTATGTCTTCTACCTGCACTGGTATGCCTTTGTTTGAAATTCCCACATTTCAGTATAACTATTTGAGTTCATAAATGATATATTTTCGCTCCTGGCAACGGCACATTACCAACAATTTATTCAGAGGCCATTGCTTTTCCGTCTCTGTAGCAAAATTGCTTTCATTAAATTAAAATTTCCTGTACATACAAATATTTCAAGCTTTGTACCCGTAGGCAACTGCGAACCGCCATGACAAAATCACTCGATTTTTCGAGGGAGACACCACTTTGAATACGCTGGGCGACAGAAGTACAAATATGGACAAGCGACCACAATTCTGTTATTTATCGACATTTCAGAACCAATCATACTATTGTTACAGAAGATTTGTTTCGGAAGTCTGTGTGTTTGTGTTGTGGACTTAAGAGGTGGTTAATACATCAATACTTTAATCTTGGTGGGAAAAGGACCTCACTGGAATGCGTCTTTGGCTGGGTGTGCGTGTGATTGTGCATGTTTGTGCACACGTGAAGCAAGGCTTTGTGCGTGAGAACACAAAGCCAAAGCTGTTTACTGTGGCTTTTTGGGGTTTACTGCTGCCACAGATTATAGTCGAGCAGCACAGGAGCACATGTAGCTAAAAGGGTGGATGAATATAATGGTTGGTTGCCATGATGGGAGTGCTTTACAGTAAAAGGATGGGTGTAGACCCTTTATGGCTTAATGGTCTAATGTGGGGGGGGGGGGGGGGGGGGGCTTCTGCTTACCAGTATGTGACATGTAGCATGTCTTCCTCAATAGAGAGCATTAGCATCAAGATAGCTACCTGTTTCTTTGCTTAGTTGCATTCATTCAAAGTGGGGAGGGAGGTGTTCTGGTCTGTATTGGTACAAATCAGCTCAGATGGTTCCCAGACATCAGAAAGATTACTTTCCTGATCTACAAGTACCATCAGAGGCCATTAATGCTTCCTGAGTGCTGCTAAGTGCTGCCCCCATGTCTAAACAAAAGAATATAGCTCTTGGAGACGGACATAACTGAATGTTTTTTAGAGTAATGAGTAGGGGGTGGTAGGGAGGTTGCAGGGCCCAGACTTAAATAGAAACCATTAAAAATTCTTAAAATATTTACACTTAATTTAGCGTGTCCTTTATTTTATTTATATATATATTTCTTTCTTTCTTTCTTTCTTTCTTTCTTTCTTTCTTTCTTTCTTTCTTTCTTTCTTTCTTTCTTTCTTTCTTTCTTTCTTTCTTTCTTTCTTTCTTTCTTTCTTTCTTTCTTTCTTTCTTTCTTTCTTTCTTTCTTTCTAATTTAGAAACCGATTTGAGCAGGCAACAGCCTCCTACTGGAGCAATTCATTCCGCAGAGTATTCCGCCTTGCTTGCTCAGCATGTAACTGATACCATTCAAGTGCCGCTGAATGTAATCATGCATTACATATCAACGGCAATCTAATTTGTTAGAGAAAGCCTGGGGTCTCTTCCCTCTCTAATGAGATGATGGATGGAGAGTCTTTGCTGGTCTTCTGCCAGGAGCAGGAGAGGTGCCACTCCCTGATATCTTTGAGATGAACATGCAACTGATACATGATTGGCAACAGGGATACTCTCTTCCAGTCCGAACCACATCACCATCACTGTTTCCAGGCTCAGCTTAGCTTAGCATTTGTTTCATCTTGGCTGTGTGAGCTCATTCGAAAGGCGCTTTCCGTCGGCCGTGTGACAAAATCCATATAGGACACAGATTGTCTATCAGGCTACAGAAGCTCCTGATGATCCTGTGACTGCAGCAGCCTCATCAATAAGTCAGTCTTCCTAAAGTACCACCGGAACAGGAGTGATGCTCTCTGGGGGAACACACTCCAGAGAGAGTCCTTGTGAACATGGATGACTCATCTCGGAGCGCACAGCAACACCTCTAGGGCTAATGCGTTAGAGTTCCATGATGTTCTGCTGATCAGGTCAGGTCCTGTGTGTCCTGTGATCTCATTAATTATTCTATTATATCCATGTGACTTGTTACATCATCATTATGTAACCACAGGGTATGCGGTGCCTTCATTTGGCCTAGCCTTTCTTAAATAGACCTACAGTAGGATTACATGCTATTGCCATATTTACTTTCCACTAACATGCTATTGATGGCAAATACAAATGCAAATATATTTGTTATATTCCTAATTGGTATATCTCTACAAAAAAGGCCTCGATTTTTACAGGGTATTAGAAAAAAACAAACCTAACTTTTTCTTCCCCTACACTTTTCTTAAAACCTGTGTTCAGAAACCCTAGTCAGATTTCTTCCCCTTATGACATCATAAGAGGAGAAGCCACGCCCATCTGATACCAAACTGAAAAATGATATAATATAATACATAGAGTAAAACACGATTTAAGCTCACAACACAGACTATCAGCGGATGGTGGAATGGGCCCAGACATGGCATACTGTGTATACATGTCGCCTTCAAAAAGTGTACATTGGTGTTCTTTGTGTCCTCTCACCACATGTGTTGCTGTCAAGATGTCAGGAAGCGCTTCCTGCTTATCTCTGCTGTGGGACGGTATAGAGGGCACGGCTCCGTACAGTAACAGTCGCGGCACCGCACGGTCTCATCGGATCTGCCCCATGGGTCACGTGACTCTCCAACAATCCACCCTGTTGTTGCTCTTTGTTCCCATGCACTCTGTTCCACATTCAGAGAAGGAACAAGCAGCGGCATAGACTAGAGATTGTGCCAGCTGTGGTGGCCCGACATGTTAATGACCTTAAGGCTGTGCATCTTTTTAAAGATTGCATGTCAGTGGTTATATTTAGAAAATTCAATGAAAGTCCATTGATTGATGGGTTTGTTGATCAGTTCCAGTGATTTGATGGTTGAAATATGAAATATGGTCAGGCAGCCATTCCTAACACAGTATGTTTGTACACTCTCACTTGTGTGTGGCACTAGAGGTGTGTTGACTATGGAGCTAAGCACATCATGGTAACGATGTCACCGCTCTCCCCCTGTGTTTTACATCCGCTCACAGCTCACTGATGTATGTGTGTGTGTGTCTGTTTGTGTCTTTGTATATGAATGGATGGACCGTAGTGTCCTGCACAAGGAGCTTGTTTAACATATTCATGAATCTTGTTGATCATAAGTTAAACATTCATGTCATGTGCGTGTATGTTTTGGCATAATACCTAATGTGTAACATCCTCTACCACGTGCAATTTAGCTTTCGTGACTCCTGATATATGGTATTGTGTTATATTGTACATTTAACCAAAGCAGATGCTTAGAGATGAACATGAGTGGCTGCTAGCTGAGGAACAGCTAATTGGAGGGTGGCTGCATCCACCCGAGCAAACATTGTTCCAAGCCCGATCCTCATAGAAGAGACTGTGCTGAATGAAAAGAGCCTTAAATTGCATTGCGGGTGGGCTGAAGATTTGTGTGTAACGGAGGGAATCACTTCCAAGCAGGAGAAAAAACATATGGATCAGGATAAGACAACCTGTCAGATTCTCGTTCAAATGAAAAGGCAGAGGTTTGAAAATACACAAAGCTGGTTATAAACTTTAGAGAAGAGACTGACAAGCTGTCACATGTGCCACATGCCCACACAAGATGGTTTTGCTTCCTGGCTGCGCTTTGAAAAGATCCTTCTGTCAAAGAAAGATTAGCCAGAATTTAAAAATGAAGCCAGAATTTAAAAATGTCAAGGTGTTCCTTTAATCTGCCTCCAGTCCCCTCCATGTTTATCTAGCATGCCTAAAATTACCTCTGCAGCTGAGAATTCTTCATGGTCATGTCATGTTTTCCTGCCGCCTTCCACCTACTGTACCTGCCTGAGCCCCTTTTTAAGACATCCTGTCGCATACATGTCTGAAAGCCAACCCCCCCTCCCCCCACTGTCCCCTTCCACTCAAAAATGTGTTTGGCTGGTTGTCACCTTGCTTGGATGACTGGCCTTCACTGTGCAGATACGATATTTGGTCATAGTTTGACTTTGATTTCACATTAATTTGCTGAAAAATGTTTCTCTCTCTCATCCTCTTCCTACCTAATTCCCAGCACAAATCACAAATGTAACATCCACATATTTTGAGCTACAAAGGATTTGTTAGCCTATTATTCAGCACCTTAAGCCACCTTGCAGAGAGTGGAGGCTGCAGCAGTTGGAGGGACTGTTGGACTGTTTTTCTTTTCGCTCCCTTTCCCATCCTTCTTTGTCGGCACAAGCCCCTCTTCTCCTCCCTTCCCCCTGATTCTACTCATCCTTCTCTCTCTCATCTTTTCATATCTTACTGCTGTACGTTTTGCATTTTAGCTGTTTACCCTCTATCCATAGTGACTTACTATGCATATGGGGATGTGGAGGTAAGGTGATTTTCAGCAGGATCATTACCCAATCTTCCATTTCTTCCTTGATCCTTCCCACAGAGCCAAATTCTTCCGTTTCCACCGCTGCCCTCCGCTCCTTCCTTTGCCTCTTAAGTGCTCCTCTAAATCAAGGTGCCCTGACAATTGCTCTGGAATGACAGTTTTTCACCCTAATCCTCAGACCTGTTGTCATGGAAATTGGGCTCTCCAAGCGGCACTGTTCAGCGGCCCCTCGCATGAAACATGAATGATGAATTTGAGTTTTCATGTGTGACTGTGCGTGTGTGTGTGTGTGTGTGTGTGTGTGTGTGTGTGTGAGGGGGGCAACAGGCGGATTTCAGAAGTTAATTACTCTTTCTGTCATTTCATCAAAAGGAAGAAAAATGAGGTAGAAAGAGATGTAGTGAATGTTGTAGTGATGGAAGGTAGACATAGTATCTGCCTGATGGTTCATTTCTCAAAGCAGGATTGCATTCAATGCATTCGCTGACAGGGCTAGCAAGTTTGCCTAATTGCTTTGGGCCAGAAACGGCTCAATTCACAAAGAAAAAAAAAACAGGCTGCTAGGCGCTTAACCATCCCAAAATAGATAGAGCTGAATGCCTTTAGTCTCTTTGGTACTGATGCGTAGTGGCCAGTTTTAATTACCCTGCCAGGCCTGAAACACTGAGTGTGAGTGTTGGGAGATATGGACCCTTTCTACTGATGTAGTCCTTCTAAATCCTCCAGACTGCACACATCGCTTAGTTTGTGTAGTAGGACAATGTTTGTAGTTTAGTAATATTTTCCTCCGCTTCTAGACATGCATTAGGATATTCTATTTGTATGATTTTTTTTCTGCTAGGCAATTTACATTTTCTGACGTTAGTCTTGTTTAGAAGTTATGCTTAGAGGAATAACGGGCTCACTTTGATGTCAAGCCACCCGGTCTGCCAAAAGATTATGTTGATATGGTTCATCATTTTTATTTTCGAATTCCCTTTGAGCGTCATGTAAAGCTGCCGAAATGATGTTTCGCATCATGGAAATGAATGCTCCTGCCAAGTCTTTTACAATATCTGCTAAACAGCAACTAAACCATGATTGACTCAAATGTAGGCACTCACATGGTTTGGTTGTGGTTAGGAAAGATGTTGATATTGGGTGAATGTTGGAAAAGTAGATAGTGGATCGAAGCAAGAGACCCGAAGTGTTTTATTTTATTCAGCAGACGTATAAGCCACGTGCTGAGTGATTGCATTGTTAATTGTCCTGATTAACAATGGATGGAGTGCATCATAATGGATTACACTATGATGCACACTCTTCACTGTTACTGTACAAGTGTTGAGAGGTTCAACTAGGTCTGTCACCATAGAAACCAAAAAAATGAACAGTGGACCAAATCACTTGATTGGACATGCTGTTGTTCTAAGTCATTAATGGAGAACTAATGGGGCACTTTGTCTTCATTACAAGTACATGGAAATCAGTGTGTGTATTTGAGTGTGTATGTGTGTGTGTGTGTGTGTGTGTGTGTGTGTGTGTGTGTGTGTGTGCTTGTGTGAGGGTGCAATT